>NW_028240902.1:0-563678 GCF_964263255.1 Lissotriton vulgaris
ACATGACTGAGCTGCAGGCCTGCCACAGAGAACAGTGTAAACACATGACTGCCCTGCAAGCCTCACACAGGTTTACATGTGAACACATGACTGCCCTACAGGCCTCACACGGGTGTCCATGTAAACACATGAATGAGCTGCAGGCCTTTCACAGGTTTCCATGTAAACACATGACTCCCCTGCAGGCCTCTCACAGGTTTCCATGTGAACACATGACTCCCCTGCAGGCCTCTCACAGGCTTCCATGTAAACACATGACTGAGCTGCAGGCATCTCACAGGTTTGCATGTAAACCCATGACTGCCCTGCAGGCCTCCCACAGGTGTCCATGTAAACACATGACTGAGCTGCAGGCCTCTCACAGGTGTCCATGTAAACACATGACTGAGCTGCAGGCCTCTCACAGGTTTCCATGTAAACCCATGACTGCCCTGCATGCCTCCCTCCCACAGGTGTCCATGTAAACACATGACTGAGCTGCAGGCCTCTCACAGGTGTCCATGTAAACACATGACTGAGCTGCAGGCCTCTCACAGGTGTCCATGTAAACACATGACTGAGCTGCAGGCCTCTCACAGGTTTCCATGTAAACCCATGACTGCCCTGCTTGCCTCCCTCCCACAGGTGTCCATGTCCATGTAAACACATGACTGAGCTGCAGGCCTCTCACAGGTGTCCATGTAAACACATGACTGAGCTGAAGGCCTCTCACATGTTTCCATGTAAACCCATGACTGCCCTGCAGGCCTCCCTCCCACAGGTGTCCATGTAAACACATGACTGAGCTGCAGGCCTCTCACAGGTGTCCATGTAAACACATGGCTGAGCTGCAGGCCTCTCACAGGTTTCTATGTAAACCCATGACTGCCCTGCAGGCCTCCCTCCCACAGGTGTCCATGTAAACACATGACTGAGCTGCAGGCCTCTCACAGGTGTCCATGTAAACACATCACTGAGCTGCAGGCCTCTCACAGGTGTCCATGTAAACACATGACTGAGCTGCAGGCCTCTCACAGGTTTCCATGTAAACACATGACTGAGCTGAAGGCCTCTCACATGTTTCCATGTAAACCCATGACTGCCCTGCATGCCTCCCTCCCACAGGTGTCCATGTAAACACATGACTGAGCTGCAGGCCTCTCACAGGTGTCCATGTAAACCCATGACTGCCCTGCATGCCTCCCTCCCACAGGTGTCCATGTAAACACATGACTGAGCTGCAGGCCTCTCACAGGTGTCCATGTAAACACATGGCTGAGCTGCAGGCCTCTCACAGGTTTCTATGTAAACACATGCCTGCCCTGCAAGCCTCACACAGGTTTCCATGTAAACCCATGACTGCCCTGCAGGCCTCCCTCCCACAGGTGTCCATGTAAACACAGGACTGAGCTGCAGGCCTCTCACAGGTGTCCATGTAAACACGTGGCTGAGCTGCAGGCCTCTCACAGGTGTCCATGTAAACACATGACTGAGCTGCAGGCCTCTCACAGGTTTCGATGTAAACCCATGACTGCCCTGCATGCCTCCCTCCCACAGGTGTCCATGTAAACACATGACTGAGCTGCAGGCCTCTCACAGGTGTCCATGTAAACACATGACTGAGCTGCAGGCCTCTCACAGGTGTCCATGTAAACACATGACTGAGCTGCAGGCCTCTCACAGGTGTCCATGTAAACACATGGCTGAGCTGCAGGCCTCTCACAGGAACCTTCCTCTGACGATATATGGCCGAGTCAATCTGGTTAAAATGGTGATTTTGCCCAAGTTAACATACCTTTTTAATACGATACCCTTGGCTTTTCCAGATAAAATGCTTGGTAGAACTCAGGGAAAAATTGGAAGTTTCATCTTGGCCAATAAGAACTCCAGGCTATCGTGGAAGAAACTGAAAAGAAGACTGTTAAAGGGGGTCTTGCTCTTCCAGATGTCCTGGGGTATGCTCTTGCTTTCCAGCTAAAATGCAGCCGCAGTCTCCTCTCTGACCCAGACGACTCCAACTGGGGAAAGATCTTAGGGATCATGGCTCGTCAGGAAGGGGGAGGGCCCGGTTTTTTGTATAAGTTTGGGGCTCCAAAGTTCTATAAAAAGGTACGTCCTAAGGTTCTGAAACTGGCACTTTTAGTTTGGACTAGAGTAAAGGCAAGATGGGGCATAAAATATTATTCTGACTTAGCCCCAATTTGGGAATCCCCTGGTTTACCAATGTGCCTTAAAGATAGTCTTTCTATTCCTATCAGGAGGGCAGGAATAACAGTGTGGTCTGACTTGGTAACATCGGAAGGGGTTCTTCCATGGGAGGTGCTGAGGTTGAGGATTGGAGACTCCTTCTCCAGATTCAAATACATACAACTTTGCTCCTGGTTCTCTGTAGAGAAGGTCAATATTTGCGGTAATTGAGACATTGAATCTGCCCTTTCAACACCGGGGTATAGGAAAAAAGAAGTGGGTTATTGGTACAGAAGTATGCTTGAGGTTTAGGAAGGGCATACACCATCGTTGCATACTGTTTGGAATTCATCTCCCTCAGAGGTTGCTTCAAGCACATTACACAAAACATCTCTCCAATATCTTTACAGATTCGTTAGATCTGCCTCTCTCAAGAAAAACAATTTCTTTGCCTTGAATAGGCTGTATTACACCCCCAAAAAGATAGCCAAGTTTGCCTCATCGCCATGCTGTTGCCCTAGATGTGGCTCACTAGAGGCCGACGATAACCATATATTCTAAGAATGTCCCAGCGTAGACCTTTTCTGGGCCAATGTAGAGAGAGCTTTGGAGGGCATCTATAAGGTTAAAATTTATTTGAACACAGTTAGAATTTTTTTTGGGTTAGACACGGATCTTGTTTGTAGGTTTAGGGAGACACAAGTGGCTTTATTTTTTAACCTTGTCCTCGTTCCTCGTAGAAAGATTTACAAGATCTGGAAAGACCCGAGCCCCCCCTGTACGAGAATTGGCTTGGAGCTGTATTGAGAATTGCATGTTTGGAATTTGGTATGACACAAAATGTAAATAGTACGGTGTGGGAACCCCTGATAGAGTGGGGAAAAGAAATGAGGCTGGTCTAAAGCCTTAGGGTCCTATGATTACTCCACACCCTGAACAAATGGGCTGGCCGAGCCGGCCTAAGGCATAAGCAACAACTTCAGCCCGAGGCGCCCAGGACAGAATTAGGGCTGTCAGTGTTTATTTGTGTTTGCCAACGATGAAATGAGGACCCCAAAAAAAAATAATAATAATAATAATAAAAATAATTTAAAAAAACACATGACTGAGCTGCAGGCCTGCTACAGAGGCCAGTGTAAACAGATGACTAAATAAAAATAAAAAATACATTTGATACTTGTATAGCGCACTACTCACCCGCAAGGGTCTCAAGGCGCTTGTATGAATACCGCTGTGGAACCCATCCTGGCTTTCCCTGTGAGGCGTCCACTCCTGGGCACCCCCAAGGTGGAGGCCAGGCATCCTTAGCATTGTAGGGGCCGTTGTGGAGATTAAGCAAGCTATTGCCCAGAGTTGCAGAGTGGGACTCCATGATTGGAATAGGCACCGAGACGAGAATTATCAGGTTTGTGGAATTTTTAGCCCAGCACCCGCCGAGGTGGGAATTGAACCCTTGTCCCGGGCTAGACCTCTGCATCAGGGTCTGCCGCTCCAACCATTGAGCTGCAGGCCCGCCACAGAGGCCAGTGTAAACATATGACTGAGCTGCAGGTCTCTCACAGGTTTCCATGTAAACACATGACTGAGCTGCAGAGGTCAGTGTAAACACATGACTGCGCTACAGGCCTGCCACAGAGGCCAGTGAAAAAACATGACTGAGCTGCATGCCTGCCACAGAGGCCAGTGTAAACACATGACTGAGCTGCAGGCCTCCCACAGAGGCCAGTGTAAACACATGACTGAGCTGCAACCCTCCCACAGGGGTCCAAGAACACACATGACTCAGCTGCAGGCCTCTCACAGGTGTCCATGTAAACACATGACTGAGCTGCAGGCCTCCCACAGGCGCCCATGTAAACACATGACTGAGCTGCAGGCCTCCCACAGGCGCCCATGTAAACACATGACTGCCCTGCAGGTCTCTCACAGGTGTCCATGTACACTCATGACTGCGCTGTAGGCCTGCTACAGAGGTTAGTGTAAACACATGACCTCTCACAGGTTGCCATGTAAACACATGACCGCGCTGCAGGCCTGCCACAGAGGCCAGTGTAAACACAGGACTGGTCTAAAGCCCTCCCATGGGTGTTCATGTAAACACATGACTGCGCTTTAGGCCTCTCACAGGTGTCCATGTAAACACATGACTGCGCTGCAGCAGCCTGCCACAGAGGCCAGTGTAAACACATGACTGCCCTGCAGGCCTGCTTCAGAGGTTAGTGTAAACACATGACTGAGCTGCAGGCCTGCCACAGAGGCCAGTGTAAACACAGGACTGATCTAAAGTCCTCCCACAGGTGTTCATGTAAACAAATGACTGCACTCCAGAGGCCAGTGTAAACACATGACTGAGCTGCAGGCCTCTCACAGGTGTCCATGTAAACACATGACTGCGCTTTAGGCCTGCTACAGAGGCGTAAACACATGATTGAGCTGCAGGCCTCTCACATGTGCCCATGTGAACACATGACTGCACTGCAGGCAAGTGTAAACACATGACTGTGCAGCAGGCCTGCCACAGAGGCCAGTGTAAACACATGACTGAGCTGCAGGCCTGCCACAGAGGCCAGTGTAAACATATGATTGCGCTGCCGGCCTCCCACAGAGGCCAGTGTAAACACATGACTAAGCTGCAGGCCTGCCACAGAGGCCAGTGTAAACATGTAACTGCGCTGCGGGCCTGCCACAGCAGCCAGTGTAAACACATGACTGGGCAGCGGGCCTCTCACAGGTGTCCATCTAAACACATGACTGAGCTGCAGGCCTGACACAGAGGCCAGTGTAAACACATGACTGACCTGCAGGCCGTCCAGGGGGACGTGTGTAAACACATGACTGAGCTGCATTCCTGCCGCAGAGGCCATTGTAAACACATGACTGAGCTGCAGGCCTCCCACAGAGGCCAGTGTAAATCCAACACCAATCAAGGCTGTCTTCAGCATCGAATACTTTAAAACAGCTCATGGTTAAAGCACCAGATTAAATATACTGTATGCACAGTGTATGTTAGGGATTATTTGTAGCGCACATATTTACCAATATTGGCTTCTTGGCGCTAGAATTCATGATAAATGTTATCCAAAGTTAAAGTACAACGTCAAAGTCAGTAATAAATAATACAGCAATCACACACGCTAGTGATTCGCCAAGGGGTGCTCTCTTTACTAGAATTTCCCGGGCATTGCTAAATTTGACACACATTCAATTAATTTACACAAAATAAAATGTATAGGTCCAAATGTTAGCTATATTTTTTAAAAGAAACCTAGAGTCCCTCTACATGTAGTCAATGCCAAACTGACAATCTGCACATGTGTGGGATACAATAATGGCCATCTCCCTTATGCGGCCATCACAGGTCCAGGGATGCTGAGTCTTACACAGTGGTCGAAGTGGGGGGAAAAGTAGGAGAACAGTGGGCGGAGAATCAGAGGGCGGGAATAACCCAAGGATTGGATCTGTGGGTGGAGCCAGAGGTGTGGCCAGAATGCGCAGACATCCCAATTGTTAGTATTTGTTTGGCATTTCACTGCCCAGTTTAATCAACCAATGGATACACAAGATTATTTAAGGTTATAATGAGTTATTGAGATTAAAATATATTCCCAAAGTGAGATATGCTTCTAATCACAGAATGTACTAAACACGATAAAATGTGGAAACACAAGCCATTTGTCTCCGAGCTATGGATTTTCTATCATCAGCACTTCTCCCTTTTTCCACGACAGCAGTTCAAACATGAATGGCAAAATATCCTAGTTTACAAATGTTTTCTCAAAAATTATGGCTCTGCCATAGTTGCCTCATAATGCAAGATCTGCTGCATGATCTGACTATTTAAACTAATAAATTGTTTGCAGCTCAAACATATCAAAAGTTAATAAAAAATGTGACTTGTGTTGCTGCGGAGCGGATGGCCTATTGTAAAGGTTGACTGGTCACCTTTCTCACTGCTGCGTTTGTATGTTACACTGGTACTAATACGGCAAAATCTTTCCAGAAACTGTTAGCATGTGCACACACGTGAAAATAATACAATTTCTGAAAATATACTTCATTGCCCTGCAGCCTTATTTTTAATGCATAATTTAGTCAACAATACGGCATCATTTTGTCATCCTTTGCTGCATAATTAATTCCAGTGGCCCCACAGCAGGCAGCACATGTTAAAAGTGATTGTAAATGAAGCAGGGAGACTGTGAAGTTTGTGAACTTAGTTTGGTGTGTCAAAATCCTGCATTGCCAATCCCTGGTGAGTTGCAGCTACTTCTTCTGAAACAAGGCCAATGGAGGTACCTATGGGTGAGGCGGGCTGGCCTCAAGGGCAGGGCCAACCATAGCACTGGTGGTGTCCTGTGCATTAATGTTTGTTAGTGCCCCCCCAATGACTACCTCTGCCATGGATTCCCTCACTACCACCTTTAACTGTGCCCCCCCAAGTCTCCCTAACCACTCTCTCTCAATGATGCATTTAATTTGATTTACAGGGCCACTCATACCATTGTAGGGTGCTGGAGCACTTTATATCACACACATTACACAGAGACAATCAATATGTGTGTACATCACTGTATAGAAAATGTTACATAAGACTAAGGACTACAAGGTGTAGGAGTCACATGACAACCATACTAGTAGCCCGTATAGATTTATAGTGATTGGTCTGGAGAAACACAATATCTGGAATTTAAAACATAATACCATCTTTGGGGGTTCTCCTTAATAATCAGAATTGATTTATGTCCAAAAGAACACTTTTTGGGACATTAGGATAATCAAAGACTGATGGGGGGTGGGGGGAGGGAACATAACGCTCTCATTCATACCTTGCAGTTTGTATGCAGCTCTTAGATGACAGTTAATAGCGCACTGTTCTAAGTTAGGATTTTAACTTATAAACTGCCAGTAACAAAAGGATCTCTCTGACAAAAGCAGTACCCACTGACCTATTTACATTATGTGCACTTTGTGATCTGCATGGCACATGTTCTTTGCAGCCGGTACATTAACCCTCTGCGCTACCTTCCCATGAGTCAAAACTTCCAGTAGACAAAATTCTGATCTCTCTCTAGGAAGAACATTAATCACCAGTCATCATGACATTTTTATTGTTGCCGAAAATTGCTGGAGGCCAGGAAGGTGGCAGCAAGCGTTTTTAAAACCATAATATACATGCAAATCAGTCTTACCCTGTTATGCCAGAAACCGATCCTCGAAAGCTTGTTTTCGGTCCAGGGAAGGCATGGCTTGGCAGTTCGGGCTGGAATGTTCCCATGAGGCACAGGGTCAGACTGCTTTGCATATTGCCATGTCTGAACTGGGGTGGTGTGGAGTGCATAAAAACGATGGATTTAGGCCCAGATCCCTGTACTGGGGTGAATGTATGACATTGTTCTGCATTCTGTCCATCAACTGTGGTTTTTGCATTTGTCACTGTGAGAAGTTGGCCTGATATGTAGTGTTTCCAATTCTGGAACCAGTTGGTATCAGTCCAAACAAACCCCAAAGATGTCTGGTTGTAAGTCAACCTTGTTAGACAAGCTATCCTAGTGGTAGCATGGACTAAGCAGCCTTAAAGGCTTAACTTAAGAGGTCGTGTTAAGCGAGCTGTTTTACCACATACAATCCTGTAATCAAATGAAAGGACACCACACAAGTATATATTATAAAAATATATGTATTTATTACTAAATTACTCCCCAGTACTCTTTATGAGGAAAGGGGCACAAGTGTTAAATCAAAAGCACAGTATAACATACAAAGTTGCACAATTTTGGATAAGGGCCGGTGGCCACTTAAACCATATACTAAAAAAGTGGTATAAGAGATACCAATCGAACAGTGGTTAGGCCTAGGGCCTAGAGATTCGCTGGGAGCAGTCAGGACTAGCAATGCTGAAGTCGGGAGTAGCCCACGGAACTCGGGTGCAGCACGGAAAGTGCGGCTTGCACCAATGCAATGTCAAGGGTGCGTAAAAGTTACACAAAGTGAGTTAAAAGATACTTCCGCTGAACCTAGAGGAACAAAACTTTAGACCCAGACCCTAGAGGTGTGTACCAGTGTAGGAACACCGGCGTTGCAATGTTACCTCACCCACAGGCCGTGGGTGCACAGGGTCGAAGTGGCGTCGGGTTTTGACACGCAGGCTCTTGGTGCTTGAAGCTGTTGCAGCTGCAGGCGAAGTGAAGCAGAAGTGTCCGGTGCGATCCAAGGGTGGATCGAAGTAGAAAAGTACCTGAAAGCAGAGGGGACAGAGTCTGGGTCACTCAGCAGTGACCAGGGTGGAACCAGGACGGAACCAGGCAATGTCGGGCGCAATCAGGTGGTTGTTGATAGGCTTCTCTCCGTTGTCACGTGGGCTCTGGGGCATCTGCGACGTCCAGGAGCAGGTCACGATCTGTCCCACGTAGGCTCTCGCCGTCAGCACCGTCGGATTCAAGATTGCAGCAAACAGCACTTGGCAAAAGCAATCCACGCGGAACCGGGAGATTGCTTATAACACGAACCAAAAGGGTCAGAGTGGGGGCTCCTTTTCACAGGAGCTGGTGCAGATCTGGAGCAACCAGAAAAGCAAGTCGTATTCAAAGTTTCGTCGGCACAGGGGCCACAAGCCAGCTGGCAAGTGACCGGGCCAACGCGTCAAGCCGCCACAAGCAGAAGGGCCCCACGCAGCACTCGTCGAGTGTGGAGGGGGTAGCTTTGGTGCAAGTGTAGCTCGGGGTGGGGGCTTCTCAAACCCCGGTGCACAGCTTCGAGGATCACTCGTGGGCTGCACGGTCAGCGTCTCGTGGCCTTTTCAAGATGGCGTGCCCCACACTTCCGGTCGCCTCCACTGGTCTCAGCTCTGCAGGGACTGTGGATCGGGCTGGGAGAAGGCAGGCAAGCTTGATCTCGTCGGTCTCTGTTGCTCGAGTTCCAGCGGGAACTGCAACAAAGCAAGGGTCGAGGGCTGGATGGGGCCTGTTTGCACAGGGTGGTCACTCCTTGACCACAAGGGAGATTCTTCAGGCTTCTATGTCGAATAGAATGTCGAAGGGTCCAGAATTCGTTTCTTATGTTTCTTCAGGATGATCTGAGTTGCATTGGCACTGCTCCCACTCTTATTCGAATCTGGTGGGCTGGACATCCTGCTAGGTCCCCTCCTATGGGTGGGACCCAGGAAGGGGGTGGTTACACCCCTTTCCTTTGATCCAGGCCACGCTGGGACTGGGGCTGGAAGGCCCCAGAACCGGTTTGGCCGGATTATGCAAGGGGCAGCCTTGTGCTCCCCAGGCAGTGTCTGGTTTCTTTGAAACCTCCCTGCTGCAATCCACTATCTCCTGTCTGGGGTGGTTTAACACCGCCCTGCGACAGGAAACCCTTTGTCCAGGCCACCATTTGCTGAGTTTCGGTCAGCAGCAGGAGGCCAGACCCGTGTCTGTGGCAGGGGCATCCATTTTGTGGATCTGAGGCTCATTTTTAAATCAACCGCGTTTCAGTAAAGTAACATGTCTTATCCCTCTAGAAGGGTGGAATGCTACCCCCGTCGCCAGAACTGGCGAGGGGGTAGTATTCCAATTCCTATGACACCTTACACGACATGTTTTGATAAAGCCAAACCAAAGTTGCTATATAACCGCGAGGATTATAAGGCGCTTAAGAGTATATGGTATGGCATTATCCCGGATCAGCTTAGGGAGTTGTTCCCGACAGCTGCAGACAGGCTCAGCTCATGCCAGAGCTCCATCTCACATAAAACCACGCACTCTGCCTCCAGGATTGATGAGGCCTTCCATAGGAGTGGCTTACAGGCTATATATGTGTCCAGATATAGGTTTAGATATAGGTATACTATATCTAAGCAAGGGGTGATTACACCACCTTGCCCCAGCTGAGTGATCAGCCAGTTGTGTCAATTTTAGATAGCCAGCCAGGGGTGGCAAAAGATATGCTGCAGCCCCTGGTAGGCCTTGGATGCACCTATGCCCTGGGCACCTATAGTGCTCTGTACAGGGGCTGATAAGGTGACCCAAGCCAATCTAGTTATGCACCTAGGGTACATGGAATCCATTTTACAGAGAGAGCAGATAGCCTGGGGCCCTGATTAGCAGGGAACCAGGCCAACTAAGTCGAAAAACAGCTAAACACAAGGCAAAAAATCTGGGGTAACCATAATCAGGTAGCCACCTTCCTACACAACCCCCCCCCCCCCAAACGAAAGGAGATAAGGCTATCCTTGTCCAGGTAAGCCTTTATTGCCTGAGTGGCCATATAAGGAAGTACCTGCACTAGCATGGGTACCCCCTGTCTCATGGTCCACTAAGCAGTCCCTCACCCTTGGGGTATCAGAGGGTCTCCACCATAGGGAATCACTACCTTGGGTGTGTCTTTGCAAGTTAGAAGGCTGGTTTGGATATGGAGTTTTGAAGTGAGGCTCCACTAATTTAGGACTCAGCTTCCTCCAATTATCTTCCACCATGTGTGCCCTTCTCTCTTCAACTGAGTTGCACTGTGCTCTCAGGGTCAACCTCTGGCTACCTAAAGCTGGAGGCTGGGTCCCTCTGTTTGGCTTGCTGGAGGGACAGTTCAGGTTTGGGCCCTTTGGGTCCCAGGTTTGGCTGTGCCTAACAGAATCCATCTGTGGGAGGTCCCTAACTACTTTTAAGGGGGCTCCCTCAGGAGTTTTTAAAGTTTTCACCTCACTAGGGCTACTAGTTTTGGTGCCCCTAATCTGTTGATGGGGGTGCTTTATTTGACAGGGGGCCCTCTGGGTCTCACTGTCCTTCTTGTCCTCTGCAGCCCTGGGCTGACTAAGGCAAGGTAGAGAGGGGCAGGTTACCTGCTCCAGACTGGATCCCACCTGAGAAGGGTCCACTGCCATCAGAGGCTCTGTCAGGCCAGGCCTAACAACCTCTGGGGCAGTTCCTTCATCAGGGGTAAGATCAGTTCCCTGAGGAGGCTGATCCTGTCCTACTGTCTGGTGAGGGGGAGATTTCTCTTCCTCCTCCATGCTCTCAGTTTGGGTGGAGTGATCCATCATTTCAGGCTTCACAACACACATATCTGTTTGAGTTTGGGCTGTGGCCATCACAGCCCCACCAACCTTTTCAGGAGGAGACTCAGTTTGGGTTTCTGCTGTTATCATAACAGCTTTGCTATTCTGTTTTGGAAGAGCTTCTGGTAAAGATGGGGCAGAGAGTTGCTCAGCCCTCAAAAAACAAGAGGATGTGTGGAGGGTCAAAAGGGAATATTTACCGACCTGTCTACTCGCTCCCCAGTAATCAGAAAAACACAAAAAGAGTAGAACAGGTCAAAGGGTGGTGTGTGACTATATCAGTGACTATGGTACAGCAGGCTGCATATGCGGACCAGTGTTGTCGAGAGTTATTGGAAAACAAAAAGCTATTATCAATCCCATCAGACCACCCTTTCGGTGGATTATACGTCATGTGGGAGTTGCTGATCAATCCGTGTCTTGGCCGGCCATAAAGTGCCAGTTTGGAGTTGGATGTCAGAAAAAAAGCCATGATGTTTGCCAAAACAGCGGACAAGATGGTGTGCAGTGCTGAAGTGGTGGTGATAGATAAAATTGACTACACTGGCTCTAAAACCATGTGTATACAGAAAACCGTGTGTCAAGAGATAAAAACCGCGCCAGGTAGTATGACTACCTTGTGGCGCTTGTGTATTACGGTCAACATGTTTCTGCCAAAGGGGAATTTCCCCGGCATTCTTCAGGACCTGTTACTGTGAATAAGCTACTGCAACTGTAACTACAAATGTCACATTAGATGAAAAAATGGCGATAAGTTTACTGGTAGAAGGATACACATCCACCAGGAACCTTAGTGGTTAGACGTCCACTGATGGTAAAGAAGCATTTCTTCTTCCCAGCATTGTGTGGGTGAAGACCTCACCTCACCCGGCAACCGCTCGGGAGCATGAGTCCCCGCTCTGTCCGTCGGTACCTCCTTCGTGGAGCCAAGCGGTAGTGGAGGCCTCCGCTTGTCCGCTGTTTTGGCAAACATCATGGCTTTTTTTCTGACATCCAACTCCAAACTGGCACTTTATGGCCGGCCAAGACACGGATTGATCAGCAACTCCCACATGACGTATAATCCACCGAAAGGGTGGTCTGATGGGATTGATAATAGCTTTTTGTTTTCCAATAACTCTCGACAACACTGGTCCGCATATGCAGCCTGCTGTACCATAGTCACTGATATAGTCACACACCACCCTTTGACCTGTTCTACTCTTTTTGTGTTTTTCTAGTTGCTCAGCCCTACCAACCCTTTCAGGAAGGACATCTTGGGTTGGGGCTGTAGCTATTACAGCCCCACTAACCTTTCCATTGGAGTTTACCATTCTAGAATGGATTTCCTGTTCAACCTCAGCCCAGGCTGAGATTTCTAAATCATTACCCAGTAGGCAGTCTACAGGCAAGTTTGGTGACACTGCCACTCTCTTTGGGCCAATGACACCTCCCCAGCTGAGACTTACTACTGCCATGGGATGATTTGTTTGGATGCCATCAATGTTTGTTACCTGGTATGTGGCACCAGGTAAAAGTTGCTTAGAGGGGACTATACAGTCAGCCACCATGGTGATGCTAGCCCCTGTGTCTCTAAAGGCTTCAACTTTCAAACCATTGATGATGGGTTCTTGTTTATATTTGCTCAAGGTATTTGGGCAAACAGAGAAGTTGGCAAACCCCATGCCAGTCTCATGAACAAGATCATTGGGTGATGGGGACCTGGATAGGCCAGGGTCCCCCTGGGCTCCAAAAGTAAACCCACCCAGATTCCTGGGTGTGCTCCATCTTCCTGGGGGATTACTGCTGACAGTAACAGGAGGTGTTGGAGCTGGCTTTGGAGGTATGTTTTCTTTATTGCCATTCTTGGGACAACAGCTGTCTGTTTTGTAATGCCCAACCTGTTTACAGGCATGACAATAAGGCTTTTTCTCTGTTGAAGAAGTGTCGCGGGGCCCACCCTTTTCATTGGAATTTTGGGGCCCTGGGGAAGTCTTTTCTTTACTTTTATCCCCACCCTTATCTTGAGGCTTGGTAGACTCCTTCTTCTGGTTATTGTCCTGATTCTTAGGCCTAATCCTGGTTCTGACCCATTTATCTGCCCTCTTTCCCAATTCTTGGGGAGAGGTCAAATCTGAGTCCACCAGGTGCTGGTGTAAGAGCTGGTTCTGACAATTACTTAGGATCTGCTCCCTCATAATCAAATTATACAATCCTGTGAAGTCATGTACTTTGCTGCCATTTAGCCAACCCTCCAGAGCCTTAGTTGCACAATCAACAAAATCAGTCCAGTCCTGAGTCTGTGTCTTCTGGGTATCTCTGAACTTTAACCTGTACTGTTCAGTGGTTAAGCCAAACCCATCTATTAGAACACTCTTCAGGACTTTGTAATTGCTGGCATCCTCATGTCTGACAGTGAGGAGCCTATCTCTCCCTTTCTCTGAAAAGGAGTACCATAAGATTGCTGCCCACTGTTCCTCAGGAACCTGCTGTACCATGCAGGCTCTCTCCAGAGCAGTCATCCATTTGTGGATGTCATCCCCTTCCTGGTAGGGGGGCACAATATTTGTCAGGTTTCTACTATCATAGGACCTGGGTTTCTCTTTAGGAACTTTGCTGCCACCAGTGGCATCTAAGCCACACAATTTTCTTTCTCTTGCTAAAGCAAGTTTAGCTTGAGCCAAGGCTACCTCTTCCCTCTCTATCTGGAGTTAGACAGCCCTCATTCTGGCCCTATGCTCTTTCCTCTGGGAGGGAGTCATCCCTCTTTGAGATTCTCTTGAGGCACTAGAAAGATGAGAGTCCCCTGATTGAGATCTCACCCTCCTGTTGCCTGGGAGAATTTGGTTATGAGATCTGGAGTGGTGCTGGCCCTCTCCATTCCCATGTAGGTCTAGGTTGGCCTGGTTAAGCCTGGCAACCTGTACCTGGGTCACCCTCTGATCCTGATCTTCAGGCTCATCTACATCTGAGCCTTCCTCTTCCTCTTCCTCCTCCTCCTCCTCTTCTTCTTCTGGAAGATCCTCATTCTCAGGGGAGTTTATCCCTTCACCTGAATCTAAGGGAGCCTGACTCACCTTATCTAAGTCATCCTTTTCCAGGATAGCTATTAGGGAAGGAATGGTAGGGCCTCTGCCCTTTTTTAGCCCCCTGGCTGTGCACAAGGCACTCAGGTCTTTGTGGCTAAGGTTGTCATATCTGGAAGTTGCCTTGGTAGGGTCAACTGTTACAGGAGCAGAGCCTGAGGCTCCACCTGTATCAGACATGACTGCTAGTGAGGTGTAAGTGGTGCACTTACCTACACTAAGTGTTTTCCTACTGTACCTTGCTAGTGAGTTGTAGTCAGGGTGTGCTAATCCCTTTAATCTACAACTACTAAGTTCAGTAGAACTTAATATGCTAAGCTTTTGATTTATATGTACCTAAGGTACTTGATGTGATCTTTCAATTTGATAAAGATTGCAATGGTAAAACAAACAGCAAGCTCAAATCCGCACCGCTGCACACCAATGTGAGAAGTTGGCCTGATATGTAGTGTTTCCAATTCTGGAACCACTTGGTATCAGTCCAAACAAACCCCAAAGATGTCTGGTTGTAAGTCAACCTTGTTAGACAAGCTATCCTAGTGGTAGCATGGACTAAGCAGCCTTAAAGGCTTAACTTAAGAGGTCGTGTTAAGCAAGCTGTTTTACCACATACAATCCTGTAATCAAATGAAAGGACACCACACAAGTATATATTATAAAAATATATGTATTTATTACTAAATTACTCCCCAGTACTCTTTATGAGGAAAGGGGCACAAGTGTTAAATCAAAAGCACAGTATAACATACAAAGTTGCACAATTTTGGATAAGGGCCGGTGGCCACTTAAACCATATACTAAAAAAGTGGTATAAGAGATACCAATCGAACAGTGGTTAGGCCTAGGGCCTAGAGATTCGCTGGGAGCAGTCAGGACTAGCAATGCTGAAGTCGGGAGTAGCCCACGGAACTCGGGTGCAGCACGGAAAGTGCGGCTTGCACCAATGCAATGTCAATGGTGCGTAAAAGTTACACAAAGTGAGTTAAAAGATACTTCCGCTGAACCTAGAGGAACAAAACTTTAGACACAGACCCTAGAGGTGTGTACCAGTGTAGGAACACCGGCGTTGCAATGTTACCTCACCCACAGGCCGTGGGTGCACAGGGTCGAAGTGGCGTCGGGTTTTGACACGCAGGCTCTTGGTGCTTGAAGCTGTTGCAGCTGCAGGCGAAGTGAAGCAGAAGTGTCCGGTGCGATCCAAGGGTGGATCGAAGTAGAAAAGTACCTGAAAGCAGAGGGGACAGAGTCTGGGTCACTCAGCAGTGACCAGGGTGGAACCAGGACGGAACCAGGCAATGTCGGGCGCAATCAGGTGGTTGTTGATAGGCTTCTCTCCGTTGTCACGTGGGCTCTGGGGCATCTGCGACGTCCAGGAGCAGGTCACGATCTGTCCCACGTAGGCTCTCGCCATCAGCACCGTCGGCTTCAAGATTGCAGCAAACAGCACTTGGCAAAAGCAATCCACGCGGAACCGGGAGATTGCTTATCACTCGAACCAGGAGGGTCAGAGTGGGGGCTCCTTTTCACAGGAGCTGGTGCAGATCTGGAGCAACCAGAAAAGCAAGTCGTATTCAAAGTTTCGTCGGCACAGGGGCCACAAGCCAGCTGGCAAGTGACCGGGCCAATGCGTCGAGCCGCCACAAGCAGAAGGGCCCCACGCAGCACTCGTCGAGTGTGGAGGGGGTAGCTTTGGTGCAAGTGTAGCTCCGGGTGGGGGCTTCTCAAACCCCGGTGCACAGCTTCGAGGATCACTCGTGGGCTGCACGGTCAGCGTCTCATGGCCTTTTCAAGATGGCGTGCCCCACGCTTCCGGTCGCCTCCACTGGTCTCAGCTCTGCAGGGACTGTGGATCGGGCTGGGAGAAGGCAGGCAAGCTTGATCTCGTCGGTCTCTGTTGCTCGAGTTCCGGCGGGAACTGCAACAAAGCAAGGGTCGAGGGCTGGATGGTGCCTGTTTGCACAGGGTGGTCACTCCTTGACCACAAGGGAGATTCTTCAGGCTTCTATGTCAAATAGAATGTCGAAGGGTCCAGAATTCGTTTCTTATGTTTCTTCAGGATGATCTGAGTTGCATTGACACTGCTCCCACTCTTATTCGAATCTGGTGGGCTGGACATCCTGCTAGGTCCCCTCCTATGGGTGGGACCCAGGAAGGGGGTGGTTACACCCCTTTCCTTTGATCCAGGCCGCGCTGGGACTGGGGCTGGAAGGCCCCAGAACCGGTTTGGCCGGATTATGCAAGGGGCAGCCTTGTGCTCCCCAGGCAGTGTCTGGTTTCTTTGAAACCTCCCTGCTGCAATCCACTATCTCCTTTCTGGGGTGGTTTAACACCGCCCTGCGACAGGAAACCCTTTGTCCAGGCCACCATTTGCTGAGTTTCGGTCAGCAGCAGGAGGCCAGACCCGTGTCTGTGGCAGGGGCATCCATTTTGTGGATCTGAGGCTCATTTTTAAATCAACCGCGTTTCAGTAAAGTAACATGTCTTATCCCTCTAGAAGGGTGGAATGCTACCCCCGTCGCCAGAACTGGCGAGGGGGTAGTATTCCAATTCGTATGACACCGTACACGACATGTTTTGATAAAGCCAAACCAAAGTTGCTACATAACCGCGAGGATTATAAGGCGCTTAAGAGTATATGGTATGGCATTATCCCGGATCAGCTTAGGGAGTTGTTCCCGACAGCTGCAGACAGGCTCAGCTCATGCCAGAGCTCCATCTCACATAAAACCACGCACTCTGCCTCCAGGATTGATGAGGCCTTCCATAGGAGTGGCTTACAGGCTATATATGTGTCCAGATATAGGTTTAGATATAGGTATACTATATCTAAGCAAGGGGTGATTACACCACCTTGCCCCAGCTGAGTGATCAGCCAGTTGTGTCAATTTTAGATAGCCAGCCAGGGGTGGCAAAAGATATGCTGCAGCCCCTGGTAGGCCTTGGATGCACCTATGCCCTGGGCACCTATAGTGCTCTGTACAGGGGCTGATAAGGTGACCCAAGCCAATCTAGTTATGCACCTAGGGTACATGGAATCCATTTTACAGAGAGAGCAGATAGCCTGGGGCCCTGATTAGCAGGGAACCAGGCCAACTAAGTCGAAAAACAGCTAAACACAAGGCAAAAAATCTGGGGTAACCATAATCAGGTAGCCACCTTCCTACAGTCACCCAGAGTGGGATGGGTATGCTCAGACGTGAGTCCCATGCTCTCCACACCACTGGATTCAAACAAGCCGGGCTGAAGACGGCTGGTATGCCAGAAACCGGTCGTCGGAAGCTTGTTTCCGGTCCAGGGAAGGCATGGCTTGGCAGTTCGGGCTGGACTGTACCCATGAGGCACAGGGTCAGACTGATTTGCATATGGCCATGTCTGAACTGGGGTGGTGTGGAGTACAAAAAAACGATGGATTTAGGCCCAGATCTCAGTACTGGGGTGAATGTATGACATTGTTCCGCATTCTGTCCATCAACTGTGGTTTTTGCATTTGTCACCCCGAGTGGGATGGGCATGCTCAGACATGAGTCCCATGCTCTCCACACCACTGGATTCAAGCAAGCCGGGCTGAAGACGGCTGGAATGCCAGAAACCGGTCCTCGGAAGCTTGTTTCCGGTCCAGGGAAGGCATGGCTTGGCAGTTCGGGCTGGACTGTTCCCATGAGGCACAGGGTCAGACTGATTTGCATATGGCCATGTCTGAACTGGCCGGTGCAGCCAGCTCCTGCACCGGCCATTTGCTCCAGGCGGTGGTCACACAGCTCCCCCGCTCTGCATCTCACGGCAGTCACACAACTCCTGCGCCTGCCAGGTCCTCAGCTACTACTGCAGCTCTATAAAGTGGCCCGGTGCTGGTCTCCGGTCTCCCTCCCATCTCCCTGATTTCTGGCTGACGTCATGGCTCTTGGCTCTGGTATTTCACTCCTGGGCAGATGATGCAGCAGAAAAGAAAAACAACAGACAACTGACCCTTTGAATAGAACAACACCCTGGACTCATCCCAATCCAGATTCTGCAGCAACCACAGCACTGAAACCGCCTTCATCGCTGCCACTGACAACATCACGACCCTGCTGGACAATGGCAAAACCGCGGCCCTCATCCTCCTAGACCTCTCGGCCGCCTTCGACACCGTCTGCCACCAAACCCTACACACACGCCTCTACAACGCAGGGACCCATGACAAAGCCCTGGACTGGATCACTGTGAGAGACTGCTTACCCGATCCCCTCAACTACGGTATACAGACTCCTCTCATCTGTCTTCGCAGGGATGGGAACGGGAACACAACCCGGAAGTCCCACCTTCGAGCACCGGTAGCAGTTACCCAGGACCAATAAGAAACGAGTGGAACGTCCGTTACAGGAAGGAAGTCGGTGGAACGAGTGCAGCATGGAAGGAGGACGCGGGACCCGGTTTCAAGCAGGAAGACGCGGGACCCGGTTTCAAGCAGGAAGACGCAGGACCCGGTTACAAGCAGGAAGACGTTGAACCCGGTCTGCAGGAAGAAGACGCGGGACCCGACCAAGAGAAGACCTGGACATCAGGAAATATTGAGGACGAAGACGAAACGTGGTCCGAAGATTGGTGGTGTCCGGAGGTGGCTGGAGAGCGGCCGTGACTCAGGAGAGTTACGGCGGAGCCAGGTTAGTGATTGGGAACTGGGAATAGACGGGAAAGGGTGGAAAAGAGTGGGTGGGGGTAGCGTCCAACAAAGGGACTATACGTATCTCTGAATCCTTTGTGACTGAAAACGCCGCCTTAGTTAAACCACTTTATCCGTACAAACGAACGTGTTCAAGCACCCTTCTTTTTCCAGTCGTGCACTAGATGAACCTATGAACAAGCAATACGTATAAAGTTTTGGTTACTCTTGAAAAGCCTGATCTTTCCTCTTTTCACCTTTACTTTGGTTGTGGGACTGTTCTCAAAACACTTCAACAAACCTAGTGCACCGAGGTGTAATAGCGGTATGACATTTTGAAACAGTAATATATTATTCTGACGGCTTCTTCCATTTCTTTGTTCTTCTATGAGCCTCCGGGGAGAACACCACAGTCAAGGACAAATCGAAGACCGGACTTCTTCATCCTCGTCAGACTCAGATGAAGCTGTAAAACAACCAATACCAATAACCCAACAACCTACCACTTCTATACCTTTTGTTAATAAACCTTCCTTTAAACCTATACTTCAGCCTCCTCGCCTGTTTATCAAGCCCGCCCTCCCACAATCACCTTCTTCCTCACTGACAGAATCCAGAGAGTCCACCTCCCTCCATTCCGATCTGAAGCCACCAAGATCACCTGCGGCGTACCCCAAGGATCATCCCTCAGCCCGACCCTGTTCAACGTCTACATGACACTGCTGGCCAACATTGTCCGATCGCACAACCTCAACATCGTCTCATATGCCAACGACACCCAGCTGACCCTCTCCCTCACCAAGGACCCCGCTACCGCCTAGACAAACTTCCGCAAAGGAATGAAGGCTGTCGCTGAATGGATGAAGAACCGCCGTCTGAAGCTGAACCCGGACAAGACGGAGGTCCTCATCCTCGGCCCCACCCCCCCACCTTAGACGACTCCTGGTGGCTGGACTCGCTAGCAACTGCACCAACACCCACCGACCACGCATGAAACGTAGGGTTTTTCCTGGTCTTATCAATGTCAATGACCCAGCAAGTCAACTCCGTCTCCTCCTCCTGCTTCAACACCCTCCGCTTGCTTGGCAAGATCTACATATGGATCCCCACTGAAACCAGAAGGATGGTCACCAAGGCCCTCGTCACCAGCAGGCTAGATTACGGCAATGCCCTCCTCGTGGAAGAAATCACGGCCAAACTCCAGAAAAGACTTCAACGCATGCGACACGCCTCTGCACGTCTCGTCCTCGACATCCCACGTCACAGCCACATCACTGCCCACCTGAGAAACCTGCACAGGCTCCCCGTCAACAAGAGGATCACCTTCAAGTTCCTCACTCACGCTCATAAAGCACTCCACAACGCCGGGCCAACAAACCTAAACAAATGACTCACCTTCTACACTCCCAACCACCAGCTTCGCTCCGCTGACCTCTCCCTCGCCACCGTCCCACGCATCCACCGAACTACCTCCAGTGGCAGATCGTTCTCCCAACTCGCCGCCAAGACATGGAACACCCTCCCCATCCACCTGCGACAGACCCAGGACCTGCTGACCTTCAGGAGACTTCTAAAGACCTGCCTGTTTGAACAGTATCAGCTTTTCTCACCCCCCTTAGAGCCTTGCTCTGTTTCCTTCATACTCTCAGGGCCAGTCCTAGGATTATTATTTGGCTTGACGTGGTAAATGACATCTAAGGGTGGGCGGGGTAATTGTGGGAGTGCTCAAGGAGGCTGCACATGGAAGTAGTTGTTCAGGTACAACAGTTAGGGCTCGGGAGTTTGAGTGATCGCAGGGTTTGCAATGGAGGATTATGGGTGATGTAGGCAGGATGATGGAGACATAATTGGTTGATTCGATTGGGGCGGGTCGTTTTGAAGGTATAAAACGGGTAGTTGAGAGTAGTTGAGAGTGTTTATTAGGTTTTCACGCACGCACATAAGAAAATCAACACGAGAGTATGAAGGAAACAGAGTCAGGTATGGGCATGTCCTGATGTGATTTAATCCAGAGCGGTTAAGGTGGTTACTTGGAACGAAGGAAGGGTGTGATGGGTCATGGAGAGGATGAGGGTGCTGGTAAAAGGGTTACTGGTTTGTGCGAAGGGAGAGTACGCGGTTTATGGCGGAAGTTCACTGATAACGTTTTGTATAACTAATCTATGGGGAATGGTTTGGTTTGTGGTTAGTTGAAAGATGAAATTAAGGGGTGGGTAAACCAGCACAATGGTGAGAAGCTTGTTTGGGCACTCTGTTGTTATGCTTGAGAGGGAAAACGTCAAGGGCCGGGTTTAAAAAAAAAAAATTAGGTACGCACAAATTGAAGCTTTGATAATGTTTTGCATGCATTGTGACCTGAACACACGATCTAAAGTCGTTGTTTTTTCAATTTGTAGTGTACCCCTGAGGAAGGGCGGTGTCATAGCCCGAAATGCATTGGGAAGTACACTTATCATTGACCCCCGGTATACAGTCTTGCTGCAGAAAAAGGCCTGGAGTGGCATATCTGCAGTATTAGATATAAGAATAGAGAGCATCTCCCAGGTGGCAGCATAAAAATTGAAGAAGTGGAATAAAATACTAGGGAACACTATGAATAAAAATTTTGAAATAAGACAAATGTGTTAAAAATTCTGCATGATTTTTGCGCTGAGCTGTGCGTCCGGCACTGGAGTCTATTCCAGTTTTTGATCATGTTTCATAATCACGTGGTAATAGGGCAGACCACGATTCCGGGCTGCACGCATAAAGATGAAAGTGGTTAAACGTTTGCTGAAAAAGAAAACTTGAAGACTGGTGTGCACTTGGACACCCCCTTATTTGTTGAAAGGTACTAAGGGGCATATTAACAAGAAAATGTGATAAATATCGCTAGGCACGCTCAGCGCAATTTTAATTATCACTGTTTTTTTCACTCGTTTAGCGCGTTATTAACAACGCTCATCACCCAGGCGATAAAAATCCAGCAATAGTCAGCGAAATGCGGAAATATTGCGGGAAAACCAACGATATTCCTGCAGCGATAGGGAATTCCTAGTTGATAGCCCATAGTGGTCGTAGCCTGACAATCCAACCCCTTTACACTTATAGCTAAGTCTGAAATTTATCAGACGTTAGCTTACAGCAATAACTGGGGTTAGCGCAGGTTTCAACGTCGCTATGGGTGTCAGGGCATGTGCTTGTAAATACTGCGATGTGCGGTTTGCGAGTTTTTCCCAGTTGTGTTGCCCGGGAACGCCCTCTTTGCATCTCATTAGCGAAAACGCCCACAAATCGCCAAAAATGGGCTAGATAATATGCCCCCAAGAACCTTCGGATCTGCCGATAGCTTCTTTAGCAGAGGAAGCAATAGCATTTGTTTCCAGGAAAGGGGAACCTCGCTCAGTTCCAGTGATTTAATTCATCCGCTTCTTGAGAATTGGATTAGCCACATTAGAGGCAAGCTTTAGGAAGGCAGGAGGACAGGGGTCTCGCTGTAATGCAGATTTAAACTAATTCAGATGCTGAATCAACCAGGTAAATGGGGTCAAACTTCAAAAAGCAGCGGACCTGGAGATGTGAACACCTGGGTGACCACACCAGAAGAAGTAGGAGCAGCAAAAAGGTTGAAGACGTTTTGGACTTAATCATGGAAGTAATTAGAAAGATCTTGACAGAGATCCATCGAGGCAGCAAGAACATTTTATGTAGCTGTAGGGGACAGTAAACTTTTTCCAGTTTTAAAAAGTTCATGCAACTTATTAGCTGCATTGGAAATAGAAGCCACAATGAAAGATTTCTGTGCTTTCCGATTAGAGGAATGATAGCATTTCAGCTCGTATAGGTAAATGAAATTTTCTTCATTATCCAGCCCCGTTCAATTCTTTTAAAATGCAATTTTTCAGCTTAAGGGCCTCTGAAAACCAACGTGCGGAAGGAGATGCTCTGCAGGAGGAATTTGTTCTAATGGGGTGATCGTATCTAAAGCAGTCGTCAACCAGTTCTTGAAGCTGGAGACATCTTATTACAATACTCCAATGCTGATATAAGAAGTAGCCTGCAGGGCCTGCATAAAAGATGCTTCCGTTATCTCGGCCCAAGGTCTAGAAGTTATCATGATTGGTCCTTGGATCCGACGAGGAGGCCAGGGAAAAAATTGAAAAGGGACCATAAAATGCTCAGACCAAAATAAGGATAAGTGCTGTTTTGACCTAAAAGTGTCAATAGATGAAAAAATAAAATCAAGTGTGTGACCAGGCACACGAGTGGGTTCCCTGACCAATTGTTGTAAATTTAAACCCTGCAAAGATGACACACATTGTTGTGCTAATCGTTGGGATCATCAACATGGAGATTAAAATCCCCAAGATCCACAAATTTCGTGTGAAGAGGGGATAATTGGGCCAAAATGTCAGCAAGAGGAAAGAGGGAGTCAGCTGAAGCATCAGGAAAACGATCAATGAGGGCTCCTGAAATAGCGAAGGTGGGAGATAAAGCAACGGTGAAGGACAAACCTTCAGTGATATTTCCAGTCACCAGTTTAGAGATTTTACATGAGTAGGAAGGGCGGTGTATGATAGCAAGCCCTCCACCATTTTTCCCTTCACAATCAAGATGCTTGACAGAAAAATTTGGAGAGATAGATAGAGCTATATCAATCGCCGACCATTCCTTAAGAAAAGTTTTTGTCAACAACACCAGATTCCAGGCAATTTCTGTGAGTATGTTGTAGATGTTCAAGGCATGTCTGAGTAAGGAGCAGCAGTTGATAAGACAGGCACAGAAAGTAGGGCGAGGGGTAGAGGAGGTTATAGAATCTGGAACCAAACAAGTCGGTAAAGCACGGTTAGATAAACTATCTAAGGAGAAAGAACAGCCAGGGCAGCAAAAACCCTCATGCCAGCCTGCCAGGATTAATATTAACCCCTTTGCCGCTGCCGCGATTTCTCGGCAGTGCGCCACTTCCGCAAAATGGGCGGGCCGCGTCGGCCATTGGCCGACGGCAGCACTAGCGAGGTAGTGCTCCCGTTGGCCAACGGCCGACGGGAACATGCAAGGGGTTAAGTTTACAAGAAACCTTGTTCCATTTTAGAAGATCGGCCTTACGAAAAGTTCTGATTGGAGCATTGTGGCTTGTCTTATTAGCAGCCTGGCTGGTGCTGGCCGCGTTCCGGACTCGGACGGGAGCAGATGGGCTGGCCTTATGCGTGCCGCCTGCACATGTTTGATGAGCTTCCAGTGCATAGAGTCCTTTTTATCAGCATCACATCCCAAACACTGGAGTGCACTTCAACCAAAATGGTGCCTCACAGTGTGATTGTGGAAGGCCAAAATGGAAGTGAAAGTGGGAACGATTTGTCCCATGCACTCGTTAAATAAAGAAAAGCCCGAACTTTAATTTCCCGCTGCTTTTTACAGCACCCCTCCCAACAGTGCAATTTTAGGTTACAGATGCGCAAAGCAGTTTTTTGAAGAATTACCAGAAAGATGAGCATATTGATGAATACTATAAAGAAAAATATGTAGAGAAGTAGCAGGGTCATTTGCAAATAGCAAAACATTGTCTGAATAAGCAAAGCCCTTCAAAACAAAATCCTTTAGAACAATTCCAGTATATTGCTTGATGATCCAGAAAAAAACATGAGAAGGTAAACTGCAATAAGAAATTAAAGGTGAGACAAAAGATATCCTTGTCCAGTAGCTCTAGATAAATTAAATGGAGCAAAAAGGGTACCATTGACTTAAATTGTAGCTGATGGGGTGTTGTATAATGCTTTAATCATAGTCAGATAGGTGGGACCAAAATGGAAAACTTTCAGTGTTGTAAACAGGAATTACTAGTTCACTTTATAAAATGCTTTTTTTGCATCTAAAGCCAACAAATCAGCCAGACAATTGAGCGTATTAGCAGAAGAACTGATGTGATACAAAAGATGGGTGTTATCATGTGTAGCCAATCTACTCTTCATAAATCCCTTCTGGTCTGGCAGTGTAATGGAATTAGGTGTGGGTATTAGTCTATTAGCTAAGATTTTAGCATAGATTTTACAATCCTAGTTAATGAAGGATATTAGTCAAGTAATTGGAAACTAAAGTGGGGTCTTTAAGTGGTTTCCGACTAACAATAACTGTGGCTTCTTTAAAAGAACCACTCACCATAGAAGGGATTTGAAAGTCAATAAATGATAAAAATAGAATGGGGGAGAGTTGGGATTGAAAACATTTATAGAACTCATCTGGGATGTCGTCAGGTTCGGGAGACTTATGGGAGTTTACTGAATTCATTGCCATGATAATCTCATGAATATCAACTGGGTTATGCATGTCTATCATCCGTAGAAATTAGAGGTAAATAGCAAACCTTTAGGAATGTATTGATAATATCAACGTGGAGCTCTGCAGATTTGTGAAAAAGAGAAGAATAAAAAGACAGACATTCTCTTGTTATCGCTTCTGTAGTGAGATTTAAGATACCATCAGGTTTTTCAATAGCCTATATTTGAGTCCTGTCTTTTTGATCAGTAAGTAGTGGGCTAATATTCTACCAGATTTATTTGAGTGAAAATGGTAGCTTGATTTTTCTTTAGATAAGAGCAATCCTACCTGTTTATATTCATGGCATACTTTTTGAAGTTGGGATTTGTATTCATCTCGTGAAGATATAAAATGAATTTCAAGAACACTTAACTGCTTCTCTAGCATAGATAGTTGAGCATTAAAATGTTTACTTTCATGAGCTACAAGAGATATATTGAAGCCTTGTTTGTATGCTTTGAATGCATCCCAGTAAGTATTTTTAGCAGCTTCGTTAGACTTATTATCTAGAGTATATTTATTAATGACAGTAGAAATTTTAGTTGAATTAGTTCGATTTAAGACTATGTCAGAGTTTATTCTCCTTCTATTCTTAGTAGGGCAAGAATTTTGGGTCAAAGAAAAAGCGATAAGAGCACAATCAAAAATTTTAATAGGTTCCCTGGTAGGCTTAGTAATCATGTGAAATAAGCGGTGAGAGGACAGCAGGTAGTCAATCATAGGTTATGCGGAATGTGCATTAGCAAACAAAGTAAGTTTCTTGTCTGAGGATGTACTTGTCTCCAAAAATCAATCAGTTGAGTGGTAGAAGAAAAAAGATTCAATAAGTGAAAAGATTTAATGGGTTAACATTTG
Organism: Lissotriton vulgaris; assembly: GCF_964263255.1. Lineage (NCBI taxonomy): Eukaryota > Metazoa > Chordata > Amphibia > Caudata > Salamandridae > Lissotriton > Lissotriton vulgaris. The sequence continues at coordinate 26,057 of NW_028240902.1, forward strand.
AATATAGAGGAGTGATCTAACAACGGATCACAAATAAGAGTAAAGTCTTCCTCCACAATAAGTGGAACATTATCTAATTCGGCAATTTCCATTAGTAATCTAATGTAGGAGCATAAATATTAACTAAGCTAAGAATGTGTGTATCCACTTTAATTTGGGCATTAGCAAATCTGTCTTCGTAATTATAATGATGAGTTAATATTTGCGTGTGAGAGTTGTGTGAAAAGAGAATTGCCGCTCCATGTTTGTTTCCCACGGTTGGAGATGAGGCAATGGTACTTATCCATCCCTTAGTCATAGAATGTAAAATTGAATCATTATTATGAATTTCCTGTACAAACTAAAGCAAATACCAGCATTACATTTGTGAGACATTCTAAAATGCTACATCTCTTGACTGGATGCAGTAAACCTTTAACATTGAGAGAGACAATATTCTGTCTTTGTTAATGAACCATAGATATAGGCAGAGAGATAAGAACAATAGAAAACAGAGATAAGAAATTAGCCCATAACAAACTTGACAAAGTATGGTGAATACGACAGATTGAGGTGATAGACCCAGATCTCAAAATAGAGTCGACGGTACAAAGCAAGGAACACGCTGCATGTACCTGCTCCTTGATGCTATATGACGTAGCAGACTGAGGGGCACTTAGTTTAAAGAGCAGAACCTGAAGGTTCGGTTTCCATGACAATAGGATCACAGTGGTCTAGAAACTGGATCAGGTCTGAAGGGCAAGAACAAGATTTTGAGACATCATTTTTGAAAATACACATTATAGATGGGTCGAAAAGGCCAGATTTGTATCCTGCCCCTTTCAGTCTTGGTCGTAGATCTGAAACCTGTTGATAAATTTTCACTGTTTGTTCCGGAAAATCCTGATGAATGAATGAATACCATATTGCTTTCAAAAAGACGAGTTGAAATTTCTCGTGTCAGCTTTCTGATAAGACGAGGATGATGATGTCATAACACTTTAAATATGATTTTGTAGTGATTTTGTAGTGAGGAAGGTCCAGCAGGGCTGGTTAAACACCTTACAATATATATGCAGGATACTACAGATGTACCTAGGCTTAGGTTGATAAGGCTTTCGGTGTGAAGGGATACAGCGGGCCTTATCGATTTCAAATCTTTCTGGAAATGTAAGGTAAGGTAGAGTCCAAGAAGAGTCCACAGCTGGCCGTCAATATCTTCTTGAACATCGAAGGTCCATAGATTGGACTGGTGGTTGCTATTTTCCAGATCAATTAATATCGTTTGAAATCTGATGCTCAAGTGGTGCTCTAGCTGTAAGCGCCTTTGCGCTATGACAGATTTTGATCTCATCATCTGCTACCTTCATAGACTGAGAATCAACGTTTCACTGAATGTGCTTAAAGTCTGAGCAGATTGAATCTGTATTTACATGGATACCCTGTATTTACTCTACAATCCTATTTAATGGTCCTTTCTGTGAGTCCACTACTATTGACTTTGTGGGCGGAGGTAAGGAGTTTGTTTCCGTTTGTTTGTGTGAGCTGATGTTAATTTTATTTCCACTGTTAGTCTATTAAGTCAACCAGTAGAAAAAACAATGGCCCAATAGAGTATATGAGATGAAATGGCCCAGATACAGCTACAGTGTGTTACAGGATTGCGTCTCCAAGAAAACAGTAAGAGAAAGTTATCACTGGCAGTGTTGGTTGAGTTCTCCAAACAGAGCTGCTGCAGGAGCACCTCTCAGACACCAACAGCCCCTTTAATATGTTGGGAGTGATGAATCTACCAAGCAATGATACTGCTGGAAATCCCTTTAAGAGGGCGGTGAGTGGGCTGTGGGGAGGGAGGTGCTTACCACTGGGACACGTTCTCTCATGTTCCTTCAGAAAGGCAGGCTGTGTGGGGCAAAGCTAAAGAAGAAATATCAGAGGGGCCTCCGTAGCGGGCTGTTTGTTAAAAAATCAATTTAAATCCCACCAGAGAATCCAGGCAGTTTTGACAATCCGTTGCTATGGTCAGAAATGAAATGAGTGGCCCCACATTTGTGTAGAAACTTCTCATCCAGCAGGTAAGGCACAATGATTAGAGCTCAGCAGCTATCTTACATCACACACCCTGCTGTCTCCAAGGCACTTAGTAACTTTTCTACAAACTTTCTTCCTGAGGAAATTGGCCAGATGATCCACTGAGGGGGCATCGCTGATGGATGTGACTTCACCGTAGCCTCCTCTACGCTCACGATTGGATGCCAAAACTTGTTGATGCCGGGGAAGCTTCGACTCCATCCTGCAGGCACGCCAAGGCAGCACTTGAAAAGGATCTGAGGTATGCCGAAGACCTTCAGGGTGGACAAAACTTTCCTAAACAAAATTCCATCTCAGGTCCGAAGTCCAAGGAAGCCAAACCCCTCCCCTCGCCATGCAGTCTACTCCCAGCTTACATTGAAGGCTGGTCAGTCAGGAAGGTAACTTTTCAACTGGGATAAACCTGGTCCCTATATCCGACCCACGGCCGATCGCCCTCAGCCTTAATGTGGGGAAGTGTGGCTCACTGGTTAGAGCAGGCAGACCCTGAAGCAGAGGTCAGACCCGGGACCAGGGTTCAATTCCCGAAGCGGCAGGGTCTTGAGCTCAAATGTCCACAAGCTTGATAATTCTCGCTTTGGTGCCTGACCTAATCATGGGTTCACACTCTGCAACTCTGGGCATTAAGCTTGCTTAATCTCCACAACGGCCCCCCGTGGCGGGATGCCTGGCTTTTACCTTGGGGATGCCCTGTAGGGGCTATCTCACAGGGAAAAGCCAGGACGGGTTCCCAAGGCAAGCACTTAGAGACCCCTAGGTGATAAGCGCTATATAAATCCAATTTACAATACAATACAATAAAATTAACATGTGCTTAGGTACTGGCCCAGTGCACCCACTTGACTCCAGTTGGTACTGTCTCTGTAAAATCATTTTTAAAGATTGTTATTTGTAAGAGAATGTATTGTCGCTGTAAATTGATCTTTAAAGAATGTTATTTACTATGCAATCGCTTTTATGGTTGTTTCACAACCCGAATAAAGGTTATTGAACTGAACTGACGGCAGTTGGAGCTGAACACTTTTGGTACAATTTTCATTTAAAACTTTAAGCTTAAGAAATGAATATCTACAGTTCCCTTTATTGAGTTTTTATTGTTTTGGCTTTGTTTTGTTCATTAAAGTATTTTATATTTTTATAAATTAGTGAGAGATATGTATTGTGTTCTGTTGAACTGTTTTGCTTCTTCTAAATGCTTTACATAGTTTCTTAAGTTGAGCCTACCTGCTCTATGCCATCGCGACCAAGGGTTAAGCTCAGGTTTAAATGACTGAAACCTTTACTGGACTATCAAGAATAGATCCCTCAGTGCTTAGTATCTGAAAGAACGTTCCGGTGCCAGAAGCGCTGCTCAGAAGCCCGCGCCTTGTGCCGGAGCATGGAATCCCACGGCTGCCTGGTCCTAAACCGCCTGTTCCCTCTTTAATCCATAACCAGACACTCCTGCCCCGTTATCTCACTCTCGCAGGCTCCTTCATCTCCAGTGGTGCCAGATTTTCTGTTTCTCCATCTTTCTGCTTTGTGTTTTTTTACCCTCACTTGCTCCCTGTAAATGATGAAGACAAATAAGTGCCGGTCCCCATCATAAGTGCAGCTGGCCCCCACCAGCCTCCAGCGGCTCAAATTAAGCCCCGATTTCCATTGCTACTTGTGGTGGAGACCATCCAGTCCAACTAATAATCCACAGTCTCACAAGAGCCGCCTAGAAAACTGATTTCACAACTGAGACGAAAGCGCCCAGAGGTTTCAGGCCGCTAGACCTGCCAGAGAACTTTTGAGGATGTAGCCTTAAAGCTAGTGCATTCAACGTAGAAGCTGGGGAACCGGGTTTGAGTCTCGGCAACGACGCTCAACATCCTGTGATTCTGGGCAAATCACTTAATCTCCCGATGCCTAACAAAAATGAATGTGTCCTGGTGTAACACAACTGGTGCTATGTAAAGCGCTCTGATACCCTATATCTTCGGGTCTAGTTCGCACTATAGAAAACTCTAAAAAAATATAGATATCATTTATTTAGCTCCCCACTCTATCATATCTAGAATTTAGAGAATGCACAGTTTTGTTACAGTTTTTATATAGTATCGCAGCCTCACATCCACTTTTGATTTTACCCAACTCATCTGTTCAAATTTTCTAGTATCTGCAACTGTTTTAGATCAAGTTTTATGTCAAATTGAGGACAAACTAGGCCAGCTGCCGTAATTAAAGTTTATTTTCTGGACCCCATCAGGACGTCTACTTTAGGCACTTTCACTTCAGTTATTACATATCGTTTAGGTGTGCATCTGCAGTAACCTGTCTGTGGTCGCACAGATACTGTCTGTTTGTTTCTTTCCCCACACCTGGGGCGCATCCTTGTTTTTTTTTTTTTAAAGGTTTTATATAGCGCTGGCTAGACCCGGAGGTATCAGAGCGCTTTACATGAGTATCAGACCATAATTGCATGTTACATCGTTACAAAGGTTACACAGTTATTAGAGCCTGGCAACATAGTGACAGGTAAGGTCGAGACAAACAAAAAGGACATATACGTCAGGGAAAAAGCAGGCAAGGGGAGAGATTCAGGGGAGGGGGGTAAGAGCAGGGGAAGTAGACAGAGAATGGAGGAGGGAAGGAGGAGGGGAGGGTGAGAGACTCAGCATGGAAAGAGGAGGGGGAGGGTGACGGGGACACAAACTGGTAGACGAGTCAGAGCTGCATCCAAAGTCCAGTAAGCTGTGATCCCATGGGAAGTGGTATCATTTCCCCATCTCTGTTGCGAGAGGGTCCCTATACGCAGTGGACTCTCTCAGAGGGGTCTCTGAGACTCCAAGGCCTACATACTGGATCCTTCCCCAAAAAGAGGAGATGGAGTGCTTTGGCAAGGGGTGCCATACTATACCTCAACTGTGAGTAGCTCCCTTGGCGCTGTGGACTCTCTCAGCGGGTTCGCTGAGACTCCAGAGTATAAATATTGGATCTTTCCCCAACAAGGGGAGACGGAGTGCTGAGTCAAAGGGCACAAAAGGACAGGGGGCTAGGCGGTGTAGCGGGCAAGGGGAAAGATTCAAGTGAGAGGGGAAAGGAGCAAAGGAAGTAAGACAAAGAAAGAAAGAGTGCTAAATGGGAACAGATTGATAGATAGGAGACAAGGAAACAGCAGATTTACAGAAATACGATGGGGGGGGGGGCGAGACAGGGAGAAAAACTGTGCCCAAAATATATCTGGGTAAGTGACGGTCAGGGGATGAACCAAGGCCGATCTCCTCAAGAGCTGAACAGAGCAGCTCCACTGGGCGTCGGACATAGTGCTTGGACTCCACTGTCAGGATGGAGATCAGGCGTATTCAAAGATTATCAGATTTTTTGGGGGGTTGGTGGGGAGAAACCATGGTCCAAATGAATTCCAGACACCATCTTGAGGTCAGGCACAGTCCTGGTAGGATTATGTAAGGAAGATTTCAGCTGGGGGGAAAGTCACAACTGGCGGCCATGTTAGGGTCAGTCGCCCATCAGCCTCAGCTGCGACCCTGTTGGATTGTGAACTAGTAACACTTACTTAGGACTCTTGGAAGGCAAGACACTTGATAGGGATCACACGTCAGGCTTATTACCGAGAGCATCTCCACCGTGGAGCCACCATCTCAGGTATCAGTGAACAGGTCAGTCCAGGCAGATCAGATTTGTGCACATCAAAAGGAGATAGTTTAAAAGTTTAAATGTTGCTGGCATACAGTGTGGATTCTGCACACAACCGCATGCATCCGCTTTATATTAGGGTTCTGGCCATGCACCCGACTGTAATGGAAGCTGCCATTTTAGGTCTTGGCATCGGGGTCAGGCAAATCAGGTGGGAAGGATCGGTAGACTAGCGTGAACAGAGCACAATGAAAGAGGTATAACTTTGTAATAGGTAATAGCCTGACCAAGGGTTAATACTTCCCCCGGGATATGCTCCCCTCATTCCACTGTGCTGTTGTTGTCCTTGGACTCATGCGCTTCTCTGAGCCAGGAGAAGTTGCACAGTGAGTGACAATGTTCGTCATTGTTACACTCATCCCAGGGGTGCCACTGATCATTTATTCATACTGGCTGCTCATTATTTCTCTAGTCTCTAGATTTGAAAACCATGTCCCATCCGCTGCCTCCTTCGGCAGAGGAGTCTTCTCATCACACACTGGGTCCTTATTCTACCTGCCACTGGGACAGATCCGGTGCCCAGTCAGCTCTCCATTGGTAGTTCTTTTGTTTCTTTGTATAATCTTGTTTTTTATGCTGTTGTTCCAAAGTTTAAAGTTGCAGTTCATGGAGCGCTGATGTCTGCTGCTTGTCTGTGGTTGTCCCCGTTATTACATCCATGTGAGGTCACCAACCTCCAGTGTGACACGGCGGAGCAGAGAGTCACCCGTTAGCAGCAATACTCGCCTAACTGTTAATTATACCCACAAACATTTGCTGCTCTTTTGAAGAGTGTTTGTAGCTGCACAGCACTGAAGGGAGCGGCTCCGCTTGGCGGGCCCGAGAGCTCATTAAAAGTTTGAGCCCGTGGCTGGGTCGCCACTGTAGGTTCCGCTGAGCATCCCTTGGCCCGCGGCTCTGCTGACAGGCGGCAGCTTGGACTCGGCTCCCAGGAGGCATCCGACCTGATGAATGCAAAGAGATGAAATCTGGGGAATGTTGCATAGTGCCAACATCGGCCCATACCCCAGCCCGCTCACAACAATTTCCCATAATAACAGACACCACACAATGTTTTGTTGGAGAAAGTTGTTGCAGCTTTATTTGCATAAACATTATGCCAACATGTTGGGTTATCTTACGAGCGATCCAGGGTCAGGCTGCCCCTCGCCACCTGCCCACCTGATGAGCCATAAACCTCCTGTGGTGTTAACCTTGGGGGTGTTGTCAATATTGGGGGAAGGGCTAGCCCCTACCCCCGGCTGACCTCTAGTCCACCCCTTACTCATGCCCCTCCCCACTACGGGGGGCGGAGCATTGCAGGCAACCCCCGGTTGCTCAAGTCCACAACCGCCCGAAGGACTAACGGGGCACCGCCACTCCTCCAGGATCACACCGAGGATATCCCTGGGGATAATTGGCTCTCGCACCCTTACTGTGCTCCTGTAGAGGGTACCCTTCTGTACCTTCCAGCGTTGGATCGCCCTGTAACTCCGCCTGCAACACAAAGCAAAATAGTATTAGATAACTACCCCCCCTGTTGCTCAACCACTGGGTTCTCAGTAGGGAGGGAAAACAGCATCTGGGCAGCACCGCTTATTGGGGGATCAAGGGGGGGGAGGATCCGTCCATGAGGCCGACCAGGGATCAAAGAGGTCGTCAGGCCCGCGGCCCCAGGCCATATACCCTCGGCCCGCCTTTCCCCCGCCGGAAGTGACATCACTGGGGACCCTCCAGGTCCCAGACACTAGACTGCTCCTTGGGGTCTGTGCCATCTGTGGCACTAAGGGTGGCCGCCCTCTTAGGTGGCCCCCTTCGGTGGCCAGGGACAGCCTGGCATAGTGCCAACATCGACCCATACCCCAGCCCGCTCACAACAATTTCCCATAATAACAGACACCACACAATGTTTTGTTGGAGAAAGTTGTTGCAGCTTTATTTGCATAAACATTATGCCAACATGTTGGGTTATCTTACAGGCGATCCAGGGTCAGGCCGCCCGTCGCCACCTGCCCACCTGATGAGCCATAAATCCCCTGTGGTGTTAACCACGGGGGTGTTGTCAATATTGGGGAAGGGCTAGCCCCTCCCCCCGGTGGACCTCCAGTCCACCCCTTACTCACGCCCCTCCCCACTATGGGGGGCAGAGCATTGCAGGCAACCCCCAGTTGCTCAGGTCCACAACCGCCCGAAGGACTAACGGGGCGCCGCCACTCCTCCAGGATCCCACCGAGGATCACCCTTACTGTGCTCCTGTAGAGGGTACCCTTCTGTACCTTCCAGCGTTGGATCGCCCTGTAACTCCGCCATGGCTCTGGGTGTGGCCCCCACCGCCCCAGAGCCCCCCACCTTCTATTGTTCTTTTATTTACAATCTGCCTCTACAAACGCTTTCGCTAAATCTAGCAGGAAGAGGTCCATCCCCACTATGGATAGGTGTATGCCATCTTCTTTAAAGCACCCTGTGCCTTTTGCATGTAGCAACTCATGTCTGACAAAACCAAATCTTCTTTCTGGGTGAATTTGCGCATTGCGCTGTTCACCTGGCTGCGTGAGGTCTCCATCGCCTCCCCTGACCTTGCGCCCCGCCAAGATAGCCTCAGGCTAATTTCGGACCACCATAACTCACAAGTCCCCAGCAAGATGCTCAATTCGCACAAAGTGCTCCTCATCATGTGCAGCAGGCCCCTGCACTGCAGGGGGATGTTTTACACATTGTTTATTATGTACACCAACTAAATTCTTCAAACACTGCAAACATGATTACACCGCCTCCAGGTTGCACAACAACAGCACATCAAAATTCGAGGTCTGTGCATAAACCTGCCTCTTAAGAACGTAGCAACTTTACTCCCAATGCCCCACTTGTTTTATGTGTTCCACTGGCAAGCCTGCCTGGAAAGCCATGGTTGCTGCCCCTATTCTAAAAGAGTGGCTGCAAAAAGGTCCAGGGCGCTTGCCCTGGACCTCGTTGCTTGCGAATTCCAAACACACCTCCATTATGCGCTGTACTTGGTATTTGGCCAAAGGTGTCCCATCAGCATGCATCAGGAGGTAACCCTCGCCAGGGGGAGCGCAGCGCCAGGTATCTCGCAACTAGGTGCACTGGGCAGTACTTGCCAACTTCCAACCTGTTTACCAATATAACTGTTCTTGCCCCTTCCTGGTCGTTGTAGATCTCCTCAACCTTAGAGTCAGGACCTGGCCTGTCAGGACAGCATCCCGTCTGCACCAGGCTACTCCTGATGTGTGCTGTTTGGAACTCGCCACTAGCTCCCCATTCTAAATGCAACAAAGAAAGTCAGCGCAAAAGTTGCTGAAAAGAGAGCTGCTTCAAAAGCGGAATGAGTGGCCCTATAGACCTAGTGACCTACAGCCTGTTCATTCATAGGCCTCCCTCGGCTCAAGCAAGGACATGTCATCTCCTCCTGTGGACAGCAATGCTGCACAGCAACCAAAATCCTTTATCAGTTCTGCCGCTCCTCGGGACTGAGAACTGTATCCGTAATGTCCCTGAACCTCTCAACTATCACTGCAAACTGTGTTATGGAGATGTCCGTATTAGTGCTCCATTCCCTCCATTTCAGCACTGTCAGGGCCCATCGCACCCTCCTGGGAATGGCTCACTCGGGCCCCCTGCACACAGAAAGGCCTATTTATGTGTAGCCCATAACCTTGAATTTAATCCCGACAGTTTATCATGGTTCTGTTGAAACATAGTTAGCTTGACTGCCGAGTGCACATTGCTCTGTCCCGGATATGATTTTCTCTACTCCGTTTCTGGCTGCCAAGCTGCTGACCTCGCCCGCCTCAACCCTGGGTGAACTAAAAGAGGCTATTCTGCTATCCATATAAGCAGCTGCTGTTGCTAGTGATGGTCCCATACAGAACTGGCAAACTAGATGCTGTACTATATCATTTACACATGGTGCAGCACCCCTTGGCCCATCACATCAACTTTACAACCCAGGAGCAAGCCTGAGCTGGCTATCCCAGGTCCATGCTGCACACGCCTTACTTTAAGGAGCTCTACCCAACGGAGCATACGTCCCACAGAACTGACCCATTTGTATCCCACAGCAGTGTGTCAAAAGAAGCGAACAAGGCCCCCTTTACGGCTAAAAGGATGCCTCTTGGCGGGCCCTAGCCGCGCTTACGGAAGTCTAGACTTGGCAGTACCGTTGCCCCTGACTAACTGGGCAGGCCCTCTCCCCTGCTGTGTGCAAACCCTATAGTGTGACACAAGTACTGACCTTCAGATAAGTTCTGGAGAAGATCCCTGGACACCCCCCTTATGAAAACCATACCCGTCTTCTGCCCATCTCCCCTTGTGGTTACCCCCCCTGTCACCTATGAGCGGAGGCCAGCAGTCGCATAGGTACAGAGCACAACTGAGGCTGATGTGTAAGGGGGGCATGGTAATTGCACAACCGCTACGCTTAACACTGCTTCTACTCTCGCCTACAAGAAGTCAGAACCGGGTTGTCACCTTGCCCCCCAAGAGAACTTAATCAGGAACAGCATTCAGGCTCCGAGCCCGGAGCACCCCTGGCCATTCCTGCTTCCGGTCCCACCTGACCTTCTCAGAGTGGTGCCTGCGTACTTGATCCGATTGTCCTGAAATTAGAAAACAGGTTACACTCCAATCCTGGACGTGCTGAACCAGAATCCCATACACTGGCCCCAGTGTGTTCTTCCCCTGTTCCTGCTCTGAGCCCTGGTAGGCCAGCTTGCTAGGCGTGTTTTGACCCTAATAGAACGAAACCTGTGCGTTTCTGGAAGAAATAACAAATCCATGAAAACAGCCCCTCACCAGCATTGACAGGTTTAGTTTAGTTTATGGCATTTATTAAGCGCTTGGTTGCACAGAGAACAGTGCGTCCCCGCGCTGACAACCCTACCTACAGCTCTTCGGCCGGGCATCAAGAGGCTGGACACAGGGGCAAGTATACACTATGCTGAGTTTAACCTGGGAAAGAGATGGGTTTTCAACCTCTGTCTGAACCTGGTTTCAGAGGGCTCCATCCTCAGTTCGATAGGAAGGTTGTTCCAGTTGTTGCTGGCGTGGAGTCTGAAAGAGCGTCCTCCCATCCTTGCTCTGTGTATCCGAGGTACCACTAATTGCATGCTACCCATCGACCTCAGGGGACGTGTAGGGCGATATACTGGAAGCAAGTCCTGGAGATATGGAGGTGCTTTTTTGTGGGCTATACGGTGGGTGATGCACATGGTTTTGAAAATGATTCTTTCCTTTATTGGGAGCCAATGAAGGGTGCGTAATGCATGTTTCCCCGAGGCTCTCCTAGGGAGGTTGAGGACCAGCCTCGCTGCAGCGTTCTGGACGCGTTGAAGCTGTGTTAAGCCCTTTTTACTAAGTCCACATAGGAGGGAGTTCCCATAATCTAACTGGGAAGTGACCAAGGCGTGTACCATGGTTTTTCTGGAGCTAGGGGGCAATAGGTCCAGGATTTTCCTTAGGACCTTCAAAAGTCCGTAGCATTTTCCCGCAACCTTACCCACATGATTGGTGTAGGCAAGATTAGAGTCCAGATGAAAGCCAAGGTTCTTAACTGTGTCCACTGGGACCGGGACAGAGCCCAGTTCGGTGGGCCACCAGGCAGAGGTCCAGATGGAAGGACGTGGACCTACAATAAGAACTTCCGTCTTGTTACCATTAAGGCGGAGACAGTTTTGTTTCATCCAGCCGTCTAGAGCCACAAGGCAAGCCGAGAAATTCTCAGCATCCACAACTGGATCACGGGACAAATTGATCACCAGTTGTGTGTCATCTGCATAGGAGACTATTGCCACACCATATGACTCCACCAGTTTGGCAAGGGGTTCCATGTACAGGTTGAATAATGTAGGGCTCAAAATAGAGCCCTGAGGAACCCCCTGCCTGAGACATTGTTAGACGGACCGGGAGGGTCGGCCGAGGATAAGGGGAGAGGTCTCCGGGGAGAGCCGTCTCCAGCGATCGTACAGACAAGTAACTTCCCCCCCACAGACGGACACCACACAAGGGTAAAGTTCAACGAGACTTTATAGGCAATTCTTTAAGGTTACGATGGAATGGTACAAGGAGGTCTGGACTCAGGGGTCCCCTCGGTTCTGGTCTCTGGCTTGGGAAAAGGGTAGCGGGACAGTCTTGTTACCAAAAGATGAAACTAGCTCTCAATCCTCGAGCTCGGCGTTCTAGATGATCGGGCCGCGGCGGAGCCAGCAGGTCCCGAGATGGACGAAGGAAACGACGGTCCGCGGCGGAGCCAGCAGGTCCCGGTGAAGATGGTGAATGCAAACGGTCCGCGGCCACGCCAGCAGGTCCCGACGACGATGAAGGATATGAAGGTTACGAAGGTTGTGGCAGCGCCAACAGGCAAGACGATGGTGCACGAGACAGAGCTGTGGCAGCGCCAGTAGTCCGTCAAGGATGAGTTCTTCTCTGCGTCTCTCGACTCCAAGATACAACTGCCTTCCTGCTCTGGAGCTGCCCCAGTTATAGGGCTGGTGCCCTTTGATGTCCGGACCCTCGCACTTGGAGGTCGGGAGGTCCGGGATGAGGGAGTCCAGACACCCAGCAGGGGGGTGGAGCCAGCGCCCGGGGAGGTGATGGGCGAGCGGCACCTGGCGGGGGAGAGCCATCGACACCTCTTTCCCCCAGTGACTTGCCAAGTAGCCCGCTCACCTCCTGGGTGGATGGTGGTGCCGGGATGTCTGAGACCTGGCCAGGCCCAGGGTTGAGGTCGATCTGGGGCCAGGCGGCCTCGTGGTGGAGTGTCCAAGATGGCGCCCAGGATGGGCGCGCAGGCCGGTAGTGGATCAGGCCCACGAGGGCGATATGTTCGAGGGCAGGGGTCCCGGAGGGGACAGAGGACGTGTAATGGTGGTGGGTGGTACCTGCGTGACCGGGCTCGGGCCTGGTCGGGCCGGGGGAGAGTGGCCCTTCATGTGGCCTGTCCAACATGCGTCCCCCCCAGCTGAAGGCGGGGAGAGTTACCCATCCTCTTGGGGACTCTCCTCGTCGAGGCGGAAGAACCGGGACAGGCCATCCGCGTTGGCGTGATCTGGCCCAGGCCGATGTTCAACTGTGAAGTCCATCCCTTGGAGGGAGATGGACCAACGTAGTAACTTCGGGTTTTCTCCCCGCATTTGCATCAGCCACTGCAGGGGTCGGTGGTCGGTCTGCACCCGAAAGTGTGTGCCAAAGAGGTAGGGCCGGAGTTTCTTGAGGGCCCATACCACGGCGAAGGCCTCCCTCTCAATGGTGCTCCAGCGTTGTTCTCGTGGTAGGAGTCGCCTGCTGATGAAGGCCACTGGCTGATCAAGGCCTTCGGTGTTCACTTGAGACAGGACTGCCCCGATGCCATGGTCGGAGGCATCCGTCTGGACGACGAACTCCCGGCTGTAGTCGGGGGCCTGGAGCACGGGGGCGGAACACATGGCGGCTTTCAATTGTTCGAAGGCTGTTTGACACTCTGGGGTCCAGTTGACTGCCTTGGGTTGATTTTTTGACGTGAGTTCCGTGAGGGGACCCACTATAGTACCATAGTCTTTCACGAACCTTCGGTAGTAGCCCGTGAGGCCCAGGAAGGCTCGTACCTCGGTCTGGGTGATGGGGGGCTGCCAGGACTGGATGGCGGCAATTTTGAGCTGCAGAGGGGCCACCAGGCCGCTTCCCACCTGGTGTCCGAGGTAGGTTACAGACCCTTGACCAATTTGACATTTGCTGGCCTTGATCGTGAGGCCAGCTCGCTGAAGGGCTTGTAGCACGGCTCGGAGGTGGCGGAGGTGCTCGGTCCAATGGTGGCTGTATACAGCGATGTCATCTAGGTAGGCGGCGCTGAACCCTTCGAGCCCCGCCAGGACTTGATTGACGAGCCGCTGAAAGGTTGCTGGGGCATTCTTCATGCCAAAGGGCATGACCTTGAAATGGTAATGGCCATCGGGGGTGGAAAAGGCAAAACGTTCTTGGGCCCGGGGTGTGAGGCCGATTTGCCAGTAGCCCGCCGTCAGGTCGAAAATACTGAGGTAGCGAGCAGCTCCCATGCGGTCGATTAGTTCATCTGCCCGGGGGATAGGATGTGCGTCTGTTCGGGTGACCGCATTCAAGCCCCGGTAGTCGACGCAGAACCGGAGTTCTGGGGTGGTGCCGGGAGCGGCTGCTTTGGGGACCAGTACTACAGGGCTGGCCCAGGGGCTGTCTGAGGGCTCGATGACCCCGAGCGTGAGCATTCTTGCCACCTCTTCCTGGATGCAGGCCCGTACCCGATCTGGCACGCGGTAGGCCCGGTGGCGGATAGGGGGGCTGTCCCCTGTGTCCACATCGTGCACACACCAGGAAGTGACACCTGGGGCGAGGGAGAACAGGCTGGCGAACTGTGACAGGAGGACTCGACACTCCTGGTGTTGTTCTCGGGTGAGGGCCTCCGAGAGTCGGACCCCATCCACGGAGCCGTCTTTCTCCTGAGTCCGTAGGAGGTCAGGGAGGGGCTCGGAGTCCTCTTCAGCCCCATTGTCTGTGGCCATCAGGAGGCTGAGTTCTGAACGCACAAAGTGGGGTTTCAGTCTGTTAGCGTGGAGGACCCGGAGGGGGTTCCGGGGGGATTCCATGTCGATGAGATAGGTGGCAGGACCCTTGCGTTCGACTACCTTGAAGGGCCCTGTCCACTTGTCTTGCAGGGCGCAGGGTTCGGTGGGGGACATCACCCATACTTGTTGCCCAGGTTCAAATTCGATGGAGGAGGCATTCCGGTCATACCACTTTTTCATGTCCTCTTGACTGGCCTCTAGGTTGGCTTTTGCCAGCTCTCTGAACCGCCGGGTCTGGTTGCGGAGGGTTAGGAGGTATCGGAAAACATCTGGTGGGTTCTTTAGAGGGGGCATCTCCCAGCCTTCCTTGACTAGGCTGAGCGGCCCCCGCACTGGGTGTCCATATAGTAGTTCAAACGGGCTGAAGCCCAGGGACTTCTGGGGAACCTCTCGATAGGCGAAGAGGAGGCACGGCAGCAGCACGTCCCACTGGCGACGGAGGGGCTCTTCCAACCCCCCGATCATCCCTTTGAGTGTGCGGTTGAACCGCTCAACGAGTCCGTTTCCTTGAGGGTGATAGGGGGTCGTGAATCGGTAGGTAACCCCGCACTGTTGCCAGAGGGACTTCATATATTTAGAAATAAAGTTCGTGCCTCTGTCGCTGACGACTTCTCGGGGGAAGCCCACACGGGAGAAGATCCCCAACAGAGCCCGGCCGACTACCGGGGCTGTCACAGTTCGCAGGGGAACAGCCTCGGGGTAGCGGGTGGCGTGGTCCACTAGCACCAGGATGAATCGATGGCCTTGTTTGGTGCGCGGGTCCAGAGGTCCCACGATGTCTATCCCGACCCTCTCGAACGGGGTGGTGACCACGGGAAAAGGTTGCAGGGGGGCTTTTAGTTTGCGGCCGCTCTTTCCACTGGCTTGGCACGTGGGGCAAGATCGGCAATGCTGGTGTACATCGTTCCTCATTTTGGGCCAGAAGAAGTGGGTCACCAGACGACTATAGGTTTTATCTTGACCCAGGTGTCCCGCCAGGGGGACATCGTGGGCCAGGTTTAGCAGAAAGTCTCTAAAACGGAGGGGCACCACCAGTACTCGGCTAGCCCCCAGCTCCGCGATTCTTTGCTCACTGTACAGCAGTTCATTGTCCCAGTAGACCCAGTGCGTTCCGGAGGTATCCCCTGCACTTTGGGCGAGCGCTTGTTGGCGGAGTCCCTCGAGGGAGGGACAGGTCTTCTGTTCTTGGCGAAATTGTTCTTGCGTGGGCCCCCCCTCTTGAGGCCACTGGTCGATGTTAACGAGGTCTGGAGGTTGAGCTGGTTCTGGGGGGACGTCACGGTCGGTGGTTTCGGCTGGGGCGACCGGAGGCGGTGGCGCCGGCCATTCGGGTTCCTCTGGGCGGGGGTTGGCACGGGCGGCCATGGACCGGGTGGTGACGCACGCCCAGTCCGGGACGCCTAACATCCCCAGGTGTTCTCTTCGTTCTACGGCTGCCCACGGAGAGCTTTCAAGGTCATTCCCCAGGAGGCAGTCTACGGGGGCATCGTCTCGGACCGTTACCTTTAACATGCCGGAGACCCCTCCCCATTCGAAGGGGACGCAGGCCATCCGACAAAGACTTTCCGAGTTATCGGCTGAACGTACAGGGCAGAGAATGTTCGGTAGATATTGTTCTGGGGTCACCAGGTGACAGCGGACGGCTGTTACACTGGCCCCAGTGTCACGAAGGGCTTCGGCCCGGCGTCCATTGATGCTCACCCATTGGCTGTACTTCTGGGTGTTAGCGGGTAGGGGGACCCGCGGAACCATGTCTCTCCCCCCTAAGCAGGCTAGAGCCATGGCGGCTGGCTCCCATTCTTGGTGTTCCTGTTCATATTCCTCTTGTTCTTCTGAGATCTGTTCCTCCCCCAGAGCAGCAGCGGCTACTTGGCGGGGTCTTGGGCTCTGGTACTGGGGGCAGTTTGGGTCGTTTGCATAGTGTCCGATTCGTTGGCATCGATGGCACGTAACATTGGCTCGATATCCCGGTCGCACCGGGGTGCTGCCCCGGTTGGCCGGGGGGGTGGTGCTGGTAGCGGGGGCGACCGGAACGTTGTCTCTTCCGCGTCCTTGGCCTCCTCCTCCTCCTCGGGGACGGTGTTGACCACTGTTGTTCCGGTTTTGTTCGTAGGACCCATTTCGACCCACTCTGGTGATTTCCCACCGGTCAGCTTCGGCTGCGAGCTGCCGGGGATCCGTTAACTTGCTGTCGAGGAGGTGCTGGCGGAGTTCAATGAAGCAATTGTTCGACAGATGCTCCCAGACCATAAGATTGAACAGTTGTTCGTAGGTTGTGACCTTGCTTCCTTTGATCCAGCCTTCGAAGGCTCGGCTAAAGTAGTTTACATAGTCCACCCAAGTTGTACCCGGGATGCGGGTGCAGTCTCGGAACCTCTGACGGTACATCTCGGGTGTGAGGCCATAGCGGGTGAGGAGTGCAGCTTTCATATGGTCATAGGAGGTCATCTGGTGGTCCGGGAGTTGCAGCAGGGCGTCGCGGCCCTCATTGAGGAATCTCCCCCATAGACCGGCTCCCCAATCGCTTCTATCGATCCGGTGTGCAGTCATAGCGATTTCATAGGCCTTAAACCATTGTTGGATGTCGTCCTCTCGGAAGTACTCTCGGACGACATCCTTGGGGATGTGTACCTTTTTCTCTGTTGCCCCTGGGGTGTGGGGTTGCTCGGACACCCCTACTTCTTTATTCTGCTTGCGTAGGTCGATCTCAGCTAGTTTCCGCTCATGCTCATATGCCAGTTTCTTTTCCTCGAGCTCCCTTTGTCTCTGTTTCTCCTCTCTTTCTTCTCGGAGACGCAGGTGCTCTAAGTTGATTTTTTGTTCGGCCAATTTAAGTTCAATTTCCATTTTGAGCCGGGCCATTTCCAGCTCGTGTAGTCGGGTTTTCTCTCGTTCCTGGATCTCGTCTTGCGAGAGACCCTTTCTTTGCTCCTCGGGGGCCGTGGTGGTTTTTGCTGCGATGTTTTGATCCGAGGTTCCGGCAGCCCCGGTTTCTGCCCAAGATTCTAGGGCCTGCTTAAAATCGTCTTTGGTACTTAGTCCGGTGGTAGCGATACCTAGTTCGATACAGAACTGTTTTAGTTCACGATGGTTGTACTCGTCCAATTTCTCCATCTGGAATTTCTCCGTTGATCCGCTTTCTTTAGTTGACATCGTGATTCGCCGTGGGGTGAGCTACTCTCTGTACGGTTATGCGGTGATTCGGATCGCGCCGCTGGCCACCAATGTTAGACGGACCGGGAGGGTCGGCCGAGGATAAGGGGAGAGGTCTCCGGGGAGAGCCGTCTCCAGCGATCGTACAGACAAGTAACTTCCCCCCCACAGACGGACACCACACAAGGGTAAAGTTCAACGAGACTTTATAGGCAATTCTTTAAGGTTACGATGGAATGGTACAAGGAGGTCTGGACTCAGGGGTCCCCTCGGTTCTGGTCTCTGGCTTGGGAAAAGGGTAGCGGGACAGTCTTGTTACCAAAAGATGAAACTAGCTCTCAATCCTCGAGCTCGGCGTTCTAGATGATCGGGCCGCGGCGGAGCCAGCAGGTCCCGAGATGGACGAAGGAAACGACGGTCCGCGGCGGAGCCAGCAGGTCCCGGTGAAGATGGTGAATGCAAACGGTCCGCGGCCACGCCAGCAGGTCCCGACGACGATGAAGGATATGAAGGTTACGAAGGTTGTGGCAGCGCCAACAGGCAAGACGATGGTGCACGAGACAGAGCTATGGCAGCGCCAGTAGTCCGTCAAGGATGAGTTCTTCTCTGCGTCTCTCGACTCCAAGATACAACTGCCTTCCTGCTCTGGAGCTGCCCCAGTTATAGGGCTGGTGCCCTTTGATGTCCGGACCCTCGCACTTGGAGGTCGGGAGGTCCGGGATGAGGGAGTCCAGACACCCAGCAGGGGGGTGGAGCCAGCGCCCGGGGAGGTGATGGGCGAGCGGCACCTGGCGGGGGAGAGCCATCGACACCTCTTTCCCCCAGTGACTTGCCAAGTAGCCCGCTCACCTCCTGGGTGGATGGTGGTGCCGGGATGTCTGAGACCTGGCCAGGCCCAGGGTTGAGGTCGATCTGGGGCCAGGCGGCCTCGTGGTGGAGTGTCCAAGATGGCGCCCAGGATGGGCGCGCAGGCCGGTAGTGGATCAGGCCCACGAGGGCGATATGTTCGAGGGTAGGGGTCCCGGAGGGGACAGAGGACGTGTAATGGTGGTGGGTGGTACCTGCGTGACCGGGCTCGGGCCTGGTCGGGCCGGGGGAGAGTGGCCCTTCATGTGGCCTGTCCAACAGACATCTTACACTGGATTTGCATGGTGGGCAATGCACTTGAAATCTTCTGTTTTTCAGAAAGGATACCAGCCACTCATGAGCGGGACCGGTTATTCCCTTTTCCCTCAGTCGGTTCAGTAGTACGGGATGTGATACGGTGTCAAACGCCGCACTTAAGTCTAATAAGACTAGTGCGGCCGTGTGACCTTCGTCCGCCTTGCTCCGCAGCAGCTCTGTTGATAGGAGGAGGGCAGTCTCAGTCGAGTGTTTCGCTCTGAAACCCGATTGAGACGTGTGTAGGAGCAAGTTTTCCTCCATAAAACTTACCAGCTGTCGATTGGCCAGTTTTTCTACTACCTTCGCGCAGTAGGGGAGAAGGGAGATAGGCCTTAGATTGTCGAGTTGCGCTATGCTTAAGTGGGCTTTCTTTTTTATTGGGACGACTTGGGCCAGTTTCCAGCTGTCCGGCACTCGACATTCATCGAAGGAAAGCGTGGCCATATTACCTATCTGCTTCGCCACCTGGGGAAGGTGATTACGGAGAATTCTCGCTGGTACCGCGTCAAGGGGAGAGCCCGAGTGGATGTCCGATAGGATGTTGATAAACTCCTCAGTTTGGGGAACCGCAAATTTCCTGAGTTCTTTTTTGACCATATTACCGCGGTAATGGTCGGGCAAGTTAGTAGCCTCTAAATTAGTCTGGAAAGAAGCATAGATCTTTTCTACCTTCCCTATAAAAAAGTCTGCAATCTCGTTGCATGACTCGGTCGTGGGTGGACCTTCCCCTGAGCTCGCGGGAGTAGTGGAGAGTTCCTTTAGAATCATAAAGAGTTCTTTCGAAGTATTCTCTGCACCACCTATCCTGTTGTTATAGTACTCTCTTTTAGAGTTCCTGATCTGGCTGTGGTAGACTCTGAGCTCGCTCTTATAAGCTTCGCGTAGTGAGGGGGCGTAATCCACTCTCCATCTACGCTCCAAGGTTTTGCATTTGGTTTTAGCAGAGCGTAGCTCAGCAGTGAACCACGGAGCGGATTTGGTGCTCCTTGCCATGGGTTTATGAGTCCAAGGGGCTACATTGTCCAGCGCACCTTGAACCCATTCTTCATACATCTTGTATGCCTCCTCCAAATTATCACTATGTTTTGGGGGGTCCTGTTGTAGGGCTTGACGGAAGGCCTCGTGACTGAATTTCCTCCAGTCCCTGCGTCTAATAGCGGGAGGTTTTCGTAAGGGCCCCCTGTTGGGCAGTTTTCTGAATTGGAATGGTATCAGATAATGGTCTGACCATAGGATCTTAATCGGAGCAGAGACCCTTATATCGTCCCAGTTAGTAAAAATAGGGTCTAATAGATGTCCTGCTTGATGGGTGGCACTATTGTCAGCTAACTCAAACATAAGAGCCCTGAGTTCATTAATTAAGGAAACGGCCTCTCTGCAGTAGACATCCTCTAAGTGCACGTTGAGGTCTCCTACAATCATGAATTTATTATGGCGTAAGGCCGATTGCGTTAAAACATCCAGGAGGCTTTCAATGAACGCAGTTGCCACACCCGGGGGGCGGTATATAAGGAAGCCCTTAATGGTACAGTTAGGGCTGACCGTGATAGAGAAGAGTCCTGATTCACATTTACTAATGGGAGTTGGTTCAAGAGAGACTGAAAGGTCGCTTTTGTGAATAATAGCTATCCCTCCCCCTCTTTGGTCCCCTCTATTGATGTGAAGAATATCGAAGCCGGGAGGAAGGGCCTCTACTATATCAGGGATGGATTGTTCATCCAGCCATGTCTCGGTCAAGAAGACCAAGTCGGGTCTGTCGTCAGTCAGTAGGTCATAGATATTCAAGCTATGTTTTATCATTGAGCGGCAGTTCAGTAATAGGGCAGAAAGTTCCTTACCCTCATTACTCGTTGCTTGGTCTCTGTGTATAGTATGGCCACAGCCCGCACATTTCAGGGGCCATTGTTCCACCTGCAGCTTGTGATAGCATTCCGTCGGCAGCCTCCTGCGCAGCTGAAGTAATGCCTGCCTCGTATATGTTATATTCCCATATTGGTCTGATATGGTTTGGACAGGGGGACAGGGCCTGGGCCGCGGATGGACGCGGACGGGCGCAGACGGGCTTGCCTTAGGCGCTCCCGCTGCGCTCGTCCGCTGCGCTTGCGATGCTGGCACATTTGAGGAGGGAGTGGGCGTGGCCAGAGAGATGGGCGTGGCCTCGCGAAGCAGCGATGGCGGCCCTTTCCCTGTCAAACCCGCGATGCAGCGCTGGCTCCGCTGCTCGTGGGGTGCCCTGAATTAGGTTAAAAGGTGCTATTAACCTCAAGAGAGGAGAAGTAAGTTTTAAAACATGTCAAACACAAGATGCAAATTTTATAAAAAACACGAGTGCAGCTAGCCTCCGGCTCCCGCCTCAGAGGTGTAGGGAGAAGTCTGCCTATTGCTCACTCGATCGCCCGGATCAGAGCCCCTTACTTGAGCATCAGTTGCTGTACAAACAAACATATTCCCTTATTGCACATATTGGGATGCGTGATATGCCCGGATACACCTGTCACAGGGAATGCATGATTTGCCCACACTCTGCCACTGCTTATAGAGAGACACCCCGATTATCGCCCAGTAAAACAACAAATTTCCCAGCCGCAACTGTTGTTTTTATAATATACATCCAATTATTGCACAGGGGGTACCTATTATGCGCAGACTCACCAGTTAACTACCAATGTATTACTTCCATGGGGTGTAACCTGCGCGCCGCACAACAGGGACAGTAATGACACCTGGGGAGAACCTGGGAATCCCAGACCCTAGCACGCTGCCCCCAGCGTGCTATGACCCTCTACCTGTTGATGGTTCACGTGGCCCCATGTGAGTAGGGCCATTCACCCGCACGGTTCCTGCATTTGAGACATAAAACATCCATTAGAAGCCATGCCCCCCCTCATCTACCAAATGGATTCTCTGCAAAGAGACAGGGGCCATCAATGTCCCCCACGCTACTAAGGCCAAGCCTGTTTGTCGGAAACGAGAACTAGATGCTAACTCAGTCACCAGGATTAGAGACCCTTGCTTGCGCACCAGTTGCTGTACAAAAGAACATATTCCATTATTGCACATGGGCTGCAAGATATGCCCAGCCGCATCACATGTGTCAAAGAAAACGCGTTTCAGTGTGTCACAGGGCATGCATGGTTTTCCCACAGTCTCCCACTGCTTACCAACAGAACACCCCAATTATTGCCCAGGTTCATCCGATGTTCTACAAGAGAAAACCGCCAATTATTGTACAGGAGCTACCTGATAAGTTCCGATTCCCCAGTTGACTACGAATGTAATACTTCCATGGGGTGTAATCTGTGTGCCCCACAACAGGGACAGTCCTGACACCTGGGGAGGACCTGGGTGTCCCAGACGCTAGCACATTGCCGTCAGCGTGCTATGACCCTTCTACCTGTTGATAGTTCAAGTGGACCCCCATGTGAGTAGGGCGGTTCTCCAGAGCGGTTCCTGCATTTGAGACATAAAACATCCATTAGAAGCCCTGCCCCCCCTCCGTATATCAATATGGATTCTCTGCAATGAGACCGGGCCATCAATGCCCCCCATGCCACCGAGGCCAAGCTTGTTTGTCAGTTACAAGAACTAGTACCCACAATACATTCTTGTAAGGAGTTGGGTGGGGGACATACTTGCGTACCTCCAGCGACAGCTGCAGAAGTGTAGTGTCTTGAAGCTAAGTCAATTATTCCCATGCTAAGTCAGATAATGACCATTGCACTTCGGAGTGTGTGATTTAGAGTCACTTCTTAACTCGTCCCCTTACTATTCTTCTCTACATGTACTTTGTACGCTTTTGTAACTTGCACACATGTCACCTTACCTCCTGTAATGCACCGCTTGCTACCTCGTGTATTGTTTGATCCGAGTCAAATTGTCCACGGGGCCCGTCCATGGGCGAACAAATAACTCTACACACCACCAAATATAGGAAAAGCTCTATACAGTCACCGTTAATTGGACAATAAATCCGACATCCCGCTCTCTCCCCGTGCTGTGGTTTAAAATATTGCATATTCCTGTGGGGTAGCTTTGACACCTACACCATTTGAACCACAGGGACTCAAAAGGTTGTGACCCTGCACACACTCTTAGTGAAGTTATATAATGATGGTATATAAAACACATCTGTGACACATCAATGCTGTGCATTTACGCACAGTGGTGACGTGCTCAAGAAATACCAATCGCTCCCCGTGGCACATTGCTGTCACACAAACCCCCACACCCCACACACCGACAGTTCGCAAACAGTGGTGGTGCACTCAACCAACCGCAGAGGCTGTCATACACACACCTCACATTCCCACTTAACAGTGCTGTACATAGTCACACACAAAAGCTGTGCCAGAACCGCACCGCATTATGTGTACGCCAATAGCATCCAGCCTCCTAGTCCCGGCACAATCCAGCTGTGGGCCCTTGATCCAATGACGCCCTAGCCCCAGTAAACTAAGACTCAGTTTACACGCAAAATACATGTAGGTAGCTGACAGGTGCACAAGCAGTAACTCGGTCATCCGTGTCCCAGCCCCAATACGTTAGCACCAGTTGCTTTACAAGGGGGCATCTAATTTATGACACTGGAAGAACATGGTTACCCCCGAATCACAGGATGTATGCTTGTCGGTTGCCGGGCATCGAACCTGATGCTACCACTGCAGGTACGCCCAGGCCCAAGAACGAAAGCTCCAATGGTGCCCCATTTTATAGTGAGAAGCCACACATAACCAGGGTACACTTGGACTGTGCTATCATAGATAGTGTGTCCAACCATATCTGCTCCAGATCAAATCCCAAAGTCCCCTTTGTCGTCTAACTCTTTGTCAACAGACAATCTGTAATTAGGAAAACACGTTAGCCTCAAACCACACCTGTTTTCCGTTACATCAGGCCCACTGACCCCAGTGCGCCAACACTTGTTTACCCATGGTCACTCCCGTGACTTTCCATGAGGCGTGCCCCGGCGTCGTCCTCTGACTGTTTGCCTGCATGGACATAAAGCAAGACATAAATAGCCCCAACCCCGCCCAACCTACACATCATACCAGGCATCGGGGGGCTGGACGGGCTAGGAGAAAATGCAATGAAAATATTCACATGGTTTTGTGTTATTTCTGCCATCGCATCCGTATCATTGCCAAGTGACATCGAACCTACAAGAAGTGTGCAAGAAGGCTTATACCTGGCTCTTATGATGGACATCCACCTCAGCAGTAACATTGCATGTGAACATAGAAATGCTTCCACTTGCCACTGTTCATCCAACTTTTACCATTCGTGCATCTTAAAGAACACATGTAACCCCAAGTGCAAACCCTGCTAAGCAAAATCTGATTCTATGTAAAGCGCTCTGACACCTTCGGGTAATGTTCAAACTAATAAACTCACAAATAAATAACCTAGGCACAGCTCCCAACAATGGCGTGAGGGAAACAGTACATGGCTTACATAAATTGCGCTATTCTTCTGTGAAGCGCTCGTACACCATTGGGTGATATTCGCTCTGTATTCACCCGTATTTAATCATCAACGCTCCAGCTAAGCCTCAACGTTTGTTCTTGTGTTTGAGTGTCCTTCATTTATTGGTATTATACCTCTACTTGCACTCTGTACTCCCTTTTGACCTGCACACATGTCACCCCTTCCTCCTGTAATGCACCGCTTGCTACCTCTTGCATCCCTGTATTATTCACGATTGTCACCCCTGCCTCACGCAATGCCACGTCCGCGTGTGTAATTTGTTCACCCGTACTTGTTCTCATGTATCAGTTCTGTTCCTATCGTGAAGCGCTCTGACACCTACAGGTAAAGTCCGCGCTATGTAAAAATGTGTAAAAATAAACAAATAAATCTCCCCGGCAATGCCTCCGCCCGCCTCCCCCACCTCCCACCCACATGCAGGCTCTGTCTGCGCCCCGCCCCTACAAAGCTCAAAGCGGGCAGGGGCATGGGTGTAAGCTGCATGAGTCGTGGCTCCAAGGGACGCACGAAAGAAGGATGCCACGCCTACCAGCCCACCACGACCCCCGCCCACGCGGGCAACGAGCCGCAAGGTGCTCCCCCCTCACAGCGGGCCTGGGAATGCGCGCACAAGGAGACCGGCAACAAGGGGCACAGACAACAGGGAGCAGCAGCGCGCGCACCAGTCTCTAGACAACAAGGCAAGGAAGGGGGCAGGCGGGGCAGGGGGACAAGGCACCAGGAGGCAGGTGGAACGGAAAGGCATCGGCACCGGAAAGGCAGGGCCGCAAGAGATCGCAAACCCCCCCTTCCCCCAAGGGACCCGCAGGCAGAGGGACGGCCGCGCGACCACACCAAAACACACTAAGATCAACAAACCTATATATATATTGTCCACCTCAGCCGTGCCTCATGCCCCTCGTGTGAGGAATGGCCCGCGCTGCCCACCAAACATACTATCCCTCCACACGATGAATGGCCTCTGGTACACAAAATTCCCCAGCAGCAGAAGCATAGCTCATCGCTGTACGTGAACCTCTACACCATTTGGAAGCATAAGTTACCGCTGTTCTGTGAAAGACAATCAGGCCTCCGAAAATGTGAAGCCCGGCCCCAACTGAAGCATAGACCCCGCATGCACCCTTCAAGTGCCCCCAACAGCCCGCAAGACCAGGCCCAGGCACACCCCATTCCCCCCACTGCAAAGGCACCAACCGACACCTGCCCCGGTACCACCCCACGTGACCGCAGCCCACCCACGCACGCAAGGCGGCTGCACCCGACAACCAAGGACCCACGGGAAACCCGGGGGCAGGGAGAGGGAAGGGAGGGGGGGCGTGAGGGAAAACCACTCACCTCACAAAAACAGCGTCCGGGCAGCACCGC
This sequence comes from Lissotriton vulgaris, assembly GCF_964263255.1. Lineage (NCBI taxonomy): Eukaryota > Metazoa > Chordata > Amphibia > Caudata > Salamandridae > Lissotriton > Lissotriton vulgaris. The sequence goes on from NW_028240902.1 coordinate 51,541, forward strand.
TCATCTGGGTCAAGGGGGGGAGGATCCGTCCACAAAGCCGACCAAGGATCAAAGAGGGTTCCAGACCCGCGACCCCAGGCCATATACCCTCGGCCCCGCCCTTCCCCCGCCGGAAGTGACATCACTGGGGACCCTCCAGGTCCCAGACACTAGACTGCTCCTTGGGGTCTGTGCCATCATGTGGCACTAAGGGTGGCCGCCCTCTTAGGTGGCCCCTTTCGGTGGCCCGGGTCAGCCTGGAATTGTCAGGACACAGTGCTCGAACTCTTCTAATGGCTGCACTTCCTTCCAAAAGAGTGATCTTTTGCAGTTTCCCCTGTTTTAAAAGGATGTATTTCACCCTATGATCTTCTTTCACCTGTGCTGTTCTGTCCTCTCTTCCACCCCTTCTCTCTTCTGTCCACTTCACGCATCTTGCATCTTTAGCACGGTGAGTTCTTGCTTCACTCCCTCTCCTTCCATTCCTACCATGGGTCTGTTTCAGGATGCACTCCTGATAGACATAGAAGACAGATTCCAAGACTCGGTCTTCTTTTCAGTTTCTGGGACCAAACTGGGCTGCATTTTATCTCCCTAACTATACTGTACAGAAATCGCATAGATTCAAAAACAACTGAAGCCCTGGCGGGGGTGCAGGCGAGCTTGTCTACAGCGCCCAGATAGGGTGACCAACCGTTCGTAAATTTCACGGACAGTCCGTAATTTCGTCTGTCTGTCTGTTGTCGGTGAAGGATTCTTTAACGGACACCATTTATCTGTAATTTTAACTGGGCACCGGTCCCACCACCCTAACGCTGGCACAGCTTCCACCCACCTCCCTTCTTAACTCCGAGGCTGTTCCAAAGCTCAGATACCCCGCAGCATTGGAGAGGCACAGCGGGATGGCCTCACACCTCCAGCCCTTGATGAGCTGTTAAGAGGTGCTTGAAGGTGACTAAGAGGGAGGGGCTGCAACTACAGGAGCAGGGGCATCTATTCAGATGCAAACAGCCCTGAATGCGTCACGTCTCTGAAATTTAGAGGGGGCCTCACACATTCCTTTCCTATGAAGAAAATAGGCAACGTCTGTGGGTTTTTCTACAGAAGATTGTGGTTGCCCCTAGATTAAATGTTGTAATTCTTTGAAATAGCTCAATCATTTTGCACAGGTGTGGTCTGGCTGTGACGGCAGAAGGCCTGATTTTTATTGATTCTGCAGGGATAAAATTGAGATGCCTCGTGGCCTCCTGTTTAGCATAGCCTCGTCCACAATGTGAGTTTTCTTGGCAGGAAATGAGAAAAGTAATACAGAAGGAGGGGAGAAACCCTGACGACTCCTTTAAAGCGGAGGCCTTCCTAACTTTAAATCACAGTCACAAAACGGAACTAAATCTATAACAGGTGAAAACCCAAGATCTTAGCTGAGGCTTGCTACTTGTAAAAATAGCCACCTTGCATCCACAGCTCTAGAAACCAAATGCCAGGGCATGCGCTGTCCCACCACTGCGACCCTCGTGCATGCAACAGGGAGCATTTGAGGTAAAAAGATGCATCTCTCCCATAGTCATGAAAGAACACAACACCATATCCGTCTCCAGGCACAGACGGGGTCACGCATATTCGGAATCCTCTCTCTCTCTCTCTCCTCTTCATGCTGAAGTCACTCGCAGCTTTCATAAATTGCAGACCAACACCGCAGAGTGGTTGGAGCAGCAATATTTAGAGAGTCAGAAGGCGCTAGCAGTGGGTGGGCAGCTATGGAGCCTCTCACCAACCCCGGGCGGTGCAAACATCCTAGAACCGGCCCTGATTACACCGAGGCTGCACGTGGTTCTCTTCACAGAGCTTAATTACTGTCACTAAATTGTAAACAAACCTCGGTTCTTCAAACATGCAGTCTATAATGTAATAAAATAAAGAAATGGCACAATCGCACCCACACTGATTAACAAAGTATCGAGGACAATCAGTTAAATCAGTTCTCTTGGAGTATCTCCTTTAAGTACTGTATAAATGGGGGATGGCAAAACTAACATTTTGGAAACAGAGCCTGTCTTCTCGTTGTCTTATCCAGGAGGGGGTGAAGAGCCCTACCCCACCCTGGAAGAGACCAAGATGATACTAAAATACGGCATGCCCACCCCTGTGCCCACCCTGGTGGATCCTGTTCCCCCTCCAATGATGGCTCTTGCCCCCCATGTGGTGGCTCCTGCCCCCTTCCCCCCCCCCCCGCCTGTGATGGCTCTTGTCCCCCCTGTGGTGGATCCTGTCTCCGCCCTGGGTGGCTTCTGTTCCAGTCCTAGAACGGCTCCTGCAGCGAGGGTGAAGTTCTTGATGGGCCTCTTCTCAAAAAGGCTCAGCTCAAAATTAATATAAAAAGGTGGGCGAGTGAGTAAGTGAAGGGATGGGCGGATGGCTGGATGAATTAGTAAAAGGGTGAATGGATGAATGAAAGATTGAATTAAAAGATAATGAGAGAGGATGGATGCATTGATGAGTGAGTGGAAAGATGGAAGAGAGAAAAGGTAAATAGCTGGATGTATGGGTGGAAGGGTAGCTGGATGGGTAAAAGGGTGGATAGATGAGTGAAAGAATGGATGGATTGATGAATTTATAAGTGCAAGGGTGAATGGATGGACAGATGAGAGAAAGGGTGGATGTGAGGATGGATGAGTGAGTGAAAGGGAGGGTAGATGGACAAAAGGATGAATAGATGAGTGAAGGAGTGAAAGGATAAATGGATGAGAGAAAGGATGGATGCGTGATAGGGTCAATGGATGGATTCATGAGTGGATGCGTAGATGGGTGGGTGGATGGATGAAAGGAAGGATTTCTAAGTGAAAGGGTAGATGGAGAGGGAAAGGGAGGAAGGATGGATGACTGAAAGGGTAGATGGTTGGAAGGATGAGTGACTGGGTGGATGGATGAGTAAGTGAACGGATGGCTGAATGGGTGAAAGGGTAAATGGCTGGATGGATGAGTGAATGGATGGATGGGGAGAAGAGTGGATGGATGAGTGTACAGATGCATAGGGTGAAAGGGTGGATGGATGGATAATGGATGGATGACAGGATGGATGAGTGAAATGACAGATGGAAGGATACATGATGGATAGGTTTGCAAATGGTTGAATAGGTTTGGATATGGCTGGGCTTACTTATGTACTATTTCGCGACCTCTGAGGTGTCTGTAAAACGTATTCAATTGTCCTGAAGTTTTTTCCTGAATTTTTACCTCCTGTCCTGAATTTGTGTCCTGAATTTTGACCCTTTGTCCTGAATTTTTACACTCACTGTCCTGAATTTGCACCAATGCCAGTTGGTCACCCAATGGCCAGAGGCCTTTTCATGGGTGAATGTGTGCGCTATGCAAGAAGCCTTCTAGAATAGAATAGAATGTTCTTGTTCATAGCGTTTCAAAGTTATTATTTGTGTAATCCCTGATGCTCTAGGAACCGTATTAATATCTTTATAATTCCTCACAGCGCCCTCTGAACCCCTCCTTCTCTGTGGGATTATTCCAGTCAATCATTTTTTTAAAAATGATTTAATAGTTGTCTTCCGTGTAGTCGCTGCTCTCTCATTCATCACAATCACATTAACCCAGCTCACGCTGCACCCCCGAGGCCCTGCTGCCTCTGAGAGGTCCCTGGGATACCCCAGGTGAGGGCGCACTCAGCCTGTGAGCGCTCTGGATACAAGGCTGGGCCTGTGTTCACCTGAGCCGGGTGACGTCAGCTCTGAGAGAGCTAGAGACCCCCTGGGCTTCTCTCATGGGGGTCGTCATGCAGTTGCCTCTGAGAGGTCCCTGGGATACCCCAGGTGAGGGCGCACTCAGCCTGTGAGCGCTCTGGATACAAGGCTGGGCCTGTGTTCACCTGAGCCGGGTGACGTCAGCTCTGAGAGAGCTAGAGACCCCCTGGGCTTCTCTCATGGGGGTCGTCATGCAGTTGCCTCTGAGAGGTCCCTGGGATACCCCAGGTGAGGGCGCACTCAGCCTGTGAGCGCTCTGGATACAAGGCTGGGCCTGTATTCGCCTGAGCCGGGTGACGTCAGCTCTGAGAGAGCTAGAGACCCCCTGGGCTGCTCTCATGGGGGTCGTCATGCAGTTGCCTCTGAGAGGTCCCTGGGATACCCCAGGTGAGGGCGCACTCAGCCTGTGAGCGCTCTGGATACAAGGCTGGGCCTGTATTCGCCTGAGCCGGGTGACGTCAGCTCTGAGAGAGCTAGAGACCCCCTGGGCTGCTCTCATGGGGGTCGTCATGCAGTTGCCTCTGAGAGGTCCCTGGGATACCCCAGGTGAGGGCGCACTCAGCCTGTGAGCGCTCTGGATACAAGGCTGGGCCTGTATTCGCCTGAGCCGGGTGACGTCAGCTCTGAGAGAGCTAGAGACCCCCTGGGCTGCTCTCATGGGGGTCGTCATGCAGTTGCCTCTGAGAGGTCCCTGGGATACCCCAGGTGAGGGCGCACTCAGCCTGTGAGCTCTCTGGATACAAGGCTGGGCCTGTGTTCGCCTGAGCCGGATGACGTCAGCTCTGAGAGAGCTAGAGACCCCCTGGGCGGCTCTCATGCTCTCACAGGGGTGGTTCGCACACGTCTGTAGTATCCACCGTCTTTTCCCGTCATGCAGTCGCCGTATGTGGTCAGCACACAAGCAGACACGGCCTTGCGTCGCTTCCCAGGACACCTGTGCCCGCGAGGGTGAGAGGATGAATGGATGACTGAAAGAGCTGCTGTGACCTTCCTAGCATGGACCATACACGTGTCCTCGAACCCATGGCCTTTCAGATGTACAATGCTTGCAAGGCCTTCTATGCCTTTATCAGTGCTTTGAATGTGTGTCTGGGTTTTATTACTATTTTTTTATTTATGGTATTTATACATACAGTAAACAGGGATCGCTCCACATTGGGACACCCGCCGGTGTGCATACAGGTTGAGACATACAATACAAGTTTAATGTCGGCCCCCTTTTCTTGCTCGTAGGAGTAGTGTAGGGAGAAAGAAATAGGAAAGATATGAATAAGTAGAGAGAGAGTAAGATAATAGTTTAATACTGGTAGCGATTGAGGCATTTGTGATTGTATCTTCCGGCAGGAGGTTCATTCTGATTGGGTGCTTCTTACGGTGGGTCAAAAGTTAGTAATGACTTGTCCAGTGGTTCCCATAAGTCCCTAGAAGTGATTTTCCAGGGCGAGTATTTTATCGCCAATGAGTCAGCTCCTCGTATGTATGTGATCCATGACAGCCACCAGCTGCAAGACACTTTGGTTGTGTCTTTACAGTTTGTGAGGATTAGCTTGGCTGCAGCGATTAAGAGGATGTCGAGGAGCTCTCTCTCCCCTACTGTTGGGAGGTCGGTACGGATAGAGGCTGTGATGATAGAGGGGAATTCTCTTGGCATTCTACAGTGGAGCACTTTGTCTATGAAATCAAAGACCTTTCCCCCGCACCCCTTGAGAGTCGGGCACAGAAAGATCAGGTGTTCCTGGTCCCACCAGCGCAGTTGCAGTTCCCGCATGTATTGTTGTCCCTGGGTCCTAGCTTGTCTAGACGCTCCGGTGTCCAAAATGTTCTATGGACGAGCCACAGTTTTGTTTGCGCCAGTGTTGGGGTGATCTTGGCTTGTGTAGCTGATGACCATAGACGGTTTCATTCTCGATGGTCTAGTGGTGGGTGTATGCGAGTGTTCCAGTGTTTCTCTGTATTTACATTGGTGCTGTTCTTTTTCCCTGTGAGAGTTTTATACATGTGTGAGACCTGGTGCCCTAGTCTATTTATGTTATCGACATATTGGAAAATGGAGGGTTTTGTGTTTGTTATTTTGGACTTTGTCAGGGTTCTTTTGATCTTTAGAAACCTATATAGGTCTGAGTCATCTAGTTGGAGGGATGATTTTAGGTTAGCAAAGGTTAGTGGTGCTGAGTTTACTTCAAGTTGGTAGGGGTGTGAGATATCCTTCATTATCCAATTGTCATAATGGAGTTTTTTGCCCTTGTATTTTATAGCGTTATTTAACCATAGGGCTTCAGCCTTAGAGCCTCTGATGCTCACCTCCAGTTTGCTGTCTAGTTTTAGTAGTGCTATCTTAGTGTTTTTCATTATTGGGCAGGGGCGGCCTTAGGCATGTGCACGCTGTGCACCTGCACTAGGCCACCAAACCCCAGGGGCCACCAAACCCCAGGGGCCTCCACATCAATATACATCCTTAATATAATAATCTTCTGAGGATGGATACATATTTGTGTGGCGGCCCCTGGCAGGGATTTGGCGGCCTCCGGCTCAGTTCCACTTCCAAACACCCTGACCCCCCCCCCCCCCCCCTCTTCACTGGCCTCCGCGCTCCGCCCCGACCGGACCCCCTCTCTCCGGGGCCCCCTACCTACGCTCCCTGCCCTGGCCCACCATGAACCTAGAGCCGCCTGTTTACTACATTCCACATTCGCACACAAAGCAGTCCACAGTGCACCTCTTTGTGGATTCTCAGAGCTGTGCACAACCTTTCTCCGTTGGCATTTGCGCACACTGACCTTTGCGCGTGTTTGTGGCTCAGGATGGGTGAGTCTACTGTCTCGATGCCAGTCCTCGCTTCCAATGGTTACCCCCCCACCCCAGTTCAGGGAGGCAGGGGCCCGCGGAGCTTGAAGTCGGGGTCTGAACGTGCGCATTGTGTGCATGCCTCTCTATATATGCCTGCCCTTATCCACGCTGCTCCCACGAAGCCTCACGCGGCTGTCTCAATAGGAGGTTGCAGTGATACAACGAGAGGAGACAGCAATGCACCTGCAAAGGTGAGATAAAGGGGCAGGGTGTGACTGGCAGTGGATTAGAGGCATCACATAGATTAAAAACAACACTTGGAACACTAACATTTAATATTGCTGGCTTCAGGCATTCGAGCAGAGCTCTGGGCACCAGCTCTCTTTTTTCCCCTTCAAATTAAGCACTTTTGGTGTCAAGGAGAGGAAATATTTTCATGAGTGTATACATTTGAGATGACATTCTTGGCAGCTGTGCTGATTTATTGTGTGATGAAAGGCCTACATTTGAAATGACACCCAGATGTCTCACTTTGCAGGCTGGTTTGGCGTCTTTTAACCCAGCTGGAGGGAGTTTGTTATCAAGTGACCTTCTTCATATCAGGATATCCATTGCCACTTTGTTTAAAGATAGGGACTTATCTTGATTTTGTGCTTCACGAAATTGGCAGTGGTCCATAATTCCCTCTTATTTTGAATATGTGTGGCAGTGGGTTCACTTGAGCAGTTGATCTGTTGACGTCCAACTATGTGGTCAACATCAGCTATGCAATGTTCACCCTGGGGTGAGAGGGCAGAACCCTCCCGGACACTGCCTGGTACCCTTTAAATGGATAATTCATCTGAGTTGATGCATAGTTGCTGGGTTTGGTTGAAGAAGATGAAGGAGAGAGGACAGACCTGCTTTAAGGATCTGCCTCTCATGCAAAATTCAGTGGGTTCCAGGGGTTCATTGCGTTTCAAGGTGCACAGTGGTTAAGGAGAACCTGAAGTTCGCAAACACAGTCTCTCCATGCCACTGGAGTCAAGCAAGCCGGGCTGAAGAGGGGAAACCCCGAAACCGCTCCTAGGATGCTTGGTTCCAGTCCAGGGAAACAAGGGGTGTATTGCATTGACTCTCCAGTTTATGTTCCACACACAATTGAAAAATGACTCGCATTCAATATAAGTACTAAACGAAAGATTTGTGTGTGGAACATAAACTGGAGAGTCAATGCATGACAGGAACAGCACATTTACGTATATGGAGCCTATTTCAATTCATGAATTATCGCTTTTTGCAATAAAGGAAGCATTTCCCACAGCCCCTCGTATCTTGTAACAACCTGATAAATGACAAAGCCCCGATGAGATTCCAGGAACTGGTTTCCTGGTCTCGAAACGCGTCTGCAAATTTAAAGGAGTAAAATGGTCATCTACAGTATAAACTAGCAGCAGCTGGTCTAAAGATTATTGATTGGTTTCATTTATTGACGGCACTCCTGGCTCTTTGACTTTGTCTTTCATTCTCTGAAATCAAGTATACATGAATATATAATGTCTTGTTTTGTTTAAAGGTTTCTTTTAGGGATGGATGATGTTTAAAATTCATTTACTGTATATATGTATTGCTCCACTTATGTTTGTAAATCGCATTGTATATTAGTGTAAATATTTGAATGTACAGTTGTCTCATTTTTTGCATTAATGAGTTTAAAAAAAAAAAAATTCAAAGTAAATATAAAAACGAATGGTATAAATAAAAATACCTGGTCAAACTAAAGAAGTTGTTGTTTGACCTTTACAACTAAGATTGTGTATAAATAATGGTGGTGTAGGCACATTGTGTGTTTTTTTGGTTGGAACTGTCGGCATCCGATCAGCACGTGAACGTGCACGGTGTTGTGGCTCTGGCTGTCTTGGGACTGGTTGGACATCGCCATTGGTGTCCTGGCCTTCGTCCTCCAATGGGGCAGTGGTGGCACTACATGCCTCCTGCGGCTTTTTTGAGGGATTACTGGGCTGTCCCCCTCCTCTGTTTCCTCCTCTTGCCCTGTTGCTTGTGGGTTAGGGGAATCGTCCTGTCTTCCACTGCCTGTTGCCTGTGTTACAGATGGTGCTGTGGACGTAAAAGCACAGATTAATTTGCTGTTCTGAGTTGCACTTGTCATGTATTAAATAACACTGTTTGGGACTTCATGTGTCTTGTATTTGCCTTTCCTGATGTGCACATGCCATTGGGGACTAGCTGGGTGTAAATGCACCACTGTAATGTGCATGTGACTCCATCTCCCATAATGCATTGCTGTGTGTGCTTGTGTACCTGGCCTGGACTTTTTGTTTTGTCCTGCCCCAGGGTCGCTCCTGGGTGTGTGGGGGTAGTTGGGGGGGGGGAGGGGGATATCATGGGTGTGAAGGCATGTTTCTTACCTTGTCCTGGTACCGGGGGGGGGTGGAGCTGTCCAGGTCGGCCACGCCCATTGTACTCTCTGGAAGCAGGATCCCTTCAACCAGTTCCTCTAGAGGTGTGGAGTCAGTGGCAGTGGAGGTCCCTCCACCAGTCTTCTTGGCCTGCTCCAGCCTGGCAGCCAGCTTCTCCTTGGAGCATTGGCGCATATCGTACCATCGATTTCTTAAATCTTCCACGCTTCTGTGTGTGACACCAACAGCGTTCACATTGCGCTGGATATCAGACGAAATCCTCCGCTTGCGTGTTCCAGGCACCCGGAGTGATTTTTTACCAAACAGGTGCTCATGGCTTATCAATCAATCAATCAATCAATCATTGTATTTCTAAAGCGTGCTACATTCCCGTGAGGGTCTCAAGGCGCTGGGGGGGAGAGGGGCCGCTACTGGTCAAAGAGCAGGTCTTGAGGAGTCTTCTGAAGGCCAGCAGGTCCTGAGTCTGTCGTAGACTGGTGGGGAGGGCATGCCAGGTCTTGGCGGCGAGGTAGGAGAATGATCTGTCGCCGGGCGAGGTTGGCTAAGCGGAGGCTTCGGGTGGGGGTGTGGAAGCTGAGCGGTTGTTGAGGTTTGTAGGTCCGGTGTTGTGTAGTGCTTTGTGAGTGTGGATGAGGAGCTTGAAGGTGATCCTCTTGTTGACGGGGAGCCAGTGCAGGCTTCTCAGGTGGGGTGTGATGTGGCTGTGTCGGGTACGTTGATGATCAGTCGTGCCGAGGTGTTTTGGATTCGTTGTAGTCGTCTCAGGAGTTTGGTTGTTCTTCCCGAGTAGAGGGCGTTCCCGTAGTCGAGTCTGCTGGTGACGAGGGCCTGGGTGACGGTTTTTCTCGTGTCGGGAGGGATCCATTAGTCGATTCTGCGGAGCATTCCAAGGGTGTTGAAGCAGGATGCGGAGATGGCGTTGACTTGCCTTGTCATGGAGAGGGTGGAGTCGAGGATGACCCCCAGGTTGCGAGCATGGTCTGTGGGTTCTGGGGCTGTGGCTAGCGATGTGGGCCACCAGGTGTCGTCCCAGGCTGATGGGGTGGGTCCGAGGATGAGAACCTCCGTCTTGTCTGAATTCAGCTTCAGTCTGCTGTCCTTCATCCAGTCGGCTACGGCCTTCATTCCTCTGTGGAGGTTAGCTTTGGCGGTGTGGGGTCTTCGGTGAGGGATATGATCAGCTGGGTGTCGTCGGAGTAGGAGATGATGTTGAGGTTGTGTTGTCGTGCGACGTGGGCGAGTGGTGCCATGTAGATGTTGAACAGCGTTGGGCTGAGTGAGGATCCCTGTGGGACGCCACAGATGATCTCTGTGGTTTTCGAGCTGAAGGGTGGGAGGCGGATACTGGGTTCTGCCGGAGAAGAAGGAAGTGGTCCAGGCCAGGGCCTTCTCTTGGATTCCGGCTTTGTGGAGGCGTTTTGCTAGGGTGCGGTGGCAGACTGTGTCATAGGCTGCTGTTAGGTCCAGGAGGATGAGGGCTGTTTCTGCTTTGTCCATCAGGTTCCTGATGTCGTCAGTGGCGGCGATGAGGGCGGTCTCGGTGCTGTGGTTGCTCCGTAAACCGAATTGGGAAGGGTCCAGGATGTTGTTGTCTTCGAGGTAATGGGTTAGCTGTTTGTTGATGATCTTCTCTTTCACTTTTGCCGGGAACTGGAGCAGGGAGATGGGCCGGAAGTTCTTTAGGTCCTTGTGGTCCGCCTTGGGCTTCTACAGACGGGCGTTGATCTCGGCGTGCTTCCAGCTTTCCGGGAAGGTTGCTGTCTCGAAGGAACTGTTGATTGCTTTCCGGAGGTGGGCCGCAATGGTTGTGCTGGCTTTGTTGAAGACGTGGTGAGGGCAGGGGTCGGATGGGGACCCGGAGTGGATGGAGTTCATGGTTTTGATAGTGTCTTCGTCGCTGATGTTGGACCAGGCGGTCAGGCGACTGGTGCGGGTGGTGGTCGCAGGGGTGGTGGACTCGGTAGTGGGTGCGGGGTTGTCAGAGTTGAAGCTGTCGTGGATGTCGGTGATCTTGCGCTGAAAGAAGGTGGCCAGGGAGTCGCACAGGTCCTGTGATGGTGGTATGTCGTTGGTGTTGGAGCTGGGGTTGGAGAGTTCTTTCACGATGCTGAAAAGCTCTTTGGTGTTGTGTGCGTTGTTGTCTAGGCGGTCCTTGTAGGCGGTCCTTTTGACGATCCTGATGAGTTGGTGGTGTCTGCGGGTGGTGTTCTTGTGAGCTGTGTAGCTGTCTGGTGTTCGGTCGTGGAGCCATTTCTTTTCCAGCTTCCGACAGGTGCTCTTGGAGATCCTGAGGTCTTCGGTGAACCAGGCGGCTTTCTTGTTGGTGTGGTTGGTTGAGGAGGTCTTGAGAGGGGCGCGGGTGTTGGCGCAGTCGTTGATCCACTGTTTGAGGTTGGTCGCGGCGGTGTCGGGGTCGGTGGGGTCGGCTGGTGGTTTCAGGGCGAGGGTGGTAGTCAGTTGATCCTTGGTGACCTTGCCCCAGCAGCGACGTTGCAGCTGTTGGGTGCGGTGGTGTGTGGTGGGTTTCCTGAAGGTGAAGTGGATGCATCTGTGGTCGGTCCAGTGGGGGTCGGTGGTGTGGTTGAAGGAGACATGTGGGCTTGTGGAGAAGATGGGGTCCAGCGTGTGTCCAGCGGCATGGGTGGGTGTCATCACGAGCTGTTTGAGTCAGAGGTTGGCGAGGTTGTCGATCAGGGCGGTGGAGTTTGCGTCGTTGTTGTTCTCGAGGTGGAAGTTCAGGTCCCCGAGGAGGATGTAGTCCGTTGAGGCGAGGGCGTGGGTGCTGACGAGATCGGCGATGGTGTCGCTGAACTGTGGTCATGGTCCGGTTGGTATGTAGACGGGTGTTCCTCTGAGGGTGGTGATGGGCTCGGTGTGGATCTGGAAGTGCATGTGCTCGGCGGTCGTGAGGGTGTCGTCGGTGTTGGTCTAGACTCTGAGGGTTTCCTTGTGGATGATGGCGATTCCCCCTCCAACTCTGTTGGTGCGGTCTCTGCGGGAGATCTTGTAGCCCTGTGGGATGCCTATGGCGATGTCTGGTGCTGAGGTGGCATTCAGCCAGGTCTCCTTTAGTAAGGCGACGTCGCGGGAGGTGGAGTCAAGGAGGTCCCAGAGTTCGATGGCATGCTTGCGAGCGGAGCGGGTGTTGAGGAGGATGCAGCAGAGGTGGTTGGGTTCTCTGGTTGGTGGTTTGAATGACTGGATGCTGGTAAATCTACAGTTCCGGCAGGTGAAGGGCCCTTGGGTGTGGTTTAGGGAAAGCCGATAGCAGGGGTGGTCTTGTCCGGTGTTGAGTTCGTGGAGAGTGCTGGAGTCGTAGTGCAGTCTGGCGTTGCGGGGGGTGCAGGGTCCAGGGGTTCTGCCGCTGGGCGCGGTCCAGGCGCGGACGGGTGCAGATGGGCTTGCCTTTAGCGCGCCTTCGGCGCGCCAGCGGCACTGCCGCTGCGCGGCCTCCATATGAGGAGAAGTGTGGGTCAATGGTTAGAGTGGCAGACCCTGATGCAGAGGTCTAGCCCGGGACCAGGGTTCAATTCCCCGCCTCGGTGGGTCTTGGGCTCAAAATTTCACGGACCTGATAATTCTCGCCTCGGTGCCTATTCCAATCATGGAGTCCCACTCTGCAACTCTGGGAAATAGCTTGCTTAATCTCCACAATGGCCCCCACAATTCTAAGGATGCCTGGCCTCCACCTTGGGGGTGCTCAGGAGTGGACGCCTCACAGGGAAAGCCAGGATGGGTTCCACAGCGGTATTCGTACAAGCGCCTTGAGACCCTTGCGGGTGAGTAGTGCGCTATACAAGTATCAAATTTACAAATTTTACAGGGAGGGGGGAGCAGCTGGAAGGTGGGAGCGGGACAGCGAATGGGAGCAGCGGGGGGCGGGGCTGCAGGAACAACAGCGGCGGGGGATGCCGGGGGGAGGGCGGGGGGAGGCCCTTGTGCACTGCGGGGCACCGGGGGCATGGAAGGCGAAGGGACACAATCAAGGCACAGAGTGAAAAAAGGCAACAAGGTCACAATCAAAGCACAGAGTACAATACAGCAAGGACACAATTACAGATAAGAGCGATGGACACAAACCAAGGCGGAAACCAGGAGGCACACGCCGCACTAGGCAGTGGCAGGGGCAGGCGATAAGGGGGCACAGGAGCAGCATCACAGGAGGACAGTGCGGCAGCTGGGGGGCGACCTGTCTGAGAACAGGGTCAAAGGTCGCTCCCTTCACCGCTGCGCGGTCTCTATATGTGGGGAAGAGGGAGGGTGGAGCAGCTGGGAGGCGGGAGCGGGGCGGCGAATGGGAGCAGCGGGAGGCGGGCCGCAGGGACAACAGCGGCGGGGAGGGTGGCGAGGGATGCCGGCGGGAGGGCGGGGGAGGCCCGGGGGCACTGCGGGGCACTGGGGGCACAGAAGGCAAAGGGACACAATCAAGGCACAGAGTGAAAAAGGCAAAAAAGACACAATCTAAGCACGGAGTACAATACGGCAAGGACACGAATACAGATAAGAGCGATGGACACAAACCAAGGCGGAAACCAGGAGGCACACGCCGCACTAGGCAGCGGCAGGGGCAAGCGACAAGGGGGCACAGGAGCAGTGTCACAGGAGGACCGTGCGGCGGCTGGGGGCGACCTGCCTGAGAACAAGGTCAAAGGTCGCTCATTCCTTGGATCAGGACCTCCAACTCAGCTTCAGAAAACTTTGGTTTTCTGTTACTCTGTGTTTCCACCTGCTGCTGCTGTGAGTCCTGGCTGGCCATGTCTCCAGTGTCTTCCATTGTTTGTAGCACTGCTGAGTTCCCTCTCCATCACTCCTTCTCTCTCACTGTGCTTCAGAAACTCAGGTGCAGCATGAGTAGTCATACTTCCTGGTTGTGATGTCATCAAGCTGCACCTGAGTTTCCGATTTGCAGATTTGCAAATTTCGCAAAATTGTGATCTTTTTAAGATAAGGATTCGCTATTTGTGGTGTCGCAATGAAAAAAGCGATTTTTTTACTGAATTGCTATTTTTTTGTGATTGTTTATGTACATACCGTTTTGCGATTCTCAAATTGCGATTCGAGAAAAATCCCTAATTGAGAATCGCAAAAGGAGAGCTTGATACATATGGCCCATAGATGTTTGATGAAGAGAGGTAATTCACACGGGACCAAGGAATATGTAAAAGTCCCTCGTGTGAAAGTACAGTTAATGTGCCAGGATAATCTTTGGGAAAAACGATTATATTGTGAGCCAATGCGGGGAAAGCCAAAATGGTTATAAGCACAGTTTTACAGGGAATGTCTTTTTCGTAGGTTACGCAAGTAACGGCATAACGGCAAGTGTTACAGCATAAAGGAGGATAGAAGTTTGTGCACTCACCACAAGCAATCAAGGTAATTGTCACGTCTAATATTGTTCCAACTGAGGTCTTTTGAAGATTAGAGTATAGACGATGGCACAATATGCCGGATACATATGGCGTGATCCCTTTCATGTGCAGGACTGACACTCTGCATTAAGTGAGGCCTGAGATTTTTGAGACTGTTCTTCACGAACAAGCCCCGTCTACTTATTTTATTGGTATGTTTAAACTTTTGAATTTTATGTGAGGAGAGAAAATAAATGCAAATAGTTGGTGAATATTTTCTCTTATATAAAATAAGAAGAAATCAGCCTAGCCTAGTATATAATGAGCTGACTTAGGCTTATTATTTTAGGGTGCGTAAAGATTGGAGACGCGTCCCTACTGTAATATTTACCCTGTAGTGGTCTTCTGCCTATATGAAATTGAGCTTTTGAAGGAGAAACTCTCTATCAACAGATTCTTCTCGTATGAATACCGACCTATGTATATTTTGGTGGGCACCCAATGGTTATCATTTTTTATATTTCGATGGCAGTTATTCATTGAAAAGTAAGGGAGGGTCTCCCCCTTTAAAGGTTTGTGACCATCAGAGCCAATATACTGGGAGATTGAGCAATAGGTTTGAATACCCTGGGAGTATATTTGGATACATTTACATATATTGGCAAATTCCGTAGATATTGAATCACGGTATAGAGAGGATAGAGTTTTACTAGCCTATCCTGAATACATTGTCTTCATGAATGAGTGATATGATGATTGAGTGATATGTGGTATGTTCAGGATGCTTTAGGACAATATATGTCCTATAAATTTGGTGTATGATGGGTCCTGAGGTTAACAGTGCCAGTAGCTCAATGATCTATGTCATTTTTGACAGTATGCTGTTAAATTATCAAGGATTGTCTTTATATAATGGAAGGATTATTGAATTTAAAGACTTTGACTAGATTAATAGGTTGGTTTACGTTGTGGAATGTATTCCTAGGCTATAATATTGAATTACATATATCTTTCTCTATATATATATATTTGTACGTAGATATCGCTGTCAGAACAAAGTAGTAGCAAGCCTGAAGAAGAAGGTTTGACCTGTGTAACCCTCCGAAACGCGTCGCTTTTTGGCCTACTAATAGAAAAACAAGTTTCAAAGATTTTTTCTTGTGTGATGGACTACACATGCAAAAATGATGTGTTGAATTATTAATTTATGTCACTGTGATGACCTTGTTACAAACATTGATTTATTGATATTGGGTACATGATTTTTTATCTTTGTTGTTTTTAATGTGTATAATTATGTCTTATTTTTAATGACAAAAGGTGTTTATACATATACCCCTTTGAACCAACCTAATAAAACGAAATATATGTTTTTTAATATTGCATTGATATTTGACTTTCTGGCAACTGACAAACTGACCCGGTGTGGTTTGAGTGGAACTTATGGTGTGAGGGCATGATTGGTATGCTAAGTGAATACCCCAAAGGGAGTTTATTCTAGACTTGATTTACTTCCGATGGCACCTACTCTGTCGGGCCGTCGAAGGAAGTTTTACATTGACAGAGTAAATATTTACTCCCTTGGTGTCACACTTGCGGTCCACCCAACTAAAAATGGGGCAGGTGGGCCGTGAGGTAGGTGGACACAGTGATCCAGCACCTGGCCATCAATCTCTAAATCAGCCACTGAGACCCACACAGCACTGACCCTGCTCCTCAGGGGAACAGGCCATCAGGAAACACGGTCCCCCCACATATATTTACCTGTGGGTCTCACACCCCCAAAGCTCACTGACCAAACTATGCCCCTAAGGCACCAAGCTAAGGGTGGCGTCCTATTCAAGGAAAAAAGTCAAATAAGAAATGATAATATAAAAGCATGATTGGCTTAGGACCCCAGCTGGTGTGAGCTAGTGTCGGGTGCCCCTGATGTGACAATGACGCATTGCCTTTCTTACTCCTACCCTCTTTCTGGGGTGCTCCATCTCTTTTTTGCTTCCCTTTTCACCGCCCTTATCTTTTTCATCTTCTACTTGACTTTACTTTCTCTCTTTCTTCTCCCCCTGTCTCCACTGTTCCGTGTCTAAAGCTGTACATGTCTCTCTTTTCTCTGTCAGCCTCCCTAACTCCCCTTCTGGTGAGTTATGGAGGCTGACACATCCCACTTAAAGCCTGTTTCTCTCTTCTCTCCCACTACCTTTCCCCTACTGATGTCTCTGATCTTGTCTCTCTCCTCTCTCCTTCCATACCTCCCTCCTCTTTCCTTCCATGCTTCTTTCTCTTTTAAACCAGCCTCTCGTCCACGACCCCCTCCCCCCCCCCTGGGTATGAAGCACTGGGGGTAGGGTGACCAGACGTCCCGGTTTTCCCCGGTTGGTCTTCGATTTTGGAGCAGTGTGTCGACACTTTGCTGCAAATGTAAGAAATTTACTTCAGTTTTTCTTCCACCTTCATTGTTCATTCTGACATTCTTATTTACTTCATTTACATTCTAAGTTCCTCGTGCATTGTATGTTGTGAAGAGTGTATCTTCAAACATGATTATGTTTGAAGGTGCCGGGGTGCTGTTCACCGGTTGATCCAGACAGCTGTTGTAAGGACATTCAGGGACTGCAGCAGTTCAACCCTTCACTGTAGCAGTCCCACCCTTCACTGCAGCAGTCTCACCCTTCACTGCAGCAGTCCCACCCTTCACTGCAGCAGTCCCACCCTTCACTGCAGCAGTCCCACCCTTCACTGCAGCAGTCCAACCCTTTCCTGCAGCAGTCCCACCCTTCACTGCAGCAGTCCCACCCTTCCCTGCAGCAGTCCCACCCTTCCCTGCAGCAGTCCCACCCTTCACTGCAGCAGTCCCACCCTTCACTGCAGAAGTCTCACCCTTCACTGCAGCAGTCCCACCCTTCACTGCAGCAGTCCCACCCTTCACTGCAGCAGTCCCACCCTTCCCTGCAGCAGTCCCACCCTTCACTGCAGCAGTCCCACCCTTCACTGCAGAAGTCTCACCCTTCACTGCAGCAGTCCCACCCTTCACTGCAGCAGTCCCACCCTTCACTGCAGCAGTCCCACCCTTCCCTGCAGCAGTCCCACCCTTCACTGCAGCAGTCCCACCTTTCACTGCAGCAGTCCTACCTCACTGCAGCAGTCCCACCCTTCACTGCAGCAGCCCCACCCTTCCCTGCAGCAGCCCCACCCTTCCCTGCAGCAGTCCCACCCTTCACTGCAGCAGTCCCACCCTTCACTGCAGCAGTCCCACCCTTCACTGCAGCAGTCCCACCCTTCACTGCAGCAGTCCCACCCTTCACTGCAGCAGTCCCACCCTTCACTGCAGCAGCCCCACCCTTCCCTGCAGCAGTCCCACCCTTCACTGCAGCAGTCCCACCCTTCACTGCAGCAGTCCCACCCTTCCCCGCAGCAGTCCCACCCTTCACTGCTGCAGCAGTCTCACCCTTACCTGCAGCAGTCCCACCCTTCTCTGCAGCAGTCCCACCCTTCCCCACAGCAGTCCCACCCTTCACTGCTGCAGCAGTCTCACCCTTCTCTGCAGCAGTCCCACCCTTCACTGCAGCAGTCCCACCCTTCACTGCAGCAGTCCCACCCTTCACTGCAGCAGTCCCACCCTTCACTGCAGCAGTCCCACCCTTCCCTGCAGCAGCCCCACCCTTCACTGCAGCAGTCCCACCCTTCACTGCAGCAGTCCCACCCTTACCTGCAGCAATCCCACCCTTCTCTGCAGCAGTCCCACCCTTCCCTGCAGCAGTCCCACCCTTCACGGCAGCAGTCCCACCCTTCACTGCAGCAGTCCCACCCTTCACTGCAGCAGTCCCACCCTTACCTGCAGCAATCCCACCCTTCTCTGCAGCAGTCCCACCCTTCCCTGCAGCAGTCCCACCCTTCACGGCAGCAGTCCCACCCTTCACTGCAGCAATCCCACCCTTCTCTGCAGCAGTCCCACCCTTCCCTGCAGCAGTCCCACCCTTCACTGCAGCAGTCCCACCCTTACCTGCAGCAATCCCACCCTTCTCTGCAGCAGTCCCACCCTTCCCTGCAGCAGTCCCACCCTTCACTGCAGCAGTCCCACCCTTCACTGCAGCAATCCCACCCTTCTCTGCAGCAGTCCCACCCTTCCCTGCAGCAGTCCCACCCTTCCCTGCAGCAGTCCCACCCTTCACTGCAGCAGTCCCACCCTTACCTGCAGCAATCCCACCCTTCTCTGCAGCAGTCCCACCCTTCCCTGCAGCAGTCCCACCCTTCACTGCAGCAGTCCCACCCTTCACTGCAGCAGTCCCACCCTTCCCTGCAGCAGTCCCACCCTTCACTGCAGCAGTCCCACCCTTACCTGCAGCAATCCCACCCTTCTCTGCAGCAGTCCCACCCTTCCCTGCAGCAGTCCCACCCTTCACTGCAGCAGTCCCACCCTTCACTGCAGCAATCCCACCCTTCTCTGCAGCAGTCCCACCCTTCCCTGCAGCAGTCCCACCCTTCCCTGCAGCAGTCCCACCCTTCACTGCAGCAGTCCCACCCTTACCTGCAGCAATCCCACCCTTCTCTGCAGCAGTCCCACCCTTCCCTGCAGCAGTCCCACCCTTCACTGCAGCAGTCCCACCCTTCCCCGCAGCAGTCCCACCCTTACCTGCAGCAATCCCACCCTTCTCTGCAGCAGTCCCACCCTTCCCTGCAGCAGTCCCACCCTTCACTGCAGCAGTCCCACCCTTCCCCGCAGCAGTCCCACCCTTCCCTGCAGCAATCCCACCCTTCTCTGCAGCAGTCCCACCCTTCCCTGCAGCAGTCCCACCCTTCACTGCAGCAGTCCCACCCTTCCCCGCTTTCAAAGAGACCTGTTATAGTTATTTCAGAGTCTGTCTCAGAACTGAGGCCTTTTCAATGTAATGTACAGCAAAGCCAAAGTTGTTGCTTATTTCTCTTATGCAGCTAACAACCGTTGACAAAGCCTATAGTTGAGGCTTGTTCTAGGTGTGATGTTACTTGTTGTATTATTTATCTGGATACAATGACAGAAGCAGCACGTTTTTCGGCGGGACATCATGCTAAGTAGAGATTGTTTTAGCTTATGTGTTTTAAGGCACGTCCTTAATTACATCGGCCACGCCCCTTGAGAGGAAGCCCTCCCACCCCTCCTGTTTTTCATTCCACTTAAAGCCATGGGTACTTCTGTCAGTCCTACTTCTATGTCCATGACACCTGTCCTGTTTTTTTTGTTTTGAGAATCTGGTCACCCTAACTGGGGGTCGATATTTCAGCAGTGCTTCAAACCCCGCCCCCAGCACCAACACCGACCCTCATGGCAGCAAACCCTGCTTGGTCAGCCAGGAGCTGGTCTGGTCTCCCTTCTTCTGGTCCGACCCCCCACCCCTGGCCCACTGTCCCTGCTTCTGTCCAACTCTTGACAGACACCTGCAGGGTGAGCCTCTCTGCATTGCTCTGGTTTTTAAATTAAAAAAAGGAAACATTTTCTGAGCGCCTCAACGAGAAATGCAAAGCGCTTCTGCCTCGTGGAAGCGGGGTCACGAAGGGTCACGGAGTCAGAGATGAGAGGAGTGCGTCATACAAGGCCCCCTGGGGGCCATTCACAAGGCTGCTTCTGTGCAGGTGAAACTTAATTGTATCCATAAATTGCAAACATCTTTATATGGCGCTTGACCCCAGATGAGAAGTAGTTAGTCGGTTAGTACATGTTTTCCTTGTGCATTAGTTGTGTTAGGTTTGTGCTCTTGATTTCTTGTGTGTTTAGTAGGGCTTGGAATAGGAATAGAAAAATAGGAATGGGTTTGAAAATCATCCCTTAAGGCCCAACCCAAAGCCCCCGGGCAGAGGAGGCCTGCCTGTTATAAGCAGCGGAGGCCTGCCTGTGATATTGGGGTTTCCCCAAATGGAGCTGTGTTGGATTTGGGGAGGGAAATCACTGTTGGTCTGTCCTAGGAGTGGACCCAGACTGAAACAAGCATTGGCAAAGCCAGTGGGACTTTTATTTATGCTGCACAGCATGAACCAAAGGGGAAAAACACAGTGACACAGCTGTATCACTTTACTGGCCGGCATATGCAGCGTGACACATAATATAATATGATACCGGCATTTGTAAAGCGCAAACAATTACCCCTAAGGGGGGTCAAGGCACTAGGGACCATAGGGAAGATTAAGCGAGCTGTTGCCCAGAGTCACATGGTCTTGGGCTAACCTGCCGCTAGCGCCAGGATCGAAGTGTGAACCCCAGTGTTGCGTAGTCCGCCGCCCGGCCGATGCGCCACACCTCTTCCACAAGAATCTATCGTGCCATTTGTATCATTTTGTTACTGATCCTGTTGGCGCGCAAGCCTGTCACTCATCTGTTTACTCAATGCACGCCAACGGATCGGGCTGGGGGCGGTGTAGTCCCTATAGGGACTTTGGTGCTCCCTGATTGGACGTGTCTCTAATTTGATAGATCGTTTGAATTAGAATAAAGGTGTAGAATTTTCAATAGGAAAGACAGACATGGACTAATTTTTGAAAGTTTACTTAAAGGATATGAGACAAAATACAAAATTTGGAATGTCAAACAAGTTAGCATAAAGGCACATAAATCATGGGTACAAAGAACTCAGTAAAGTGCAATAGAAAATTAAGCATCGATTTGCCTTCTAAAAGTAGGAAAAATGTGGGCCATACGACAGTGAAAATCAAGTCCTTTCATAGGACTTTAGACAAAGGATTTCATACATTCACCACTCAAGAACAGGATTCCCAGGGTTTGCACCAATCGGGAACGAGCAAGAAGGAACATTTTTCCACAGAATGCATTTAGAGATTCCCTCATAAGACTATCGCCTTAGATTCAGATGTTCTCAGAGTCTATTAAGGTACCATGAGTTGATCTAAAGTATGTAACAGCTGAGGACAGCCAGGTTATCCTTTGTCAGGTACATCACGTTCAGTGTGACTGGGAAAGCTGTTGCTCGATTGTGAATTTACCTTAAAAAACATAAAAGATAAGAGACGTTTAGCAAAACAGGAACTGTTAGTTTAATCAAACTCTTCGGCCCAGAGAACAGTTACACAGTCGGGGTCTGAGGACTGTCTGAAAACACCATCAATCTGAGCGCCATTATATCAATTTCTTAGAGCATTATAAAACAATTCAGAGATCCTTTTGAAGGATGAGGGATGCGGGCCTACTCCCACCTGATAAAAAATACAAGAGGGTCTCGACCTTGTGTGGACATAAGAAGGGCCAGTGGGTAACATGTCCAGATGTCTTGCATGGGGAGCACGTGATCACTGCTTGTGCTGTGTCCTGTTGGCTGACTGTCGCTAACTTCATGTGCCATCTAACTTTATGGTGTTTTTGGAAAGAGTGCCCCTCTGGCCATGTGTTCTTTATTCGGACCAATCTCCCTGAACCATTGTAGTGTTGCTTCTGCATTTTCCGGTTTGTGCATTAATTCTGCTGGTTACGTGCCACCCCACCTGTGATCTGTGAATCAATTCTCTCAGGTCTAGGTCGCGGGTCCTGCCTGAAAACGTATTTCTGACTAAGGCTTGATGTAGAGGTCATATCAGGTGATTTCAAAAACAGTTTTTCAATGTCGTTTTTGTACATGCATGTATAATGTGTACATTGACTTTTTGAATATTAATATTCGCCCCTCTAGTTGAATTTGTAACTACTTTATTTACCCTACACTTCTTGACAGTCGCATTATTAGAAGATTGTCGTGCTTTGATTTTAACTATTACTATTTCCCTAGTTACTTACATCCTACCCAATTTCAGGATTGTGTTTACAGCAGGAAACCCCTATTGGAGAGAACCACACAAAACCAATATGAAGATGAGAACAGGCAGCAATGATGTACGCAATCATTCAACTACGGGGGGAGCCAGGAAAACCACTTTTCATACGATTCCTGTTCAGGGGCAGCTCCCATCATACGCATGTCTGTTTCTAAATGGTGCAGTGCTTGGATGGCAAGAGTCAAAGTACTGTTATCCATGTCATTGCATTGGAATAATGTGCAACAGGCTGCACTTATCTTGGAACACACCCCTCCCTCTATTCCGGTCATCAAGTCCAACACATAGCAATGTTGCATCACCATGAGGTGGATGGCTCTTAGTTCTTCCTTGATCGCATCAGGCAGAGCTCAGTACTGTTTGTTATTTTCAACTTTTCCCGTCTGGTATTTGCAAACAGCGGGCGTTTGCTTTGGAGTGCACAATGAAAAAGGGTATGAACCCTCCAGCATTTACTTGGGTGTCAGAAACAGTCTGAATTCTTCCAGAATGCCCTAGATCTGTGCCCAGCCAAAATAATCTGCGTCTTTTCTCTTGAGCCTGATGCAACAGAGTTTTCTTCTTCAGTAGCGGATGTTGGTAGCTACTGTGACAAATCTTCTCCAGTGATGACCAGGGTTGGGGTGTGTACGGTGACGAGGGAGCATAGGCCCTGCCATCTGGGGACGAGGTGGGTCTAGGCAAATTAATCGCACTGCCAGTAGGTATTCATCAGCATGGAGGTGCCCATTGCATGTCTGGTATGTGTAGTATTGTGCCACAGTACTCATTTGTGTTGAGTGGGATCGTTCCATTACCTCTGAAATACAAGGAATTCAGTGTACATGTCCATACTATTAGGGGTCGCCCCTTGTCTTCACTTCACGTGTACCTATCTATCTCAGTACCCCATAGTTCCTGGCAGGGGTTATCTAGGCTGGTTTTAAGCCCTCCCCTATGAGACTCATTCCCTTCATATCATTGAGGTAGATGGTCCTAAACCCCATTTCAGGGTCCATTTGTTATTAAAAAAAAGTCCGCCTCAGACATGCTAAGGGCCATCCTGGGACCACAGATGGAAGCAGGAATGGACGTGTTTGTGCACTGGCGTGGTGGTTTGCCACCTCCAAGAACCTATTTTATGGAAAGTCTTGGAGCCAAACTGTATCCTCCCCTATGGTGCCTCACCTGCACATCCTATCTAACTTTGTTTGAATATTGCTAGGCTGGGTGAAAAGGTGCAGTTCTGTGGGATTGGCCTCGTATCAATTTACGTTTACTACAAAACTATGGTGTTCTACTCTGTTGGGTTGTATCTTGGCCTTAATCCTACATAGGTACAATTGACCCCTCACAATCCGGCTTCCGAGCCAAACACAGCACCGAAACCGCCCTCATCGCTGCTACAGACGACATCCGATCGCTACTGGACAATGGAGAAACAGTTGCCCTCATCCTACTTGATCTCTCCGCCGCCTTCGACACAGTCTGTCATAACACCCTCATACAACGCCTCAGCAACATCGGAATACAAGGAAAAGCGTTGGACTGGATCATCTCGTTCCTCGCCGGAAGAACCCAGAGAGTCCGCCTCCCCCCATTCAAATCAGAGGCAACGGAAATCATCTGCGGCGTACCACAAGGATCATCACTTAGTCCCACCCTCTTCAATGTGTACATGAGTCCCATCGCATCCATTGCGCGACAACACAACCTCAACATCATCTCCTACGCTGACAACACCCAGCTGATCCTCTCCCTCACCAAAGATCCTAACACCGCCAAAACCAATCTACACGATGGAATGAAAGAAGTAGCCGAATGGATGAAGAACAGTCGTTTAAAACTAAACTCAGATAAAACGGAAGTCCTCATCTTAGGATCTTCCCCCTCTGCATGGGACGACTCGTGGTGGCCACCGGCTCTGGGCACAGCACCCATACCTACAGATCACGCACGTAACCTGGGCTTTATCCTAGACTCCTCCCTATCGATGAACAGACAAGTCAACGCCATCTCATCCTCTTGCTTCAACATCCTACGCATCCTCAAAAAAATCTTCCGCTGGATACCCACGAAACAAGAAAGACAGTCACCCATGCACTAGTCACTAGCCGACTAGATTATGGAAACACCCTCTACGCCGGAACCACAGCCAAACTACAGAAAAAACTCCAACGCATCCAAAACGCCTCAGCCAGACTCATACTGGACATCCCCCATCAAGCTCACATTTCCGGCCATCTGAAAGATCTCCACTGGCTTCCCGTCAACAAAAGAATAACGTTCTGTCTCCTCACCCATGCACCAAGGCCCTCTACGCCCTAGGACCCGAATGACTCAACAAACGACTATCCTTCTACACACCCACCCGCCAACTACGTTCATCCAATCAAGCCCTCGCCACTATCCCGCGCATCAAGAGATCCACCATGGGAGGAAGATCTTTTTCCTATTTAGCGTCCAAAACCTGGAATTCTCTCCCCACTCACCTCCGCCTCACACAGAACCACCTCTCCTTCAGAAAGCAGCTAAAAACCTGGCTATTCGATAAGTGATGCACCCACACTCACTCAAGCGCCTTGAGACCCTCTGGGTGAGTAGTGCGCTATACAAATTACTGAACTTGAACTTGAACTAGTTTTTTCGGGAGCTCACTCTTGGGACAAGTAAATCCTGTCTGTTTCTTTCTGCATGCGGTATCTATGAACAGATGCAACATTACCTGGCTGATGTCTGAGCACCCATAGCTGTCATGTGCTGATATCATGTGTTGTGTAAGAGTGCCCTGTGCAGTGTGTTTGGGATGCTAGGGTAGAGTTCAGTGTAATTATAATTGTTATGGGAAAGGCCCCTACCCAAGTGCTGTATAAGTGTTGGAATGGACTGCATTTGACTAGGCAGATCTTTGGCCATGTATGTTTGTGGCCACACCCACAATAAACAGAGGAAATAGAAATGTACAGAAATATATAACGTAATGAAAATTGCAGGTCTTGGAGCTGGATCCAGGTAACATGTCTGTTGTCCTCCAGTGATCGGGGGTTTCTTTACTTTTCAAAGAGTTTACAAAGTCTGTGATGAAAGAGTTGGTGGTCTTTGGCTCGTACACTTGGGTCAAGTTGGAGATGTGGAAGTAGTTGCTGAAGAGGTGGTGGGCCGCTGTAAAGGTGGTGCACGTTGGTGGTGCGATTGCAGACCTGTTGGATAAGAGCTGTTGTTTGTTGGTTATGTTCAGAAACCATTTGCATCCTTATGTCTATCATTCTCAGAGATTCCTGTGTCTTTCTTTTAGGGGTGTGCTTTTACATTCATACATGCTATTTTAGTGGCGCAATGGAAGGTGACCCCAATTGGGGTATCTACTTTTTCCAAACAAAGGGTGTTTTTTCATGCGTCACCTTAATTCTTGCTTACGGGTCATCAGTTCTTCCCCCTCACCATGACAGAGAAGGATATATTTTCTGAAGGTGTGACTTTTGTGAGCATATGGATGGTCTTGGTTATTTAACTTACGTTTTATGGGTGTCGCAAGACTTCCAATACACTACCTTTACTAGTGAGTGTGTGTGTGGCACCTTTTGGTCTCCAAGTGCATGGGGCGATGTGTAAAAAGGGGAAGTACCATAATTAGGTGTTGTTGAAGATTGCAACGTGCTCTAGGGTCACGTGTATACCACTCCAATCCCAGCATGCTGCATGCAGTGGGACACTCCCTAACAGCGCCAGGTGTCTTGACTATGCCCTTTTTCTGGAAGGTTCTTTTTGGGATAGCTTTAGGCTTCTTTTTTACTGGCCTTTTGGGTGTTTCACTAAGTTTTCATGTGATTTGCTTGTTTCGATTGTCGTGTACCGGAAGGGGTCAGAGAGCTGTACCGTGGCCCCCATGTGTTTCTGATGTGGTGATGTCCAAAATTAGGCTATTTCCACCCCCAGACGGTCTGTGTGTGTGTCAGCTGATCGCTAGACCGGTTACATCGGTGAGCATATTTCTGAGTATCCCACACGGAGCAGTGATGGATTTTTGTGGACTCTCTCCTTCCCAGCACCCTCTCTATCTCCGACTATGTCTTATCCAGGATATTGGGGCCTGCTGTCCCTCGCTGTGGCCAAGGACCTATAACCAACGACATGTTATGCATGAGGGAAACAAGGAGGCAGAATATTGCTAAATGGAGAGCCCGCTGCGAGGCCAGGACTTGTCGAACTTCGCCCTATATGGGAAATTAACTGGGAAGACTTATTGTTCTGGTGAACTACCTTCTAACTCCATGCAGTGCTTTGCGATTGGTTGGAATTTATGCATGTGCTATGGGGTTTTCATTGTCTCAAGTGTGCGGGAAACCCCGCCCCCGACACTGGAACATTGCTTCATTTTGGAACTGAAAAGTGCGCCTCCATTGGCTCAGAGGCTGTTGGCTTTTGGGGTTGCTGTGGTTGGAACCACACTACATGAAGGAATTTTGGTCCAAGGCCAGCGGCCCAAGAGTAGGGTCCCTCTGATCTGGTTTTTGAGACCTGTCCCAATTGGACTTGGATGAGGGGACCCAGGTGTCTTCTTTTAAGGACTTAGACGGGAGCCGCTCTGTCTCCTCATCCGACTGCCCTGCCCACGGGATGCGGCAAGTCAACCCTGCGCTGGAGGGTCAGCAGCAGAGTGGGGCCGAGGTTACTTCCGGTACCCGAATGGCAGACTCTATTGCTGATTCCCGATCAACAAGATGCACAGCAGCCCTCAGTTACCTCAACGCATGTAAAGGCTTGAATTCCTAATGTTGTCACCAGTCTTTATTTTTAAATGCATCTTGAAGTGTGCAGTTGGGGGTTTGAGCTTACTGCGTAGGTGCTTTTGTGATTGTGCAACGACATTGCCTCCCCAGACAGTTACCGCTTCCTGCTGCGGCTCCGGTCCTTGTGGGCTGGGTTCCCTGTCTGTTGCTGTGGTTGCCATGTGTTTGACTAGCCACCTGATCCCTGCTGCAGTCGCGCAGTGGCTCTCTGATCTCCCTGTGGCTGCACGTAAGGTACTTTCAGGTTACCTTGGGCTTGGTTATGAGGATGGGAATTCTGCGGGGATTGGCCTGGATTTATCGATCTCTGTTCGTGATATTCTGATTTTACATTCTGAGGCAGTAGTAACATTCTCAGAGGACCGGCTGCTGCCAAACTCCGTGGCCTTTGCCGTTTCAACTTGGTTGAAACCCTCTAGGGTTCTGTGGTGCAACGCTCTGCCAGACTGGTTCCATTTGCATGCTTGCAGCCAGCGCTGCCCCTGGGAGGGTGGTATTTTCCATTTTGTGTTGGACCCACTTCAATGTGTCTCTTTTAGCTTTCTCCTGCTTCTGACCCTTTCCAGTGGGAGGCTGTGTAGGGGGTACTTGTGGCTGCCTGCCCATCTCATGGTCCCTCCCCATGTGGTCGGTGGAGACCCTTCCTTGGGGTCGTGTTCTATTTGCTCTACGTGTCAAATTCCCTCTGGTGGTTATGTGCTTGGGTAATGTATTCGGTAGCAAGAAGGGGACTTCAGACATGGGGAATGCACCACAAAGTGCCAGGCGACCTCATTTACAACACTCTAGAGGCTGAGCCAGGTGATCTCAGAGGTACCTGTGCTCTGTCTGTTACCTTCATTGTCCCCGGGCACCTGGGCCCTGCTTCCCACCCAGCCTCAGGGGCCCTGGTAGTCATGTGCGCGTCGTGGCCCCAGCTCTCTTCCTCCTTGCTTACTCTGCTGGCTATCAGGGTCCTTGTTGTTTGGTTGCTTTAACTAAGAGGTGGTGGGTGCAACGTGCCCACTGACAGGCTAACCTGCAGAGTTCAAAGAAGTCCCCCATATATCCCAGGACTGCCTCAGCGAAGGGGTCTAACTGGCTGGGGCTGACATGCAGGAGTGGTTCGCTGGTCTGGGTTCTAGGGAGGAAGCTCCAGGGGAGAAGCCGGCTATAGTTCCATTGGCTGCAAACTGAATGGACATGTTTAGCTTGGTCATTTGGTCGTGCCTTGCCCTAATGTATGAGTGGGGGATGAGGGAAAATATAAGAACTGGTCCCTCACCCCATCCCCCCTGTCTCCAGCTCGAGGGGTTCTGTGATGGGGATTCCCACCACCGTACTAGAGACTCCTTGTATAGTTGCAGTATGTTTTGATGAGGGGATTGCCCCTTCTCCTAGGCATGACCTCATCACCCCCATGTCCACCAGAAAGTTGTATGTTGTCCTATTCGGGACACAGTCAAAATATCCAGTAGGAAATATCGACCTACCAAAATATCGTGTATGAAAATTCGAAGGTGCAGAATATCGATGTCAAGAATATCGTTGGACAGAATATCGATCCTAAGGTAAGTAATATCGAAATTCTTTATATCGATGTAAGTAATATCGAAGTTAGTAATATCAATAGCATATATATCGATGTTACTAATTTCGATAACACTAATATCGATATTTGTATAATTTTTTAGTTTTTTATTATGTATGTGTTATATGTTTTACTTAAGTATTTTAAAAAAAATATTATATGTGTATTAATTATATATATTAATAAATTTATTTATAAGGACATTATAAGTTTTAGTACCGGAGCGGGTTGTGGGTTTATAGGGGAATAGGGTGGGAAGTAATTTAATTATGTAAAATTGATTATTAATTAGTAGGATTTATTACTTAATTGTAATTACTTGGTAATTAATTTTAATTAATTGGAAATTATTTTTAATTAATTGATTAATTGATAAATATGTTCTGTAACGGGTTATGGGTTTATAGAGAAATAGGGTGGGAAGTAATATAATTAGGTTAAATTATTTAATAATGAGTAGTTAATATTAATTCATTTTAAATAATTGGTAATTAAATTTAATTAATTGGTAAATCATTTTAATTAATTGATTAATTGAAAAATATGTTCTATAGCGGGTTGTGGGTTTATAGGGGAATAGGGTGGGAAGTAATTTAAATATGTTAAAATAAATAGTAATTAGTAGTTATTATTAAATAATTTTAAATAATTGGTAATTAAATTTAATTAATTGGTATTTCATTTTAATCAATTGATTAATTGATATATATGTTCTGTAGCGGGTTGTGGGTTTATAGGGGAATAGGGTGGGAAGTTATTTAATTATGTTTAATTAATTATTGATTAGTAGGAATTATAATAAAATTATTATTAAATGGTAAATAATTGTAATTAATTTTAATTGATTGGTAAATAATATTTATTAATTCATAAATAGATAAATGTGTTCTGTTGCGGGTAGTGGGTTTATAGGGGAATATGGTGGGAAGTAATTTAAATGTAAATAAGTAATAATGTTTTTAAAATAATTGTTTTGTTAATAATATAATTGTTAATTAATTGTTAATTGGTAAATAAATATTATAAAATGTTATTTTTTAATATTTATTTTAGGTTAAATATATTTAGTTAATCATGTATTTTATTATTATGTATAGGTATTGTATATGGTTTATATATATTTAATTGTTTATATTATTTTTATTAAAAAAAACTTTTATTTATTAGTATGTTATTTTAACCCCTACGCTATCCAACACTTTCCCTACTGTTGCACTCTCTGGAGTTGGAATAGTAATTGTTACTCCTACGCTATCCAAAGCTTTCCCTACTGTTGCACTCTCTGGAGTGGGAATAGTCATTTTTACCCCTACGCTATCCAACACTTTCCCTACTGTTGCACTCTCTGGAGTGGGAATAGTAATTTTTACCCCTACACTATCCAACGCTTTCCCTACTGTTGCACTCTCTGGAGTGGGAATAGTATTTTTTACTCCTCGCTATCCAACGCTTTCCCTACTGTTGCACTCTCTGGAGTGGGAATAGTAATTTTTACCCCTACGCTATCCAACGTTTTCCCTACTGTTGCACTCTCTGGAGTGGGAATAGTATTTTTTACTCCTCGCTATCCAACGCTTTCCCTACTGTTGCACTCTCTGGAGTGGGAATAGTAATTTTTACCCCTATGCTATCCAAAGCTTTCCCTACTGTTGCACTCTCTGGAGTGGGAATAGTAATTGTTACTCCTACGCTATCTAAAGCTTTCCCTACTGTTGCACTCTCTGGAGTGGGAATAGTCATTTTTACCCCTACGCTATCCAACACTTTCCCTACTGTTGCACTCTATAGAGTTGGAATAGTAATTGTTATCCCTACGCTATCCAAAGCTTTCCCTACTGTTGCACTCTCTGTAGTGGGAATAGTAATTTTTCCCCCTACGCTATCCAACACTTTCCCTACTGTTGCACTCTCTGGAGTGGGAATAGTAATTGTTACCCCTACGCTATCCAACGCTTTCCCTACTGTTGCACTCTCTGGAGTGGGAATAGTAATTTTTACCCCTACACTATCCAAAGGTTTCCTTACTGTTGCACTCTCTGGAGTGGGAATAGTAATTTTTACCCCTACGCTATCCAACGCTTTCCCTACTGTTGCACTCTCTGGAGTGGGAATAGTATTTTTTACTCCTCGCTATCCAACGCTTTCCCTACTGTTGCACTCTCTGGAGTGGGAATAGTAATTTTTACCCCTATGCTATCCAAAGCTTTCCCTACTGTTGCACTCTCTGGAGTGGGAATAGTAATTTGTATCCCTACGCTATCCAACGCTTTCCCTACTGTTGCACTCTCTGGAGTGGGAATAGTAATTTTTACTACTACGCTATCCAACGCTTTCCCTACTGTTGCGCTCACTGGAGTGGGAATAGTAATTTGTAACCTTACGCTATCCAAAGCTTTCCCTACTGGTGCACTCTCTGGAGTGGGAATAGTAATTTGTATCCCTACGCTATCCAACGCTTTCCCTACTGTTGCACTCTCTGGAGTGGGAATAGTAATTTTTACTCCTACGCTATCCAACGCTTTCACTACTGTAGCACTCTGTGGAGTGGGAATAGTAATTTATACTCCTACGCTATCCAACGCTTTCCCTACTGTTGCACTCTCTGGAGTGGGAATAGTAATTATTACCCCTACGCTATCCAAAGCTTTCCCTACTTTTGCACTCTCTGGAGTGGGAATAGTAATTTTTACCCCTACGCTATCCAACGCTTTCCCTACTGTTGCACTCTCTGGAGTGGGAATAGTAATTTTTACTCCTACGCTATCCAACGCTTTCCCTACTGATCCACTCTCTGGAGTGGGAATAGTAATTTTTACTCCTACGCTATCCAACGCTTTCACTACTGTTGCATTCTCTGGAGTGGGAATAGTAATTTTTACCCCTACGCTATCCAACGCTTTCCCTACTGTTGCACTCTCTGGAGTGGGAATAGTAATTTTTACTCCTACGCTATCCAACGCTTTCACTACTGTAGCACTCTGTGGAGTGGGAATAGTAATTTATACTCCTACGCTATCCAACGCTTTCCCTACTGTTGCACTCTCTGGAGTGGGAATAGTAATTTTTACCCCTACGCTATCCAAAGCTTTCCCTACTTTTGCACTCTCTGGAGTGGGAATACTAATTTTTACCCCTACGCTATCCAACGCTTTCCCTACTGTTGCACTCTCTGGAGTGGGAATAGTAATTTTTACTCCTACGCTATCCGACGCTTTCCCTACTGATGCACTCTCTGGAGTGGGAATAGTAATTTTTACTCCTACGCTATCCAACGCTTTGACTACTGTTGCATTCTCTGGAGTGGGAATAGTAATTTTTACCCTTACGCTATCCAACGCTTTCCCTACTGTTGCACTCTCTGGAGTGGGAATAGTAATTTTTACTCCTACGCTATCCAACGCTTTCCCTACTGTTGCACTCTCTGGAGTGGGAATAGTAATTTGTATCCCTACGCTATCCAACGCTTTCCCTACTGTTGCACTCTCTGGAGTGGGAATAGTAATTTTTACTCCTACGGTATCCAACGCTTTCCCTACTGTTGCACTCTGTGGAGTGGGAATAGTAATTTATACTCCTACGCTATCCAACGCTTTCCCTACTGTTGCACTCTCTGGAGTGGGAATAGTAATTTTTACTCATAAGCTATCCAACGCTTTCCCTACTGTTGCACTCTCTGGAGTGGGAATAGTAATTTTTACCCTTACGCTATCCAACGTTTTATATAATTAATTGTAAAAATATTAAAAGTATATTTAATATTATATGTTTTTTACATTTTATTTATGTTATTGTTTTATGTTTGCAATTGTATTTGTAATGTAGAATATATTTTATTATTTTATAAATTAGTAAAATAAGTATTACAAATTATTGTTCAGTACATATATATTATATATTTACTGTATATATTTAATTAATGTATTATTATATATGTATTATTTATTAATTTTATACATTATTAGATACTTTTAACTATGTAGATTATATTTATTAGTGTTAATTACTTTATTTTACATTTATATTTTTTAAAAAAACGATATTTTTAACATCGATATTTTTGACATCTATATTATATTTTCGATATTTTTGTACTTACCATGTTGTAGATAGGATGTCGATATTCTTGCCCTCGATATGTTTGACTCGATATTCCTGTAGGTCGATATTTTGGAGGTCGAAATTTTGTCAGTGATCCCTCACTGTCGGTTCCCAGGGGACTGGGGCCCTCTCCTGCACTCTCGCTAGTCGTACCACTGTCCATACCCACTAAGAATCTCCCTGTATCCCAACTGTGCTCACATGAACAGGTGAGAACGCATTTTTTTCTGCGTTGCTGGGGTCGATGTCTGAACGTGATCGACAGGGGGGGTGGGGCGAAATTTGGGGTACTCTAGCACTGGAGTGGGGGTGATGCCGGGATTGCAGGGCCTGCTGTCCTGTTAGCCTCGCATGTCTGGATCTAGTAGTTCATTGTTCGGTAGGGGCCCTCTGGCTCCCTCTACTGGTGGGTTGGTATAACCTACTGCAACTAATATAAGTTTTAAAAAAAACAATGTGACCTCTGGGGAATAAGCAGGGCCACAGGAATAAAGCAATTGTGCGGCCGCAAAGTTTTCCCATAATTATAGATGGCCACATTTGCCACCGAATCCAACATCTGCTCCATGATCTGCAGATTTTAACAAACAAATTGGTTTTGAACTCAAATAGTTCAAATGTTACTAAAATGAGGCAACACCCTACCACAGTGCGCTTCGTGGGGGTAATTTTTAGAATACTACTGTTTTAAAAATGAACTTTAATAAAGAACTCCTGGAAACTTGCACTGAATTTGTTGCATTTGATGGTTTTAAAAACAATTCTGCTTGCACTGAACTTGATGTGTTTATCTCGCTTTGGTTTTGCACTTTGTACATACCCGTTGTGAGCACTGTAATGGCATTTTGATCTTATCAGTGGCAGTGGTAGGGGGAACTAGCACACTGCAAGATGACATTTTGGTCAGCACTCTAGCTGCTCGAATCACCAATCACTATTTAGTGAAGCCGGGGCTCGACTGCGCCTCTTGCACGCCCAAGGCGTGCCCGTCTGCACCCAAACAGGGCCAGGGGCGCTGTACCCTGCTCCAACTCACCCACTTCAGATCAAATATTCATCTCGGCAAGTTGTAGCTCTCAGGAGGGTTAGTAAAGATGAATGTCTACATTCAGTTGACTTGACTACTTTAAGAACTTTAGGAAAAGCGTAAAAACCTGGTTGTTCGACAAATAATTGCCTTCGGATCTGCTCTCTCTCTAGCTGTGCCCTGTGTTTTTGCTAATTCGGCGCCGGGAAACCCTTTGTGGGTAGCTGTGCGCCTTACAAATGCTATAAAATAAATAAAATAATAAATATTGACTAAGAGTAATTTGCAATGTAAGAGTTAATCTACCCTCCCCTTCTGTCCTTACCTCTCAAAAACTCCTGTACCCCCAAATGCAGATGGAAAATGCACCTGATTGACTGTAGAGCTCTCCCACACCTTAAGCTGGAAATGTTTACGTTTCTGGAGGAGGTAAATCTAGAAGTGGTTTTCTTGACTGAAACTTTGCTCCATCAGGAATCGGGACAGGCCCCTCAACTATTATATTTCCAGTAGAGACAGAGAGGACAGGAAGGGCGGGGGGACTGCAATGATACTCAAGGAAGCTGTTACATGCCCCTACTGCGAATGCATGACATTCCCAATCTCCTTATGCCCATCACCCACCTCTTCCGGAGTACTCATTTATTGCCCCCCTGGCCCTACCAGCCAATTTGCCCAGACCTTCCAGATGTACTTGCTAGACTGGGAGTCAAGAAACCCAATTCCACGGAGTTAGGTGATTTCAACCTACACCTTGAGGAGCCCGCAGGCGCCCAGGCATTTGGGCTCCTGTTAGACCTCGCCACTATCCAACGAACCCAAGGAGTACAGGGTACCACTCACGAAAAGGGTCACCTGCTCGATCCAATCTTTACTGATGACTCGCGTCTGATTGTGTTGGATTCACTACCCGTTATTTGGTCTGATCACTTCTTGATCCCGATAGCCTTGACCAACCCGTGTTTACCCTCATCACCCAAACTGTTCACTTGAAGAGACCACAGCTGGTCAAAGCGAAACTGCAAAGAATGGAAACTTGCCCTCAGTATGAGCAGGCAGGACCTGGGCCATGACCACATGAAGGCAATGGATAAATCACTCCCTGGTCCAAACCATGGAACTACTTGAGGGGTCTGTATTGTGGTCAACTGTGCTTGTGTGATGGCAGTCCATTGAACTCAATGCTGGACTGTGTTTGGAGCTGTGTTGCCTGCTGCAACCCCTGTATCTGTTGTGTTCACAAACTTCATTGCTTCCTTGCAAAGTAATTACATGAGAGTTTATTCATATTGATAAACGGTTCCTTCCTCTCCCTCAAATTGTAAAGCGCTCTGATATCCATCGGGATCAAGTGCGCGCTATATAAAACTTTATAAATAAATAAAGACCGAATCCATAAAAACTAAACACATATCCACCCTCAGTACATCCCCCACTTACAAACACTAAAGAAAAAGTGTTAAATAGCTGAAAGGGAATGGAGGAAGGTTTATGGTGAATCAAGCAAAGTTAAATATTGTGAAGCAGTGAGGAGATACAGTTTCGAAAAAAAAACTGCCTGTCCAGGCCTCGTACTACAAAGCGCGAATGAACAGCGCAACAAACTCCCCACGAGAGATGTTCAGAATTACAAAGTCACTATTGGATCCACTTCAACCAGCCCCTCCCCTGAGCCTTCAAACTGAAGATGCAACGACCTGGCCTTATTCTTCCCCAAAGAATTACAGACATCTCCCTAACCATCCAAGATTCTGATGGAGGCCCAGGCCCCAAACTCTACAGCAATATGAAGGAAAGAAACTCAAATGACCTCTCAGGGTTTTCAAGCATAACCTTTGAGAACTTCACTGCCCTTTGCAGCAAAGCCAAGTCAGGTTCCCCCCCGGACCCTGCCCCTCCATGGATCCTTTCCAACGCCTTTGCCCAACTTTACTAGATATGCTTCACCTGCCCTTAGAAAAGAGGATAGCACCCTCCGCGTGGAAGCACACCATGGTTAAAGCCATATTAAACAAAGAAACGAGAGCTGTTGTGCTCAGGAAGCTTCCAATCCATCTCACTGCTCCCGGAACTGAGCAAAGTGTTGGAAAAACATGCGAATCTGCAGCTCTTGGAAGTGATACAAGTCAACAATGTCCTACACTTGATTCAGACAGATTCAGCCCAAATATAGTCCAGAAACCGCTGTCGTGGCGGTAGTGAAGGATTCGAAAAGGAGACTCAATCTAGGTTCTGCAATGGGCATCACACTCCTTGCCCTAAGCCTCCAATACTGTAAATCACAGAATCCATATCAAAAGGATCCAAAATGCCGGAGTGTCAGGAATGGCCATGGATTGGCCCAGTTCATTCCTGAAGGGCAAGTCCTAGCAGGTGAGTCCTGCTCTTCTGAAGTCCTGCTGTTGAACTGCGGAGCCCTGCAGGTATCATCCTTGAGTTCTGTGTTGTTCAATCTCTACGTGCGGCCACTGGCGGACATTGTAGTGCTGTTGGGGATCTCCACATCATCTATTCAACTACACTCCAGCTGCACTACGCAGGACCGCAGTGCTGTACACTAATAGATTTACCCAGAGCACACTTGGGCAGGATATATCATATCTGGGCTGACTTTTCTGAATAAGGGAGGGATGTCTCCGTCCAGCAGTGCTGTGCTCATCCCCTTCACTCTGTGCGCTCCCAGCTTTCTAGAAGATGTGCTCGACACAAGCGTGTGTTCGTCCGTAGCACTGCCTGCCGACAGCTGTACTCACTACCTTATGAACACAAACCCGCCACATCTGTGGCCAAGCACGCGCATATGGACAGTTTTCTCTGCCTTTGTTTTGTGAGGATGGTGAAAAAATCAGCAAAGAAAAGAAACCAAACTTCAAACTAAAACAACAAATATATTAAAGAAATTCAAGCAACTGAAGAATAAATCAGGACAGTCGGGAAGTGACAAAGTGGGAGCAGAAACACCAGTTACCTGCTGCCAGGTGATGCAGGCGTGGTGCAGTGCGCGCTCCACAAGGCACAGTCCACTGGCCCTCCTAGGTCGCCTGCTGCTCCAACAAAGAAAAGGTGGTGTGACACGGCCTGGCCGACACTCTGTGTAGCCTGGGTGTCTTGGTTCTGATGTAGCGGGTTAATGAACAATATTTTGTTCAGGCTTGTGAAGTCAGTCTTCCATAATGTTTTAATAAAACTAATATGTTTGCTGCATGTTATTAAATCAACCTAGAATAAACTGTGCAACATGAACATATGGACTAACATTATGCTTATTTGTGCAAAATGCAAAAGAAATAATACAATAATTGTTGTCTATTGTCTTTGTCATATACCAACTGCTGCTGTCAAAAATAATGTGACAAAAAGGAGTTTGGCCCATGCGGACAGAAGTGGGGTAAGGGCCCAAATACTTTGTTACGAAGAAGGTAACCCACACTTCAATATGTTTTACACCATTCTGTTTTGGGTGAACAGATAAACAAAACTTAATATGTTTATCAAGGCGATTATTTGCGCCGTTTTTATTTTTCAAGTTTTATGGAAAAAGGTTTTACGTGTACAGAGAAATCCCACTGTCATTTACGTAATAACCAACCAAGTTTGAGGTAGTTCTTAGTACACAAAACATGAATTTACAGACATAAACAATATGAAAACAGTGAAAAAAAAGTTTTTTGTTTACAACAAAGTGAACATATATCATAAACGGGGGGAGGGAAAGATGTCAAATTATTCTTTCAAAAACATCAACAAACGCAATTAAGCAAACGTATTTCTAACCAAAAGCAATTATTGCCCAAGGAGCAGCCTTTAAGTGAATCTGCATGAAAACAAAATAACCTCTCGGAAACAATGTTTGTAAGGCTATAGATTCCCAAGTATTTTTTACGTATTTCCAAACTTAGGACGTAATCCTGTTCGCCTACGCGTTTCGAGTCTGCAGGGTTTCTTCGCAAACTCTCTTCAGGGCCAAATGAATTCTTTCCCCTGTTTCTCAACCTATTAGCGAAAACACAAATAATTGTGGACACTCATTATAAATTGCTCTCCTCAGCCCACTCATACCTTCTCATATGTGCA
Source organism: Lissotriton vulgaris (assembly GCF_964263255.1). NCBI lineage: Eukaryota > Metazoa > Chordata > Amphibia > Caudata > Salamandridae > Lissotriton > Lissotriton vulgaris. The sequence goes on from NW_028240902.1 coordinate 89,156, forward strand.
ACATAAAAAAGAAACGTACCTCAGGGGACTTGAGGTAAGTTCGGTTTGTCCAGAGTATTAAAATGGGATTTTTCGAGTCTGTGCGTTTTCTAAAAGACACAAATGGTTGTGTCAGAAATTACGCTGTTTGAAATTATTAACCAGCTCATTGTGACGGTAGAAATAACCAATCGTTTCCTACCTGGATGCATGACTCAGAGGGAATCAAGTGGACTTCAATTTTGTGTTCGGAGTGGGGCGTTAATTCGCTTCCCAAACTTTTCTGTTCAGGGAGGGTCCTGGAGCGGACCGGTTCCCTTTTATTAATCCCTGTCTGTATCTGCAGGTGAGAAAAGAAGGAACGAGCGCCAATGTTTAAAAACGCACTTGTTTGCTAGTCTGTGGGTTGCGCGGCTTGTCTTGTGACAGCACGTACCTGCTGGTGTGTCAGCGTGTTTCACTTCCTCATTCCATCAGTTAGAGTGAACGGCATACAGCTCCAACAGTCTCTCTGAGAGGCTCGCTGTTATATAGCCAATCACAGGAGGGCAATTTTGAAAGCCACCATTGGGGCATTGTGGGACCTGTAGTCAAATTGACTATGAGTGAACTTCAAAGTCTGGAAATTTCACTCATTGAGTTAAGGCCCGTGTTGATAGTGTCAAAGCGGAGTATCAGGTACGCCTCTTTGCGCAAAAGTGCCTGCTCTATATTGGGCGATCTATGTTGTGGATCTAATCCCAACAAGACCGTCCATTTGAAGTCCGTTTCTTTGTGGCTGGCAGCTAGAAAGTGCTCCACCATTGGGGCGTTCTGCACTTTTTTCTTTAATCTCGAGCGGTGTTGTGTTATCCTGACATTTACCTGTTGGCAAGTTTTACCTATGTACAGTTTGTTGCACGCACACAAAATCCCGTAGATTACATTTTTACTCTTACAGTTTGTATGCAAACTGTGTCTCCATTTGATGCCATTGTGGCAAAATTCATCCCCTTCTACAACATTATGGCAGGCCACACAAGTACCACATTTGCGGTGGCCTGTGATGGGTTTGAGATTCCATTTGGCTATAAGATCACTCTTTGGTTTTTGTAAAGAGCTATCAGCTCTAATTATTTGTTGTCCGACGCTTGGATTTTTCCTCATTGCAAAGATCGGTTTTTGCAAAGGGAATTCCATTCCCTCCAACAAGTGCCAATTACGTAGAATGATTTGGCGAAACTTGTTCGTGTGCGCCCCATAGGTAGTCACACAGACCAGTTTCTCCAATTCCTTCTTCTCCTTAATTTTTAGCAAATCTTCTCTGGGAGTGAAGCGCGCTCTTTTCTTAGAATGTTTTAGGAGTTTATGGGGATAACCCCTCTTGTTTAGTTCTTGGCAGAAGGTGTCCGCATGTATATCGAACTCCTCGAGTTCAGAGCAATTGCGCCTGATTCGCAATAGTTGGCCATAAGGGAGGTTCTGTTTTAAACACTGTGGATGGGCACTTTTGTAGTGTAAAATAGTGTTTTTGTCTGTTGCCTTTTTGAACAGAGTGGTGGTTAACCTATTTCCCTGAATGCAGACTGCCACATCAAGAAACGTCATTTTTTGATTACTGTGGTTGATAGAAAATTTGATGTCGGGGTGTCTCGAGTTTAGCCATTCATGGAAGGCTATGAGCTCTGTCTGGCTCCCCTGCCACAGGAGCCAGACATCGTCAATATACCTCAACCATTGTCTGATGTTTGTACTGTAAGGGTTGTCTTTGTGAATGAATTTTTCTTCGTATTGGGACATGTACAACACGGCCATTTCTGGTGCGTATGGACATCCCATAGCTGTGCCTTTGATTTGGATGAAAAATTCGTTCTCAAATTTAAAATAGTTGCTTTTCATTGTGATGTGGTCCAGAGCTAGAATAAAGGCAGTTGGGACTCTGTGTGGTCTTACGCGTTGTTCTAAATACAATTCCATCACCTCAAGAGCCTCATCTTGGGGAATTTGAGTATATAGTGAGGTGACGTCCAACGTCACCATCAGTTGCGTATCGGGGTCAAAGGTCATATCCTGGAGTTTATTGATGAAGTCAATAGTATCTCTCAAATACGATTTGACATCAGGCAAGAAAGGCTTCAAGAAGAAATCTATATACTTTGACGCAGGCTCTAGGGCTGAGTCACAACCGGAGACAATAGGTCTCCCCGGTGGTGTTGTGCTGTTTTTATGGATCTTCGGCAAGAAGTAAAGGACCGGAGTTCTAGGTGATTTTTTGTTTAAGAATTCAAACTCCTTTGGACCAAGGAATCCATTCTCTAGTGCCTCGGTGGTGATTCGGGCAATTTTTTCTTGAATTTCTATTACCGGGTCATCTTTGACCGCTCGGTACCACTCTTGATTATCCACGTGAGTCCTTCCTTCTGAAAGATACATGGGGCGAGGCCAGACCACCACTGCACCGCCCTTATCAGCCTGTTTAATGATGATTGTTGGATCTGATTTCAAATCTTTTATAGCCTTGAGCTGACCCTTACTGATATTGTGGTGAATGAATGTTTTACTCTTCTCTAATTTTGTTAAAGATGACAGGACAGCCTGTTCAAAAGCATACACTTGTTTAGGTATATTTGTAGTGGGCAAGAATTTCGATTTAACCCTGAGACCCGTGGTTTCGCTACTTGTAGTGGCTTCTGCATCAGCGAAATAAGTTTTTAGTCTGATTTTACGGCAAGAATCATTTCAAACAGCGTAATTTCTGACACAACCATTTGTGTCTTTTAGAAAACGCACAGACTCGAAAAATCCCATTTTAATACTCTGGACAAACCGAACTTACCTCAAGTCCCCTGAGGTACGTTTCTTTTTTAAGTTGCACATATGAGAAGGTATGAGTGGGCTGAGGAGAGTAATTTATAATGAGTGTCCACAATTATTTGTGTTTTCGCTAATAGGTTGAGAAACAGGGGAAAGAATTCATTTGGCCCTGAAGAGAGTTTGCGAAGAAACCCTGCAGACTCGAAACGCGTAGGCGAACAGGATTACGTCCTAAGTTTGGAAATACGTAAAAAATACTTGGGAATCTATAGCCTTACAAACATTGTTTCCGAGAGGTTATTTTGTTTTCATGCAGATTCACTTAAAGGCTGCTCCTTGGGCAATAATTGCTTTTGGTTAGAAATATGTTTGCTTAATTGCGTTTGTTGATGTTTTTGAAAGAATAATTTGACATCTTTCCCTGCCCCCGTTTATGATATATGTTCACTTTGTTGTAAACAAAAAACTTTTTTTTCACTGTTTTCATATTGTTTATGTCTGTAAATTCATGTTTTGTGTAGTAAGAACTACCTCAAACTTGGTTGGTTATTACGTAAATGACAGTGGGATTTCTCTGTACACGTAAAACCTTTTTCCATAAAACTTGAAAAATAAAAACGGCGCAAATAATCGCCTTGATAAACATATTAAGTTTTGTTTATCTGTTCACCCAAAACAGAATGGTGTAAAACATATTGAAGTGTGGGTTACCTTCTTCGTAACAAAGCTGTCAAAAATAATAGCATGTGCTTTTTAAATGTGTTTTTGTCTTGTTGTTTCTGTGATAAATGCAGTTCCAGATCGGATTGGTACATCAAAGGTAATATATGCTGCTTAAATGTGCTTTTGCTAGGTAACACAATTAATGGGTTAACATTTAGCAAAGGGGGTGGGTAACAGAACAAATGTCAATTCTTTAATTAATTGCTGTTTTGTGTTTGTTTAAATAATAGTTTACTGAAAGAAGCATAGAGTTGGCTGCAGAAAAATAATGCATTCTGAAAAAGTGACGCAAGCTAAAAGTGGCGCAGTGACACAAGCTGAAGTGGCGCAGAAAATTGATGCTTCCTGTAAAGAGGCCTGCTGATGTTAAGCTACACGAGAAAAACTTATTTTGAAAAAGATGTGAAGCCTTTAAACTTTTATTGTGAAACGTTTTTGAAAAGAACTGCAAAAGGTGACTCTGTGGAGAGGTTTGTTATTGTGCCATGGGAAGCTCAGAACGGACAGGCTCAAGGCCAGGATGTGAGTTGAGGCATTTTTGTGCACTACATGAACATCTTTGCTACAAAATGTAGCAGCCTAAGGAAGTGCCGCCAGGACTCTGTGTATGAACATTGGCTTTGTGTAAAAGCCCGGACCTGAGGTGGAAGATGTCACAATTTACTGTGGCATGAGGTGGTTCAGCAAATGGAGAGCTAGAATTCAGCTGTTGGAATGTGAAAATAGTTAGTTTAGCCTTAGTTTTAGGGTATAAGAATTGGCTCAAGGAGCAGATTTTTGCCCTACGCTTCTTGATTCCAGAGGGTCGTGTTCTGCTGACCGACGAATGCACGTAAGGAAAGGAGACTCTTAAAAGACTTTGTTTTCAGGCGATGAGGGTAAAGACAGAGAAATAGTTAGGGTTTGGAAATGCTCTTTTTCACTTATTTCTGTTAATGAATAATATTTTCTTGAATTAAGCTCTCTTTGTAAATGCTGAATAACACTTTCTTTATGACTTTTTCTAATACTTGTTTAATAAAGTTCCAAAGCCTAAGTTTTCAGGAATATGTTTGAATAAACCTTTAAAATGACAAGCTGGTCTTGTTTATTGTAGATAGTTTAAACAACATATCAGATTCATTCGCCTCATGATTCAGCTGCTCTGTTATTTTATGGGCCTGGTATTGATTGGTAAGTTTGGTGGTAGATGGTGACATCATTTATGCAGAATTTTAGTAGGAGCGCTGGATCAGTTTACATTTCAGCGGTTTGATTAGGGCTGCATCTTTCTGGGCCCATATAGTGGGGTGGCAGACAGTGGATTGGTGTGTCGCAGAATGGAGTGGAGTAACGTGGCATGGAGTGACATAGAGGGAGTTGTCTAGAGTGCCGTCCATGGCGACTCCTCTGCTAAGGCGGAGGAGCGGCGCTCCACTGCTTTCAGAAGTGGAAATAAAGTAAAAATTAAATTATAATAATTCGTTGTTATCATTTTATTTGTTCCTGCTGTGACGTCTTTGCAGGGCGGGGCTGCTCTGCTCTCATAGCAGCGGGGGGAGTAGTGGGCACACTGTAAGTGCGCAATGACTGATTGGCTGGCTCTCTTAGACCGGCCAAACAGTTGTGTGTACTCTGCATGTTCTCCATTGAGGCTGCTTTACAGCCTGGGCGTAGAACTTGACCAGGATCGCATTCCCTGGCTGAGCACCAAACCACGGTGCTCAGACCAATCACGATGCTGCACTGCAGCGTTGTGTTTAGTCAGGAGAGCCTGGATGTGCTTCGTATTCCTGGCTGAGAAGATAGAGGAGAAACGAGGTGGCGACAGAGAGACACAGCAAAGACGTAAGGCGTTTTTTCATTTTTTTTTAAAACCTTCTCCCTTCAACCAACCCCTGCCCTCCGCTCCACCACCCCGATCCGTGCCGGCCTCCACTGAGTGTCGTAGAATGGAATAGGGTATAGAGGAAGTTGTGTAGAGTGCAGTTGTTAAGAGCTGAGTGGCGCAGAGCACAGTGGTGTCAAGTAGAGTGATGCGGAGCAGAGTAGAGTAGAATAGCATAGAGCGCAGTGGCATAGAGCGCAGTGGCATAGAGAGCAGTGGCATAGAGTGGATTTGCATAGAGTGGAGTGGCGTAGAGTAGTGTAGAGTGCTGTGACATAGAGCGCAGTGGCATAGTTTGTTTCAGAGAAGAGTGAAGTGGCGTAGAGTGGAGTAGTGTAGGTTAGAGAGGAGTACAGCAGGGTAAAGTGCAGTAGCATAGAGTAGTGGCATAGAGCGCAGTGGTATAGAGTAATGTAGTGCAGAGTAGAGTGGAAGGGCATAGAGTGTAGTGGCATAAAGTAGATTATTTCAGAGTAGAGTTAGGTGGCATAGACTGTATTGGTACAGGGTAAGGTGGAGTAGTGCAGGGTAGAGTGCAGTGACATAGAGTAGTGATGTAGAGTGTATTGGGTTAGAGTGCAGTTGCATAGTGTGCAGTGTTGCTGAGTAGAATGGCATAGAGTAGAGTGGCAGAGAGGGGAGTAGTGCAGAGTAAAATAGAGTGGCCTAGAATAGAGTGGTGTTGAGTGCAGTGGCAAAGAGCGCAGTGGCAAAGAGTGTAATGGTAGAGTGCACTGGCATAGAGTAGAATGATGTAGAGTAAAGAGACGTAGAGTGAAGTGGCGTACCATGCAGTGTCATAGAGTGAGTGGAGCACAGTAGATTAGAGTGCCATAGAGTATAGTGGCATAAAGCGCAGTAGTGTAGAGTGCCTTAGCATAGAGTGCAGTAGAATGGCGTAGAGTGGTGCAGAGTAGAAGGCAGTGGCATAGAGTGTGGTGGCGCAGAGTAGAGTGATGTAGTGTTCAGTAATGGAGAGCCCAGTGTTGCAAAGTAGAGAGTAGTAAAGTGCAGTGGTGCAGGGTAGAATGGGGTAGAGTGCATTGGTGTACAGAGTCGTGGCATAGAGTGGTGCAGAGTAGAGCAGTGTTTCAGAGTAGACTGTCGTACACTACAGGGGTGTACAGTAGAGTGCTTTGGTGAGTTCAGTGGCATAGAGTGGTGCGTAGAGAGCAGAGGCGTACAGTAGTGCAGAGTAGAATAGAATAGCGTAAAGTGCAGTGCTGTAGAGTACAATGGTGTGGAGTGCGGTTGCGTATAGTGCAGTGGTGTAAAGTGTGGCAGAAAAAAGTATAGATCTGAGAGTGCAGTGGTACAGGGTATATTGACGTAGAGTGCAGTGGCATAGAGTGCATTGGTTTTGATTAAATTGGTGAAGAGTGCATTAAAATACAGTGCTGGGATGTAGAGTAGAGTGCAGTGGCACACAGTGGAGGGGCATTGAGTGTAGTGGCATAGAGAAGATTGATTCAAAGTACGGTGGAGTGGGGTAAAGTCTAGTACGAATGGTATGGTAGCGTACTGCACTACAGACAACACATCTTCAATTGATATAACCATTACATTTGCTCTGATGTACAGTTTTACTTATAAAAGTTTACAGCACACAAATGATAATGTGTGGAACTATTTTGATTGTATTAAAATATTTGTTTCTACTACTCTTCATAATACCAAAAAATGTGCTTCACTCGTGCTTTTCTAATTCTGATATATTCTAAAATGTCTGAAAAGTTCATTTACATACATTTAAATTTGTATGGAAAAAAACCCATCATACAGCCTTCCTCAAGCCCCCTCCCAGTAGCCAGCATGATTGGCACATAAATCCTCTCATTTTGAAGTCAGAGAAAGAAAATTAGAGACTGCGCTTCCTGGAAGACTGATCCTGACATTTGACCCCTGTCTTTGAATGCACAGCAAGTGTGACAAGATAAAACAAGATTTACAGGCCTGTTTACAGAAATCCAGCACTGGTGGAAGAAATCAGTAAATAGGGTTTGGGTAAGGGGAAGGATCATCTCAAGCTGGACAACCTGAATCAAATAGAGCCAGGAATTGGAAATCAAGTAAATGTGAGTTACAAACCACAAAGTCCATGGTAAGCAACGAGCGGAATATATTCCCAGTGAAGCTTTCTGAATGTCCCCAAGATGTCATAAGCGAACAAGACAGCTGAGATGTCTGATAGACTTCGACCAAAAAAGTAGCTCCTGAACATGAAGCAGTGGAAGGACACAAGTAAAGGGGTATTGCTCCAGAAGAGTGGCAGACACAAGATAGACAAGGAAATCCATCCAATAGGATGCAAGCAAATGAGAGTGACAATAAATACAACCAATGGTAAGCAGTGGGCGGGCTGCAAGCCACTCTTTGTTCCCGGTAAGCCCACAATATGTCTTTTGCAACCAGACAGTTTGTGGCATGTGGTAGGCTCTACGTAAAATCATCCTAAGAAGGTCCACCTTGAACATAGCTGTGTTCTGATGCGCTGCAGTTGGTGGCACCATGGGAGGTGGGCCACCAGCAGCTTTGTTCCTACAATGAGGTTAGCTGAAGCTCCGCTGTTGAAAACCCACTTCTACAAATGGGACTGAATGGGCCACCTGTTGATATTCTGTGATTTCCCTTTCCGTCAAACTCTATAGGACCCTGCGGCATGAAAGTATGAAAGATCGGACCCATGGAGGGAAAAGTCAAAAGGGGTGAACTTAGACACGTTAAGTTAGTAACAAGAGAACTGGGTGCTTCTTTTTTCCATATGACACCATAATGCTCTCCCTGCACAACCACCTATCGCTAGGACACAAGTGCTAAGTGGTTCACGGCCCAATCTTCAATCAGCAGCAAAGAAAATGGAGTCGCGTCTAAGCTGCAAGGTATTTACACAATCACAGCTTCGTGTAGTGGTGCAGGGTAGAGTGGAGTAGTGCATGGTAGAGTGCAGTGTTGTAAAGTGCAGTGGTGTGGAGTGCAGTGACATAGACTGCAATGGCGTAGAGTAGAGTGGCCCAGAGACCAGTGGTGTCCAGGAGCACAGAGCGGTGTAGCTGCAAGGTATTGCGAAATCACAGCCTCTAAGCTTTACTCACACGGATTCAAAGGGTTCACCAGTGTTTGAGGTTACTCAGTGAGAGAATAAACTGCAGTCAGTTTCAGAGTTAGCTTCAAGCCGGAGGACCAAACAGGAGAAATATACTAACCAGAAGATGTCCACACTTTGAAGCAGGCCTCTAGCGAGTAGCTGTGAAATACTTGTAGCTCTCCAGTTACCAGTAAGTAGCTCCCAGTTGTAGAGCCGAGCCTGGAGCATCATTCAGAGGGTATGAGTGGTGCTGCTCGGCCCTGGATCATTGGAGTGGCTGTCAGCCAAACCAATGGGAGACAGACAGACAGACATGTAGTGAAGAGGGCCAAGCGTAGGTTTGATTGAAACAGCTTTTATTCCAGGAATGACAACTTAACATCCACAGGTGGCATAAAGCAGTTAACACCAAGGAAACCCACAGCAGAATGAAATCCTGACACTCAGGATTCTAGAAGACATCATAAGTTCTAAACATGACATCAAATAGGAATACAACACACCTCCCACCGAAAAAAAAAAAAAAAAAAAAAAAACGATAAGCCCTAAAAGAAAAGGAAAAGAAAAGAGAAAAAAAAAAAACAACATTAAGAGCAAACATAATCCTTAAGCTTTACAGGAACATGTTTTACACGAGAACTACTGCGTAAACTGACAGGCAGAGAAGAGCACGCCTGAGAAACAACATTTTGAGAAACAACATCATGAGGTACAGTATTTTGAGGAACAGCATGATGAGTATTAGACGGAGGGACCTGAAAAGGAAAATTGTTAGGACAAAATCGAGGCAGAGGTACTTGGGAAGAATGCAGATGATCAAAAGCTTCATGAGAACCATGAAAACCAGAATCAGGGGCAATGGGATCTAAAAGGACATGCTTCTCATCTATGACATTTGACCTGCAAGCTGAAATACGCCTGAAGTTCCAGATCTTACCACCCTCAACTCTAACAGCTTTGCTAAAAACTTCTGTGACTTTGACAGGCGAAGACCATCTAGATATGCCTTTAGGAATGACACCACCAAATTTCACCCTGACCAAATCACCAACAGAAATTTTGGGCGAAACAAATTTCGGGGAAGAATTCTTAACCATTTTGTCTTGGTATTTCCCAATACGGTCTCTAATTCTATTCATATCCAGCTCTAAATACCCAGAATCTTTCGTCTTCAACCACCAAGGAAAGATCTTGGTACCAGGTTTCCTGCAACGCAACATTTCAAAGGGGGACAAACCAGTAACAGAGTTGGGGGACATACGATAGGTGAACAAAGTGGCCTGCAGAGCTTTTTTCCACTTCAATCCACTCCGTAGGGCCAACTGGCAGGACTCCTTAATCACTCTGTTAAAACGTTCCACCTGGCCATTGGATTGTGGAGAATAATTCGAAACCCTTTTGTGGAGAATGCCACAAGTTCCTAGAAAAGCAGAAAAAACTTCGCTTAGAAATTGAGGTCCATTGTCGGAGACAATTTCTTCTGGTAAACCCTCTCTACAAAAAACTTCATTCAAAAATTCAACAACAACTTCAGAATTGACTTTTTCAACAATTTTTAGCTCGGGCCACTTGGAAAAATAATCTACGAGAACCACAGCTAACATATCTTTTCCTGACTGGTAATTGAAAGGACCGATGATGTCAATTCCTAACTTCCTCCAAGGTCCACACACAAATTCAATAGGAGAAAACCCAGAAGAAATAGGTTTGACAGATTTGTCGCTCAAAGAACACGGAGAGCAGTTCCTTACCCACCTGTCAACCATCGCGTCCATACTAGGCCACCAATAGTACTCTCGGATTCTCCTTTTAGTCGTGGACATCCCCATGTGACCTTCATTGGCTAGCATGCAAATAGATTCACGGACATTGAGGGGAGGAGCAATTTTATCATCTCTGTAAACCATATCATCAATTACTGACAATTCGTCTTTAACTTTGAAGAAAGAGGCTAAATCACCACACAACTTCCTCTCCTCAGGCCAACCAGTGCTCAAGAAGGTTTTGACCTTAGCAAGAACCTCATCGTGACTCATAGCATCAGACCAAACGCTTTCAGTAATGGAATTTCCTACATCCTTACCACCAATTAGATTAACATCACTAAGAGAGAAAGCGACATCACATTCGTCAGAAGGAAACGTGTTAGAAGTGTCACCAACAGGAAGACGTGACATACAGACAGCATGTACATTTAGTCGTCCAGGGACATAAACAACTTCACACCGGTACTCTTGCAACTTAGCAGCAAGACGAGCCAGGCGAGCAGTGAGGGTTCGACCACCACCAGCAGACAACATGTTAACAAGAGGCTTATGATCGGTCCTCAGAATAAATTTCGTGCCCCAAAGGAATTGTCGAAAATGCTGAGTAGCCCAAGTGCAAGCAAGAAGCTCCTTCTCTATAGTAGAGTAATTAAACTCGGCGTCCCGTAAAGTCCGAGAGGCATAGGACACAACATATTCACCAAAACGGTCCTTTTGCATAAGTACGGCACCAAGCCCTACATTACTGGCATCTACGCAAACAATGCAGTTTTTGTGGACAGAGAAAGGTTTAAGAAAGGGAGCATTGACAATTTAGCTTTTTAAAGAATCAAAAGAAGTTTGCTGTTCTGTACCCCAAACAAATTTAGCCTGTTTTTTAAGCAAAGACCGCAAAGGGTGTACAATAGTAGAATAATCTTTTACAAATTTCCCATAAAATTCGGTGAGTCCTAGGAAAGACAACAGTTGTTCCTTTGAGGAAGGAATGGGAGCATCTGTAATACTTTTTACATGATTAAGTTTAGGTTTTATGCCATCTTTAGAGATCTCATGTCCCAAATATTCAACTTTGGGTTGCCTAAATTTGCATTTGTTAAACTTTAAAGTAAGACCCTTTTTTTGCACATTAGACAACACACAATGTAAATTCTGATCATGTTCCTTGACATTTGCCCCAAAAATCAGGATGTCATCTTGGAACGCGATGGCTCCTTTGCAGTCAAGAAGAACCTCTTTCATCAGGCGTTGGAACACAGAAGCAGCACTAGCGAGTCCAAAAGGCATTCGCAAATACTGGAACATGCCTTCAGGAGTCACAAAAGCTGTAAGTCTTTTGGAATCTTCGTGCAGCTCAACCTGATGATAGGCGCTAGCTAAATCAATGGTTGAAAAGACAGTAGCACCTGTGAGAGAAGAAATTAGTTCATGGATGTTAGGGAGAGGATGTTTGTCCACCCAAATCTCCTTGTTCAAACTGCGGAGATCGACACACAGACGAAGTTCCCCAGAACTTTTGAGCGATAAAACAATGGGAGAAACCCAAGGAGAGGATTCTATGGGCTCAATGATTTGTTTAGATACAAGATCGCTCAAAATGTCTTTTAGCTTCTCACGATAGGCCAATGGAACATTCCTGACCCTGTGTTTGACTGGAATGGCATTATCATTCAGGATAATCTTGTGTTGAAAATCAACAAATTTACCTAAGGTGTCCTTGAAAACATCAGGAAACATTTTCTTAGTGTACTCTACAAACAGAGAATTGTCTTCCACATCACAAATACTCAAAACATAAGGTTCGCCTAAATAAACAGGGGGATTGGCATTGGGATCAAGTTTAATGCCAAGTAAACGTTGATGTGGCCAACTTAAGATAGCAACACCTTTGGTGGCAACATAAACTTTCCCTTTGGTGAATCTATCAGCAACCTGAATATCAGCCCAAAAGAAACCTTCCATGTTTATTTTTTTCCCAGTGTAACCACCTGGAGAAATGTCAGAGGTAAGAAGCTCTCTGTCACCCCAGAGGTTTTTGAAAAGATTCAAACCAATGATGGAATACCATGAACATGAATCCATCATTAGGAGAATGGGCTGGTTATCCACTAAAATGGTGTAAGAGGGAAACTCCTTCTGTTCAGAATCATCCACAGATAGGATACAATTGAAGCTTTGTAAAACTTCCTCCTCTTCCTGTGAAATATAATTGACCCTTTGGGAAGAACGACAAACATTGGCAAAATGTCCTTTCCTTTTACATTTAACACAAACTCTATCCCAAGCTGGACACCCTCTGTAATTTCCTAAATGATTAGAGCTACCACATCTATAACAATAAACATTTTTCCTGTAGGAAAACTTGTTTTCAACAACATTCTTGTTTTCAGGGACTTTCTTTTCATTGTCCTTTCTAGGAGGTAACCTATTAAAATTAGAAGGCATGTTTTGGCTCTTCACTAAGGAAACTTCAGTTTCAGGAACTTGAGGTTTGGAGGCTTGACCTCTGATTTCCGAAACAAACAATTCGGATTGCTCAATGCCTTTAGCGATATTGATGACAGAATTCAAGGAAGATTCTGTGCCTAACCAAAGTCTCTCCTGAATTTTCTTGCTTTTGGTGCGCATCATTATCTGATCTCTGAGAACTTGTTCGTAGGAAATTGTTTCAAAGGCACATGAACAAGCTAGGGAACGTAAAGCAGAGACATAATCCTCAATGGATTCATCCTGTTTTTGAACGCGGGAATAAAATTTGAAGCGTTCCATAACAGTATTTATCTTTCTTCCAAAGCGAATTTTCATATGAGCACAAGCCTTCTCGAAAACATCCATGTCTCCTGCATCATCAATTGAAGGAAGATTGTCAAACTCTTTAATGCCAGCTCCACCAAGGCAGTGTCTGAGAAGGGCTAATTTGCGTTTAGCAGAACACCCATCCTTTTCTAGGACATCAACATAGGCTAAGAACATAGGATGCCATAAATCCCATTCAATATTGGGATCACCAGCAGTTTGTAAGAAGTGAGGTGGAGCAGAGATATTGGACATGTTTGTAGTATTAGTAAGTAAAATTGACAGAAACTGAAAAAATTAAAAAAAAAAAATAAAGTAAGAATTCTAATACCTTGTGGTTAGTAGACCACTAACCAGCAAATCCGGTGAAAAAACGAGTTAAAATGACGAAGATATGACGAAAAGTAGCACAGCTTCGTGAAAGTTGTTTTCCGATTCACAAACAAGATGGCGGCACGTTGTGACGTCAGACGTCGTGAAGTTGAAAGGGTAATGCCCAGAATGCACTTGGTTTCCGGAATCGGCGAGAAGACAGAAGCTCTTCAGCATTGCCAGGCGCAATGAAGGTTCTTTCGTGTTGCCTGGATGCAGCGGGTGCAGGTACAGCGGGTGCAGAGGTTCTACGCAGTTTAAAGGATGCGTTTAACGGAACCTAAGACTCGGTATGTAGAATATTTTCCAAATGGTGTAATAAATAAAGAAAACTCACGGCTACCTCGTCGGAAATGGCAAGTTCAAGGTTGAATAATAATCAACGTCGGTAGAATTAATTCAAAGGCAGTTTCCGTGATTTTCAGCAGAAAAGTGAGCGTTGTCATCCACAATGTCTTTCTTGAAGTAGGAGTAGCTGTAGTTACCCAGTCGTCGCCAGAAATTATGTAGTGAAGAGGGCCAAGCGTAGGTTTGATTGAAACAGCTTTTATTCCAGGAATGACAACTTAACATCCACAGGTGGCATAAAGCAGTTAACACCAAGGAAACCCACAGCAGAATGAAATCCTGACACTCAGGATTCTAGAAGACATCATAAGTTCTAAACATGACATCAAATAGGAATACAACAAGACACACACACACACACAGACACAGAGTGTAACTCAACGCTGGGACTTGCAAGGAGGCATGAAAGGAGAAGGCCAGTAGTATCAAGAGGGGCTTGAGTTCAGGACTGCAGCAGTTTGGGTGGAAGAGTATGAACTGGGGGTGGAAGCACCCATGTGTTTCACTTGTAGGGCAATGATGGAAATATGTGTGCATGTAAGTGTATGTATGCCTAAGAAGAATGTGCCTAGTGTGCGGTTCATCCTGGGAAGGCAGCACAACCACCACCAGCATTTCAAGCATAATGGTGGCCATTCCTGGCATAATGGTGGCCACCTCTTGTTTAATGCTGGTCATGACATACTGGTGATCCATCTTGACGTATTTTGGGCATTCTTTGTCTAATTCACCCTCCCAGCATAGTAGTAGCCATGCATGAATTGTTTCATTCATGTTTATCCCAATCCTTTAGGGATTCCATTGAATCATTACGCAGACAATACTCAGTTATACCTTAAAGTACCCACAACTTCTGACTACTCAATCTTGTTCTCCTGTCAAATCAACACATGAGAGTGGTTTAAAAATAGATGCCTGAACCTGAATGAATTGACAAGAACTTCTTCTCCTCTCAGCAGACTCTCACTTGAATGTGAATGTAAATTGGATGAGTGAGATCCAGACGGCTGGCTTCCAGCTTCATAGTGTTGACTCAGTCAAATCCTCAGGATTCATTTCAGACATCAAGGTTCACCTTGTAAACCTACATTAAAAACATGGTTGACTGGCATTTTTACAACTCAAAGTACTTATTGACTACAGTTGTACTACTGAATGTCAACAACACCAATATCGAGGACAGAATACCATGGGGAGCCCCTCTGGGCCCCCGCCACGGGGTGTAGGGGTCAGGGTATCCTACCATGCCTCTTATATATATTGTTTTGAGCATGTTCAGGACAGTGGACTAAGTCCCAAAGTCCTGTAAATGGCTGCCAGCTCATTTTCCTCATGTTGCTGGCAGCAAATCAGAGCACTCGCTCCCACAGGACTCTGACTCCCATGTGGGTGAGATAGCCCAAGAGAAATGAAGCTCCCTGGGCCAATCAGAACATTGAAGTTTTAAATTGGCACTCTAACAAGAGTCTCTCGAGCCTCTCGCTGTGTCAGTCTGCTGATACCTGGGGATCCGATTGCTCCCAATCGCCTCAATTCTGCTTGCTGTTAAACCACAGAATCTTGAGATGAATAAGCGGGGGAAGCAAAGGATGGGAACAACAGGAAAGGAGACCTAGAAGCAAATAACACCATTAATGATAGTTTATCTCAGAGTTACATGTATTTATCATTTCTCCCTATGCAAATGCTGTAAAATAATATAACTATCATTGGTGACGTCTGTAGAACATATATGTTTGTAGATAGATATATCTAGAACATGAAAGTCTGTTCCAAATTAGATAAATGAATTATGATTTTACTGTGAAAACAACAAAAGAAACACAAGATCAAGAATTTGAACAATAAAAATGTCTTCCTCTTTTTGTTCCATAGTGAAAAATTCAGTGAACAATTCACATTGAGTGTTACCCACCATAAGAAAGCTCTTGCCAAGCTTCACAGGAGAGGAAAACAAAACCTCAGTCTAATGGCACCCCCTGTTAATTGACAATAACAAAACAAGCAAATTAATTTTCCTGTAGCAGAAGGCTCTTGATATTCCTCTTACAAGAGCTCATATTAATACGGAGGTCCTCATCCTCGGCTCCATCCCCTCGGCCTGGGACGACTCCTGGTGGCCGACGGCACTAGTAGTACCGCCTATACCCACCAACCACGCACGAAACCTAGGGGTCATCCTCGACTCCACACTCTCCATAACAAAGCAGCTCAACGCCGGCTCCTCCTCCTGCTTCAACACCCTCCGCATGCTTCGCAGGATCTTCAAGTGAATCCTCACTGAAACTAGAAGGACGGTCACCCAGGCCCTTGTCAGCAGCAGACTGGACTACGGCAACGCACTCTACGCAGGAGACCCGGACAAACTCCTGAAACAACTCCAACGCATCCAGAACGCCTCGGCACGCCTGATCCTCGACGTCCCCCACCGCAGCCACATCACACCCCACCTGAAAGACCTGCACTGGCTCCCCATCAACAAGAGGATAACCTTCAAGCTCCTCACCCACGCACACAAGGCACTCCACAACACCGGACCGGCGTACCTCAACAGACGACTCAGCCTCTACACCCCTGCCCGCCAGCTCCGCTCTGCAGACCACGCCCTCGCCACCGTCCCCCGCATCCGAAGAGTGACCGCCGGTGGCAGATCATTCTCCCACCTGGCCGACAAGACGTGGAATGCCCTCCCCATCTGCCTACGGAAGACCGAAGACCCCTAACCTTCAGGAGACTCCTCAAGACCTGGCTCTTCGAACAGTAGCAGCACCCCCCCTCCCCCTAGCGCCTTGAGACCCTCACGGGTATGTAGTGTGCTTTACAAATACTATGATTGATTGATTGATTGATTGATAGTGATCGTATTTCTACAGTTTTAAAACGCTATTTTATTCCTCATAGCTTTATCTGTAAATCCCAGGAAAAGTATATTTCTGCCTTAAAACTTGTTTATACTGTTCTAAACAAAATACAGCCTTAGAAATGGCACTTTATGTCCAATTCAAAACTGTCCTGAATTCTGTTTATTCACACAGTATTAGCCCCAAAGAATTGTTTCCATAAACGAAAGAAATGAAATGCAACTTAAGTTTCTTTAAGAATTCTTCCATAACGGACAGAAATTAAATACAACTTGAGTTTATTTCACTTTAACTCCAATATATCCAAAGGTGAATTCATTTCAGCTGAAAACACTGCTGTATCTCCTAGGCATTCAGGGAAATACAAAATAGAAAGAAATTGTAGGAGAGCCAGGGACTCTCTCACCAAAGATTACCTTCACCCATAAGCGAGGCAAAAAAAGACCCAAAAAAGGTGCGATGGCACCCTTACCCCACCACAGATAATGTATGAGTATCCACTGTCAGGATCCATGCTGAGAAAACTAATAATATAGGATTATTTGCCACTTATATAATCAATACTCCTGACTCCTGTTTATATGTTATTTGTGATGATAGGGGGAGCTTTTGTTTTATCAAAGTTAGACTGCCCATGTTTACCAGAGTTCCTTCTTAAAGACCCATGGCAGCGTTCAATGTTCAGAGCTCATTGGACGTGACACGCAGACACAACCGCCCAGAGCTACTACTCATTTTAACTGTTAATTTCTCAAAAACTACTGAACGGATTTATAACAAATCACAAAAAGCGCAATCGACATACCAAGATCTAGCTTCCTGCCAAATTTGGAGTAATTCCATTCAGCAGTTTTTGCTGTAGCCTTTTCTCAAGAAGTTTATGGAAAATGCATGTGGATTTTGTGTTTTGAGACTGCCCTTTTTACTTTGCTTGGAGGATGACCTCCAAACTTTCCATGAACGAGCTAGTCAAAAGTAACACCTTTCTGGAAAGTTTTGTGAAAAATTGTCAAATAATAGCAACGTTATTAGCAACTCAAAGAATGCTTTTCCTATGGAACAGGAACCCTAAATATAACTATCTAGTGGCGACCACCAGTGATTATATATATATGAAGGTCGCCACTACGTAGTTATAGTTAAGACCTAGTTTCTATAGGAAGTTTTTTTTTATTTGCTAATAACTTTGGGCCCTTTTGACAAATCTTCACAAATTTTCAAAACTAGTTTGCTGCTTACTTCAACTAGTGTCTGGAAAGTGGTGGAATGACTCGTCAAGTAGCGGGCCAAGAAAAAGAAGGGCCGGCCACAACTCATTTTCCTCATGTAATTTCACATTTACGACTACAGTCCGAATCTCTGAATGGGATTACACCATATTTGAAAGAATACTAGATCTTGGTCCAGAAAGAGTACTTTTTAAAATTTGGTGTACATCTGTTCAGCAGTTTTGGGGTATTTAAAGAAAAAAGATTTATGTGTATCTAGAGATGTGGCAATACCGTGCTGGATCCCTGGATCTACGCACCAATAGCAATTCCATGATTGGCAAGCAACAACCTGAAAGAAAAGTTGAGGCCCCCATTTTGTGACATGGGACACTGCTCTCAGGAAGGGGGAAGTAAAATCGAAATAGAATATAAGGGTTCAAGATAGAGGTATCCTGACCCCATGGGACTGATGTAGGGGTCTGTGAGAGATCTCTCATTGGCAATAAATTACCCAAGTTTTTTTATTTTGCATGCATGTGGACTTGCAGATCCATTGCAGTGCTCAGCGTGGCCCATATGAATCTGTCTGCAGTGGATCCACGAATCCAGATTCCAATGAAAAACATATACACCCACTCCCAGACCCACTCACGTACTCTCTCACATACGGACACAATCACTCACACACCTAGTCACTCACACACATACAGTCACTCACACACCCACATCTACTCCGAGACCCAGAGAACCACTCACACACACACTCACAGACCCAGACAGCCACTCACATACCCCCAAACACACACTAATACAGCCACACAGCCACTAAATCACACATCCACACAGCAAAAGTCCCGTGCACCCACTCACCCACCCATACAGCCACCCACACAATCACTCACATACCAAATCACATGCTCACACAGCCACTTACACACTCACTCACACTGATACATCAAAAGCACCCATGCACCCCCCACACCCCCTCATACAGCCACCCATTACCAACCACATTCTCACACGAACTCTTACACACCCACCCAACCACTCACACACTCACTCACACACCCATACCCATACAGATACTCACACACCCACTCAGAGACCCAGAAAACCCCTCACATATCCACTCACACACCCAGTTACACACCCACCCAGTCACTGATGCATCCACTCAAAGACCCAGAGAACCACTCACACACCCACTCACACAGGCACTCATACACCCAGTCAGAGATCCAGAAAACCAATCACACACCCATTTACACCTTTATATAGTCACTCACACACCCCATCACACATCCTTACACCCACTCACACACCCATACAGTCACTGATGCATCTACTCAGAGACACAGAAAGCACTCACACCTCCACGCAGACCCACTCACACACCCACAGGCCCACTTTTAGGCACAGTGATTTCAGCATGTGAGGGTTAAATCAAACCTGCTCCCCTTAGAGAAAGGGCTTCAGCCTTTGAAAGTGAATCATATAATCTCCATCTGAAGAGACTCCAGACAATAAAAAATTCCGCAGCAAGACTCATACCTTGCCTCCGCGGAAGGACCAACGTCACACCCCACCGCAAGAAACTGCACTGGATCCCGATCCAGAAGAGATGCCAGTTCAAGCTGCTGACCCACACTTGCAAGGCCCTGCACAACGAATGACCAGCTTACATCAACAAACGTCCTAACTTCCATCACCCAACCAGACACTTTTGATCTGCTTCCCTCTCCCTCGCCGAAACCCCATGAATCAACATATCCAACAAGGGACGCCATCCTTTTCACATCTGGCGGCCAAGGCATGGAACAACCTTCCCTTGCACCTTAGGATCGCACCATCGCTCCAACAATTCAAGAAAGACCTCAAGACCTGGATGTTCAAATGAACAACCCACCACGCAGCAGCCATCTCCCTCCAGCGCCTCGAGACCCTCACCGGTGATTTGCCGTGCTTTACAAATGATTGATTGATTGATCTTATAAAGAGGACTTCAGTCTGTCAGGATTGAAAGAGTCCTTTTTATGCTCAGACACAAGATTTCGTCTGTCAAGATTGACAACGAACATTGCCCACTCGGAGACATAAGCCTCTGAGAATTATTTAAAAATCTATACCACACTCTAACACTGTGTGAGGGATGGAAGAGGCTGCCTCCTGCTCAGAGACAGACTTCAATCTATCAGGATTAGATCAAGGCCATCTGTACAGACACCGACTGGCTGCAGTCTCTCTGTGTCAGGCTTATAGGATGGCTCCTGTACATTGACAGACTGCTCCATCTGTGACAGAGAGGTGGGGTCTCTAGTAGAGCTCCATTGCAAGTGAACATCTAGCCAATCATGACTTCTACAAGATGCAGCGAGGTGACGTGCATCCTGTTCTCAACATGTGCCTGTACACATGAGACACCGCATTTTGTTGTCTAATTGTTATAGTGCTTTGTACCCCTGGGAGGTCTCTGGTTTGAGTTGTGCTCTTTTGTGATGTGGATGCATGAAAAGGTGCTGGGGTGGGTGAACGTGGTCCTGTAACAATGTTTGCTCTCAGCCTCACTGTATGTTTCGGTACTTAATGGCTTGTGTGAAGAAAGAGGCTGCATTTTAATCTTTGAGACAGACTCTCCCAGTGTTTGCAAAGATGTAGCTGATCTCCCTGTTCATGTGTCACCCACAGTGCCATCTCCTGCACCATTGGCTTGTACTCAGCTCCAACACTGTTGTCTTAAGATTTTTTGGGGCACAAGGCATAATTTTACAGCCCATTTCTTGGTAAGTGAAGCATGCATGATGCCAAACAAACTCTGAGAAATGGGGTTTACACAAAAACAATCATAATATTACTAGGGACCCAAATACTCCTCAGGATGTCACTGGGAAAAGAGAGCTCCAGCTGTAGAGATAGGTAGAGAGATGGAGGCTGAGATATGGAAATACAAAAAGAAGTGTTGATGTTGAACAATGTCAGACATTCACCCCAGTACAGAGTTCTGGGGCTAAACTCATCGTTTTTTTGCTCACCCAAGCATTCAAGTTAAAAACTAGCCATTTGCAAATCAATCTTGACCCACGGCCTCATGGGAACAGTCCAGCCGTACTGCCAAGACAGGTCCTCCCTGGATCGGAAACAAGAATCCTGGGACGGGTTTCAGGTTTCACCCCTCGTCAGCCAGGCTAGCTTGACTTCAGAGGGGTTCAGGGTCGGACTGACCGTAGCGGGCACTGTGCTTTTCTCCGGTGGACCGCCAGGGTGGGGGCCACTTTGGGGCCCCGGGCGGGCCGTTTATGTTACAGGGCCATTCTTGCAGCATAGCTGCAATATCACCCTCTGTAACAAAATCGGCTGAAACTGGCCATGGCAAACCGCTCGGCTACATCCCCAACACCCCGGGGGGCTGGCCAAGCATTTTGCCAGGGCCGGTTTTTGGTTCCCAGTACGGCCCTGGTGGGGTGGCATAGTGAGCAAAAGAACAATGGATTTAATCTAGATCTCTTGACTGGGGGTGAATGTTTAATTTGCTCTGCATTCTGTCCTTAACCCCTTCACTGTGGGGCTGTTTCACAGCGCCCCGGTGCTCATGACGAGCTCAGCTCGTCATGAGTCACGGCACTCCAGTGCTCATGACGAGCTGAGCTGGTCATGGCCACACTCGTTCCCCTGGAACGCTCAGCACAGCAGAGGAATCAGCCCAGCGTGTGAGCGTTCCATTTAACGGGCGCGGTCATGACGAGCTCAGCTCGTCATGAGCACTGGAGCGCCGTGGCTCATGACGAGCTGAGATCGTCATGAGCACAGGAGGGGTTAACCTGTGTGTCTTTTGCTTTCTCACCCAAAGGGCACTAGGTATGTCCATACGTGGGTCCTGGGCTCACTGTGCCACTGCATTCAAACTAGCCTGACTAGCCTGGCTGATGAGGGGTGAGGATGCCCTGAAACCGGTCCCAGGAAGCTTGTTTATGGTTTATTGAGGACCTGGCTTGGCAGTTCAGGCTGGACTGTTCCCATGAGGCACATGGTCAAGACTGATTTGCATATGGCTGGGTCTATACTGTGGTGGCATGGTGAGCAAAAGAACAATGGATTTAACCCAGATCTCTGGACTGGGGGTGAATGTTTGATTTGCTCTGCATTCCGCCCAACATCTTTGTCTCTTTTGTTTTGCAGTCACACAGCTCTCTCACCTCAGAGTCACCCCAGTCACGCAGCTCAGGTCAAGCTCTGTGAGAGATGTGTCTCTTCTAACACAATGTGCACCAGTGAGACATCCTTCCTTCAATCTCAGACTGGAACACTCCACAAGGTTGGGTCAACGCTCTCAGATCTTTGAGTTCTACATTAATGTTGTACAAGTCAATAACTGAAACTCCAGGAGAATTCTGTAAACAGAAAGCAGTTCTCCCAACTCCCTGGCATGCTTTCCCCTCAGTCTGGTCATCCAATAGCTCAATGTCTGTCAGAGGCTCACTGGCACTTTTTACAAACTCAACATTTTGAGCCTGGTACCAGCAGTGGCACTCACTCATTGAATTATTTGGGATATGACCATCACCTCTCAGAATGCCCTTCTTTTCAGCATGTTTCACAGGTCTTTAAAAGACCATTTGAATGTTAATTAGGCCTTGCTGCCTACTGTTTAAAGGTTCAGCCCCCCCCGAAATTTTTTCTTAGCCCCCCCCCCGAAATTTGGCTCTAGTTGTGCCTCTGGGCAAGGAGGAGTGCAGATGTAACTCTGCCAAGCCACAGAGCTCTGCGGAATTTCACTGAGGTTTCCACTAACTCTGAAATTACGTGGAGTACATCTCCGTAAGCTCCGCCCAGGGTTAGTGAAGAGGTATATGTTTTTATTAAGGGTGAGTGATGAATTCTGCCGCACCGGCGAAGATCGCAGAGTTTTGACCACTCCGTGTTACGCTTGTAATGCAGAGTTCCAGCAAAAAGTAGCTTTTCTCATGTGCCGCTCACTCATGTTAAGTTGGCAAGTGAGAATTTACAACCCCTAGCATGATTTTTGGGAGCCAGAACGTTACCTGGTGAGATTTTCTCAACGTGGGCATTTGCGGGCAATTATGACCGTTCGTGGTGAGAAAGTTGCCGCTTGGGTAGAAAATCTACTCACGCAGCAGCAAAGAAGCAGAGCCCTTTGATACACCACAAAGAAATCAGCAAGAGCTGCGCAAATATACTGATTTCGCCCCTCTCACGGAACTTCGTGAAATCTCACAGAGTTTTTATACATCTCTGTGAAATTCCATGGGGTGAAACTCGGCTCGTCCCGCCCACTCCTAGTTTTGATCCGCTCTCTGCAAAAATATTGCTGTTTAGAAAATGGGACTAATGCAGCGGAAGCGTTGGGGATTTTTGTTATCTCACTTATCCACACCAACTACTAAATAATTACTGGAAGCGTACTCTAATGATGGGCCCATAAGTCATTATCACACAGTTAGCAATATCAAAGGTCCTCTGTAGATCTTTGGTAAAGCTAAAAGGGACTAAATAATCAAAGACGGAATGCTATTTTCTCCATGAGGTCCTACAATGAAGGAATACACTAAACATTAGTCATTGTAAACACGTCCAAAATACCTCAAAACTCCAAAATGAAGACAAACACTATTCTTTAATTTTGGGTTTTCTTTGTTATTTCATAATATGAATGGTCAGATACAAGTACAATTAAGAATGTCTTATCCTAGTTCTCAACGTTACAGGTTAGATTCACAATACACATCTGCAGTCTATCATCACAAAATCATCAGAACATCAGGTATAGAGGAGTGATAGAGGAAAACATCAGGGTAACACAAATCACTTACGCTGTGGAAATACTAATGCACAGTGTGCAGTTAGTCTGAAAAGCGAATCCCACGGCCGTTAGGGATTACAAGGGCAGCAGCACCAGCCGATGATATGCAAAGTCTCTAGTAAAGCAGGCATCACCAGCCAGAGAATCAGGAATCAGAACCGCATTCAGCGTGCCAGGAACGCAAGAACAGCTCACCAATCTTGTGAACAAGCCAAAGAGCATTTCCCACAAGAACTCTTATACACAGTGACTTCCTTTCTTCTGTTAAAATGTTGCACTCTCTCCTCTCTAGATAACTTCTCATTGGTTGAACATGATGGTGTGGCTGTCTGCTAACAATCACCTAACTGATATTTCTAAACACTCTTTGTCTAAACATTATACAACTTTCTTAGGAGGAAGAGGAAATAACCTAGGACCAGATGTAGGCTGCCAAATACCAGTCAGAAACGCCCGATTTCGGCCGTTACCAACCGGCAATTGGAGTTTTAGATGTAGGGGGCTTAATCAGTAAATTTACCGATTCTGTAAATTACCGAATAGGTAAATTTACCGAACCGGTAATTTGAGATGTAGGTGGCACTGAAAACAGTGCCACAGGGCCTTAAGGATTCGTTATTTACCACCAACTATTAATTGGTGGTAAATAATGAATACCTGGGTGCATGCAAATCTGTGCATGCACACCTAAGGGCATGTATGTGTGTCACATGGCACACAAGCCTGAATCAGGGGTGTAACAGGGTGTCAAAGTGACACGCTGCCACCCTTGACTATTTGGTAATTGCCATTGGTTCCTATGGGCCGGGCCTCGAGGCCCATAAGAATCAATGACAATTACTGAATCGGTAAATACCGATTCGGTAATTACCGAATCTTAACGATTCGGTAATTGTTACCGAATATTTACCTACATGGCATTTACCGATTTGTAATTACTGAATCGGCAAAATTCGGTATTTACGAATCGGTAAATGCCATTTACCTACATCCATTCCCTAGTTACTAATGAGTTTTATCTTCTGTTACAGGAACATTCATTTGATCAACAACCCTGGCCTAGACAGGAAGGAAATCTAAAATTTTCTTCTGAAATAAGCTAAATATCTGCACTCTAAGGACGCATTTGAAACATTTAAAGGACAGAAGCTGTAATGAAATCATTTGCTACATTGAGGGCGGGAGCACCTGAGCCCATCCCCATATACTTCTAAGGCCTACAATAATTATGGCAAAAGAGGGAATGATTTCTAAAAGCCTACACTATACTTTCACGCAAAGAATAATGCTTTTGCCGCGTTGTTTATTTTCTACAGTAAGGGAGACAGAATAACCTACAATAGTACATACATGGAAACTATGTTAGTTGCATTCAATCCCTTCGTTATTCTTATTTCTTTAGCTAAGGAGATCACGTGGTTGTGCCTTATACTCATTTTCACTCGTAGTTCACAATAACGTTAGATGTTAATAATTATCGTCTTTCCAACATTAGTAAATTAATTCATGCTCACGGGTGGATTTCATTAAGCAGATTTTTTTTACAAAAATCAGGCTCCATCAGGACTGAATGGAGGGTTTAGTGACGTCACCAATCAGCCAACAGCGGTCACTGCTGTTTGGTAAAGGACCCTTCTTCCAGGAGAAACTTATGAAGTATCTTCGAACCAGGGCACATCCTGGGCCTTAGGTGGCTGCCTGTCTTCAACACATATTGGATCAAGAGTGCTGCACAAGCTGATGCATAGACACATACCAGATGACGCATAGACAGATGACAACTGACGCCTAGACACATACCAGCTGATGAATAGACACATAACAGCTGATGCCTAGACACACAACAGCTGATACCTAGACACATAACAGCTAATGTATCTTCGAACCAGGGCACTTCTTGGACCTTAGGTAGCTGCCTTTCTTCAACACATATTGGATCAAGAGTGCTGCACAAGCTGATGCATAGACACATACCAGATGACGCATAGACAGATGACAACTGACGCCTAGACACATACCAGATGATGCATAGACACATAACAGCTAGTGCCAAGACACATAACACCTGACACCTAAAAACATACCAGCTGATGCATATACAGATGACAACTGACGCCTAGACACATAACAGCTGACGCCTAGACCCATAACAGCTGACGCCTAGACACATACCAGCTGACGCATAGACAGATGACAACTGACGCCTAGACCCATACCAGCTGATGCATAGACACATAGCAGCTAGTGCCAAGACACATAACACCTGACACCTAAAAACATACCAGCTGATCCATATACAGATGACAACTGACACCTAGACACATAACAGCTGACACCTAGACACATACCAGCTGACGCATAGACACATAACAGCTGACGCCTAGACCCATACCAGCTGACGCCTAGACACATACTAGCTGACACCTAGACACATACCAGCTGACGCATAGACACATAACAGCTGACGCCTAGACCCATACCAGCTTATGCCTAGACACATACCAGCTGACGCATAGACAGATGACAACTGATGCCTAGACACATACCAGCTGACGCCTAGACACATAACAGCTGACACCTAGACACATACCAGCTGACGCCTAGACACATAACAGCTGACACCTAGACCCATACCAGCTGACGCCTAGACACATAACAGCTGACACCTAGACACATACCAGCTGACGCCTAGACACATAACAGCTGACGCCTAGACCCATACCAGCTTATGCCTAGACACATACCAGCTGACGCATAGACAGATGACAACTGATGCCTAGACACATACCAGCTGACGCATAGACACATAACAGCTGACGCCTAGATCCATACCAGCTGACGCCTAGACACATAACAGCTGACACCTAGACACATACCAGCTGACGCATAGACACATAACAGCTGACGCCTAGACCCATACCAGCTTATGCCTAGACACATACCAGCTGACGCATAGACAGATGACAACTGATGCCTAGACACATACCAGTCCGACCTTGGTGGGGTGGCATAGTGAGCAACAGAACAATGGGTTTAATCTAGATCTCTTGGCTGGCGGTGAATGTTTGATTTGCTCTGCATTCTGTCCATAACCTGTGTGTCTTTTGCTTTCTCACCCTAAGTGCACCCGGTATGTCCATACGTGGGTCCCGGGCTCACTGTGCCACTGCATTCAAACTAGCCTGACTAGCCTGGCTGATGAGGGGTGATGCCTTCACACAGATCTCTTGCTCCAGTCACCAGGTCATGTCAGCTCAGGTCAAGCTCTGTGAGAGATGTGTCTGTTCTCACAGAGGAAAGAGCTGCACAATGTGCACCAGTGAGACACCCTTCTTCCAATCTCAGACTGGAAAACTTCACAAGGTTGGGTCAACGCTCTCAGATCTTTCAGTTCTACTTAAATGTTGTACAAGTCGATAACTTAAACTCCAGGAGAATTCTGTAAACAGAAAGCAGTTCTCCCAACTCCCTGGCATGCTTTCCCCTCAGTCTGGTCATCCAATAGCTCAATGTCTGTCAGATGCTCACTGGCACTTTTTACAAACTCAGGGCCCGATTCACAGAACTAACTTAAGACAAAATCCTAAACTTACTTCTTTTGGTATTCATAGAAGTTAGGATTTGTCTTAAGTTTGTCTTAAGTCTGTCTTAAATTTGTCTTAAGACAAACTTAAGACAAAATCCTAACTTCTATGAATAGCAAAAGTAGTAAGTTAAGGATTTTGTCTTAAGTTAGTTCTGTGAATCGGGCCCATTACATTTTGAGCCTGGTACCAGCAGTGGCACTCATCCATTGAATTATTTGGGATATGACCATCACCTCTCAGAATGCCCTTCTTTTCAGCACCTTTAATGCCTGATAACACTTTCCGTCGATAGTTGTCTGCATCTATCTAGCATCCGCTGTTTGTGGACCTCGAAGAGCGAAGGAACAGCCGCCAAAACCAACATATCAGAGCTTCCAATAATCTTTAGATGAATGGATACTATCTCGCGAGGACTCCCTGCATCTTCAACGGTTGGTTCATTTTCTCCGATTTCATAAAATAAGACAGCAAAAAACTCTAGAAAAGCTAAGTGGGTGAAGAGCAACGGTGGGCGGTTAAAAAACCTTCCCACTCACAGCGGAGCAGAGTTAACTGGTGCTGAGGAGGACAAGAGTCTAGGACTTACCTACTCCTGCGGATGGCTGCACTCGGCTTCCTCTGCTCCAGCCGGCTCGTAGAATTAAATTAACAGGAAGTACTGCAGTGCGCATGCTTGAAGGCAACCTGACCCTATCATGGGATTTTATCCGGTCAGGCATACCTTCACGAATGGGCACTGCTGGTCTTCCTGTTAATTGAATTCTATGAGCTAGCCGGAGCAGCGAAAGCCGAGTGCAGCCAGCAGCAGGAGAAGGAAGGAAGCCGGCTCCCCCATACCCATCCACCAAGGACAGGTGGAGGCCCAGGACAGGTAAAGCCAGGCTTTACTATGCTGGGTAAGGGTGGTCAGGCACAGGGGAGTGCAGATGTAACTCTGCCAAGCCACAGAGCTCTGCGGAATTTCACTGAGGTTTCCACTAACTGTGAAATACTGTGGAGTACAACTCCGTAAGCTCCGCCCAGGGTTAGTGACGAGGTATATGTTTTTATTAAGGGTGAGTGATAAATTCTGCCGCACCGGCGAAGTTTGCAGAGTTTTGCCCACTCCGTGTTACGCTTGTAATGCAGAGTTCCAGCAAAAAGTAGCTTTTCTCGTGTGCCGCTCACTCATGTTAAGTTGGCAAGTGTGAATTTACAACCCCTCGCATGATTTTTGGGAGCTAGAACGTTACCTGGTGAGATTTTCTCAATGTGGGCAATTGCGGGCAAGTATGACCGTTCGTGGTGAGAAAGCTGCCGCTTGGGTAGAAAATCTACTCAAGCAGCAGCAAAGAAGCAGAGCCCTTTGATACACCACAAAGAAATCAGCAAGAGCAGCGCAAATATACTGATTTCGCCCCTCTCACGGAACTTCGCGAAGTCTCACAGAGCTTTTATACATCTCTGTGAAATTCCATGGGGAGAAACTCGGCTAGTCCCGCCCACTCCTAGTTTTGATCCGCTCTCTGCAAAAATATTGCTGTTTAGAAAATGGGACTGATGCAGCGGAAGCGTTGGGGATTTTTGTCATCTCACTTATCCACACCAACTACTAAATAATTACTGGAAGCGTACTCTAATGATGGGCCCATAAGTCATTATCACACAGTTAGCAATATCAAAGGTCCTCTGTAGATCTTTGGTTGAGCTAAAAGGGACTAAATAATCAAAGACGGAATGCTATTTTCTCCATGAGGACCTACAATGAAGAAATACACTAAACATTAGTCATTGTAAACACGTCCAAAATACCTCAAAACTCCAAAATGAAGACAAACACTATTCTTTAATTTTGGGTTTTCTTTGTTATTTCATAATATGAATGGTCAGATACAAGTACAATTAAGAATGTCTTATCCTAGTTCTCAACGTTACAGGTTAGATTCACAATACACATCTACAGTTTATCATCATAAAATCATCAGAACATCAGGTATAGAGGAGTGAGAGAGAGAGGTAAACATCAGCGTAACATAAATCACTTACGCTGTGGAAATACTAATGCACAGTGTGCAGTTAGTCTGAAAAGCGAATCCCACGGCCGTTAGGGATTACAAGGGCAGCAGCACCAGCCGATGATGTGCAAAGTCTCTAGTAAAGCAGGCATCACCAGCCAGAGAATCAGGAATCAGCACCGCATTCAGCGTGCCAGGAACGCAAGAACAGCTCACCAATCTTGTGAACAAGCCGAAGAGCATTTCCCACAAGAACTCTTATACACCGTGACTTCCTGTTAAAATGTTGCACTCTCTCCTCTCTAGATAACTTCTCATTGGTTGAACATGATGGTGTGGCTGTCTGGTAACAATCACCTAACTGATATTTCTAAACACTCTTTGTCTAAACATTATACAACTTTCTTAGGAGGAAGAGGAAATAACCTAGGGCCAGATGTAGGTTGCCAAATACCAGTCAGTAACGCCCGATTTCGGCCGTTACCAACCGGCATTTGGAGTTTTAGATGTAGGGGGCTTAAAAATTATTGATTCGGTAAATTTACAGAATCAGTAAATTTACCGATTCTGTAAATTACCGAATAGGTAAATTTACCGAACCGGTAATTTGAGATGTAGGTGGCACTGAAAACAGTGCCACAGGGCCTTAAGGATTCGTTATTTACCACCAACTATTGGTTGGTGGTAAATAACGAATACCGGTGTGCATGCAAATCTGTGCATGCACACCTAAGGGCATGTATGTGTGTCACATGGCACACAAGCCTGAATCAGGGGTGTAACAGGGTGTCAAAGTGACACGCTGCCACCCTTGACTATTGGGTAATTGCCATTGATTCCTATGGGCCTCGAGGCCCATAAGAATCAATGACAATTACTGAATCGGTAATTACCGAATTTTAACGATTCGGTAATTGTTACCGAATATTTACCTACATGGCATTTACCGATTTGTAAATACTGAATCGGCAAAATTCGGTATTTACGAATCGGTAAATGCCATTTACCTACATCTATCCCCTAGTTACTAATGAGTTTTATCTTCTGTTACAGGAACATTCATTTGTTCTACAACCCTGGCCTAGACAGGAAGGAAATCTAAAGTCCGATTCGGAGTTACCCGTTCCGACAAGACGCTGACAGGAGAAGTGATGCTTTTTCAGATGTCTCCGTGGTCTTGGACACACCCACCCGTCTGACCACCTGCCACACCCAGTCATCCACTTTCTTTTACCCGCATCCGGGTTGGAATTTTCACCGGACAACCGATTCCTATCATAACGTTCGTAAAGCCCTGGAGAGTCACTGGCATTGTCCTTTGACGAAACACGTGTCGGCTGGCGTTTGTCTATGTTTTCTACACTCATTAAAGCTACAAGACATACATCCGGTGTTGACCATATTCTTGTATTACTTTGTGAACTGCCAATAATTATATGTGTGCCCAGGATTTGTGTACTTAGCATAGACAGATGACAACTGAAACACGTATGCATGATGATACCACGCGTACCATCACAACGCGGAATTTTACATCACGGTTTTGACAACACAAATCGTTACATTGACTTGCTTTGGAGGGCGCTGGACTTAGGAATAGTTTGAATTGCTATTCTAACTCTAGTCTACGTACAGTAGGGAAGGTGTTGGAATGGTAATTCACACTATTCGTTAGTCTAGAGCGCCCTCCAGTGAAAGTCGATGTAACGACTTACGTTGTGAAAACCACGATGTTACCATTACATGTTGTAATGGTTGCGTGGCAAAGGATGTTTCCCCCTAGACACATAACAGCTGACGCCTACACACATTACAGCTGACGCATAGACACATAAAAGCAGATGCCTAGACGCATAACAGCTGATGCCTAGACAGATAACAGCTGACGCCTAGACACATAACAGCTGATGCATAGACAGAAAACAGCTTACGCCTAGAGACATAACAACTGATACCTAGACACATAACAGCTGACGCCTAGACATATAAAAGCTGACACATAGACAGATGACAACTGACGCCTAGACACATAACAACTGATGACAAGACATAACAGCTGACGAATAGACAGATGAAAACTGACGCCTAGACACATAACAGCTGACGTCTAGACACATAACAGCTGACACCTACACATATAACAGCTGATGCCTAGACACAATAGCTGACGCCTAGACGCATAACAGCTGATGCCTAGACACATAACAGCTGAAGCCTATACACATGAAAGCTGACGCCTAGACACATAACAGCTGACACCTCGACACATAACAGCTGATGCCTAGACACAATAGCTGACGCCTAGATGCATAACAGCTGACGTCTAGACACATAACAGCTGACGCCTAGACATATACCAGCTGACACATAGACAGATGACAACTGTGTGGAGTGGTGTGGCTCACTGGTTAGAGGCAGCAGACCCGGAAGCAGAAGTCGGCCCGGGACCAGGGTTCAATTCCTGACACGGCAGGGTCGTGGACCAAGGTTAGTGGACTCAATAATTCTCGCCTCGGTGCCCTCTCTAACCAGGGGTCCCACTCAGCAACTCTGGGCATTAGCTTGCCTCATCTCCACAACGGTCCCATCAATGCCGGGGATGCCTGGCTCCACCTTAGGGACTCCCAGTAGGGACCATCCCACAGGGAAACCCAGGACGGGTTCCCCAGCAGTATACAGCGCCAGGACGCCGGCTGGCAACAGTGCGCTTCACAAGTAGTACATTACATTACATTACATGCCTGACGCCTAGACACATAACAGCTGACGCCTAGACATATACTAGCTGACGCCTAGACACATAACAGCTGACATCTAGACACATAACAGCTGACGCCTAGACACATAACCGCTGACGCCTAGACACATAACAGCTGACGTCTAGACACATAAAGTGAACAAGACACAGTGAGTCAGAGGCAGCCTGTGGCTCAGGAGCCCTGGGCTCGAATACCCAGCCCTGCCTGCTTGGCAGGACGGCTTCAATGCAAGCCATCTGCGGGTGTAAGTTACTCAGCGATAACAGGAGGGGGCAGTCTGGGGACCCATAAACAGGGGCTCAGTTCACAGGCAGACAGCGTTTCCAGGAGCCGAACAGGACCTGAGGAAAGATTGAGCCCTCGGCTGCTCGACGTCGTTACCAAGGAAACTGGAGCTGTCATGACTGTGCTTTTTAGGTCTCGCTAAGGGCTCTTTGCCACTGTTCATGTCATCAAGACACACAAATTAACCACAAGGGGCCTTTGGGTCACTCCTGTTCAGACACTGAACTTGCAGTGCAAAAATAAATAAATAAATACGTAAAATAAATAAGATACACATGCTTTCTTCTTCCTGGTTTAGTGCATTATTTCTTTTGCGCCTTAATTATGACCCCACCGTCCTACTGGCTTCTCATCAGCAGTGATTCTGCTTTCAAATGTCTTTGTGCAAATAAATGTGATTTTGTTCCAAAAAACGCTTTGACACCAAAATGTGTTTCCACAGACCTGCGGGTGTTGCACAATGGTAATCTTTCCTCTTTTCAGCCTGAATGTGAATGTTGTTATGGTCGCCAAATCTAAAAAAAGACATCTTCAAACAAGATCCCACTCTGGCCTTTGGCAACCCTTCAGGTACAAACACCGAGCCCAGGGGACCAAACCAATGTCAGTGCCAGGCACCCTTGTGCCAGGCACCCTTGTGCCAGGCACCCCTGTGCCAGGCACCCTTGTGCCAGGCACCCTTGTGTCAGGCACTCTTGTGCCAGGCACCCTTGTGTCAGGCACCCTAGTGTCAGGCACCCCTGTGCCAGGCACCCTTGTGCCAGGCACCCTTGTGTCAGGCACCCTAGTGTCAGGCACCCCTGTGCCAGGCACCCTTGTGTCAGGCACTCTTGTGCCAGGCACCCTTGTGTCAGGCACCCTAGTGTCAGGCACCCCTGTGCCAGGCACCCTTGTGCCAGGCACCCTTGTGTCAGGCACCCTTGTGTCAGGCACCCTAGTGTCAGGCACCCCTGTGCCAGGCACCCTTGTGCCAGGCACCCTTGTGTCAGGCACCCTTGTGACAGGCACCCTAGTGTCAGGCACCCTTGTGCCAGGCACCCTTGTGTCAGGCACCCTTGTGACAGGCACCCTAGTGTCAGGCACCCCTGTGCCAGGCACCCTTGTGCCAGGCACCCTTGTGTCAAGCACCCTTGTGTCAGGCACCCTTGTGCCAGGCACCCTTGTGTCAGGCAGCCTTGTGCCAGGCAGCCTTGTGCCAGGCACCCTTGTGCCAGGCGGGGTCCTGTTTACCTGATTCAGTCAATTTTATGAAAGGACAGGGCCCTCGATGCACACACCAGGCAGGGCCCAGCTTTAGGCAGTGTTTGGGGTGTGACACCCCCCAATAAATGCACTCTTGGCTTCAGAGTCGAGTCTGGGGGCCCTGGCTCGGGTCTGCTATGTCTGTGCCACTTTTAACTTGTTTATTTTTGTATATTTTACTAAAAACAAATAGTAACTGGTTAACAAAAAAGGCACCCATAGATGTACTCCTAGAACGTGTTCAAATGGACACATTTTTGGACGTCACAAACATTGGCCGTCGTAGGCGTGGAAAGCTGGCCCCGTCTCAGGGGTTCAGGGACGCTCCTGGAATGTGTTCAAATGGACTCATCTTTTGAAGTCACAGACATTGACCGTCGAAGGCTTGGGAAGCTGCCCCCGTCTTAGGTGCTCAGGTATGCTCCTGGAATGTGTTCAAATATACTCATCTTTTGAAGTCACAAGCATTGGCCGTCGTAGGCTTGGAAAGCTGCCCCTGTCTCATGTGCTCAGGGACGCTCCTGGAATGTGTTCAAATGGACTCATCTTTTGAAGTCGCAAACATTGGCCGTCGTAGGCGTGGAAAGCTGCCCCCGTCTCAGGGGTTCAGGGACGCTCCTGGAATGTGTTCAAATGGACTCATCTTTTGAAGTCACAAACATTGGCCGTCGTAGGCTTGGAAAGCTGCCCCCGTCTCAGGTGCTCAGGGATGCTCCTGGAATGTGTTCAAATGGACACATTTTTGGACGTCACAAACATTGGCCGTCGTAGGCTTGGAAAGCTGCCCCCGTCTCAGGGGTTCAGGGACGCTCCTGTAATGTGTTCAAATAGACTCATCTTTTGAAGTCACAAACATTGGCCGTCGTAGGCTTGGAAAGCTGCCCCCGTCTCAGGTGCTCAGGGACGCTCCTGGAATGTGTTCAAATGGACTCATCTTTTGAAGTCACAAACATTGGCCGTCGTAGGCTTGGAAAGCTGTCCCCCGTCTCAGGTGCTCAGGGACGCTCCTGGAATGTGTTCAAATGGACTCATCTTTTGAAGTCACAAACATTGGCCGTCGTAGGCGTGGAAAGCTGCCCCCGTCTCAGGTGCTCAGGGACGCTCCTGGAATGTGTTCAAATGGACTCATCTTTTGAAGTCACAAACATTGGCCGTCGTCGGCGTGGAAAGCTGCCCCCGTCTCAGGTGCTCAGGGACGCTCCTGGAATGTGTTCAAATGGACTCATCTTTTGAAGTCACAAACATTGGCCGTCGTAGGCGTGGAAAGCTGCCCCCGTCTCAGGTGCTCAGGGACGCTCCTGGAATGTGTTCAAATAGACTCACCTTTTGAAGTCACAAACATTGGCCGTCGTAGGCGTGGAAAGCTGCCCCCGTCTCAGGGGTTCAGGGACGCTCCTGGAATGTGTTCAAATGGACTCATCTTTTGAAGACACAAACATTGGCCGTCGTAGGCGTGGAAAGCTGCCTCGTCTCAGGGGTTCAGGGACGCTCCTGGAATGTGTTCAAATGGACTCATCTTTTGAAGTCACAAACATTGGCCGTCGTAGGCTTGGAAAGCTGCCCCCGTCTCAGGTGCTCAGGGACGCTCCTGGAATGTGTTCAAATGGACTCATCTTTTGAAGTCACAAACATTGGCCGTCGTAGGTGTGGAAAGCTTGCCCCGTCTCAGGGGTTCAGGGACGCTCCTGGAATGTGTTCAAATGGACTCATCCTTTGAAGTCACAAACATTGGCCGTCGTAGGCGTGGAAAGCTGCCCCCGTCTCAGGGGTTCAGGGACGCTCCTGGAATGTGTTCAAATGGACTCATCTTTTGAAGTCACAAACATTGGCCGTCGTAGGCTTGGAAAGCTGCCCCCGTCTCAGGTGCTCAGGGACGCTCCTGGAATGTGTTCATATAGACTCATCTTTTGAAGTCACAAACATTGGCCGTCGTAGGCGTGGAAAGCTGCCCCCGTCTCAGGGGTTCAGGGACGCTCCTGGAATGTGTTCAAATGGACTCATCTTTTGAAGTCACAAACATTGGCCGCCGTAGGCTTGGAAAGCTGGCCCTGTCTCAGGGGTTCAGGGACGCTCCTGGAATGTGTTCAAATTGACTCATCTTTTGAGGTCACAAACATTGGCCGTCGTAGGCGTGGAAAGCTGCCCCTGTCTCAGGTGCTCAGGGACGCTCCTGGAATGTGTTCAAATGGACTCATCTTTTGAAGTCACAAACATTGGCCGTCGTAGGCGTGGAAAGCTGCCCCCGTCTCAGGGGTTCAGGGATGCTCCTGGAATGTATTCAAATGGACTCATCTTTTGAAGTCACAAACATTGGCCGTCGTAGGCGTGGAAAGCTGCCCCCGTCTCAGGGGTTCAGGGACGCTCCTGGAATTTGTTCAAATGGACTCATCTTTTGAACTCACAAACATTGGCCGTCGTAGGCTTGGAAAGCTGCCCCCGTCTCAGGTGCTCAGGGACGCTCCTGGAATGTGTTCAAATAGACTCATCTTTTGAAGTCACAAGCATTGGCCGTCGTCGGCGTGGAAAGCTGCCCCCGTCTTAGGTGCTCAGGTATGCTCCTGGAATGTGTTCAAATATACTCATCTTTTGAAGTCACAAGCATTGGCCATCGTAGGCTTGGAAAGCTGCCCCCGTCTCAGGGGTTCAGGGACGCTCCTGGAATGTGTTCAAATGGACTCATCTTTTGAAGTCACAAACATTGGCCGTCGTAGGCGTGGAAAGCTGCGCCCGTCTCAGGTGCTCAGGTATGCTCCTGGAATGTGTTCAAATGTACTCATCTTTTGAAGTCACAAACATAGGCCGTCGTAGGCGTGGAAAGCTGCGCCCGTCTCAGGTGCTCAGGGGCGCTCCTGGAATGTCTTTAAATGGACTCATCTTTTGAAGTCACAAACATTGGCCGTCGTAGGCGAGG
Source organism: Lissotriton vulgaris (assembly GCF_964263255.1). NCBI lineage: Eukaryota > Metazoa > Chordata > Amphibia > Caudata > Salamandridae > Lissotriton > Lissotriton vulgaris. The sequence continues at coordinate 125,547 of NW_028240902.1, forward strand.
AAAGCTGCCCCCGTCTCAGGTGCTCAGGAGCGCTCCTGGAATGTCTTTAAATGGACTCATCTTTTGAAGTCACAAACATTGGCCGTCGTAGGCTTGGAAAGCTGCCCCCGTCTCAGGTGCTCAGGGACGCTCCTGGCATCAAACACCCAAAATGTCATGAGATGAATACTTGCGAATGGTCTAACCACTGGCAATTGCTCGGGTGGCATTCCAATCCATAGTTTTTCTGCCCACTGTGCCACTCTAGACAGAGGCCCACCTAATGCAGATCGGTACTGACCCTGGTACTCACGGAAGCAGTCAATCTCGAACCTTGGCCATGTCATCCCTCACTCCGCAGTCCACGGCTAGTTGTGAATTTGAGATTCACCCCCGAGTTTCACTGACTAAGCTGAGCCCCTGGCGCCTGGCCTTTACTCAAAAAGAACAATAATCTCCTATGGAAAAACCTAGGGGCTCATTTACAAACCCTGAAACGTTACTTCGCTGGAACATTACTTTTTGTGACATTCCGGTGGCGCACAGGGCTTAGCCATATCTACAAAGCTAGGTAAAGCCACCCTGCGTGGCTTTTCATGGCCTTGTAGATATGGGGTGCAAGTCGCAGCGTTGCCTCACAGTACGATGTTGAGACGTGCCATGCGTGTTACGGGGGCGGATCCCAAGGAGCACCCGTGGCATGGCATGTTTGTAAGTTGTAGACCTGTGAATGTGTCAAAAGCCTACACCCCCCTAGAGGAGGCCTGGGAGAGGTGCAACAAGGAGAAATAACATCATTTCTCCTTTTTTCCCCTCTTTCTATGTGTGTTACTTTCAAAGGCAGACATAGAAAGAGGAAATTGCTCCCATGCATTGTTTTTGTGCAGGAAGCTGTGTCTTCGTGCATAAAAACAATCGTCCCTACAATGCAGACACCTGCGCACCATGGTGCCGGGATGCCTGCTTTGGTGCATGGCAGTCAATTGATGCCAGGGCAGGGAAAGAGGCCAGGATTGTGCCATATCTGACAGACACGGGTCATTCCTGCTCTTTTCCTGCAGGAAGGCTGACTGCGCTGCCCAATGGCAACATATTGTAAACGAGCTCCTTTCTATCTCAGGTTGCCATGCCCAGAAACGTGAGCTACTCATGAGCTTGCATTACAATGGGAAGGCCACGATCCCGCCTTGTACATCGACCCCATAACTACACCGCATTCCTGATTCGCCTGAAGGCTCCAAATGTTCCAGCTTTAACTAGAGACTTTAAGAACTGTGCCACGCCTACGTTCTCCACTGACTATGATGCATATAGCTCACTCTTCTCCGCCCCTATCTTACCATCCATCCCTGGATGCTTATTTACAGGCTAAAACTCAATTCTCATGAATCTGAAGTGTTAATCTGTGGCACAATAACCTATAGAATATCGTCCTCTCTCTGTAGTATGGTCAACAGTCTTAATTTCTGCTTCAACAAAGGACTTTCCCTAGAAAACTATGTGGCATATTTACTAGAGAAGTTGCGGAGACTGGCGTTAGCTCTTTGGCTTAATGCCACTCACCGCCACTTCTGAAATGCTGGGCTGCAGCATATTCACAAGAATACAGTGCAGCCCTGCGTTTCCACCTGCTCTGGCCCTAATATTTGCAACCTAGTTCCAATGTATACACCCTTGCACCATAGTGCAAGGATGTTTGCGTTGAGGGGAAGATTATTTATGTGCAAGAAGTTGTCCCTTCCTCCACAACTATAAAAAAGGTATACTTGTATTTTCTTCTAGATCCAAGCAGCACTGGGCACAGGTTGGTAAAATATACTTTCAGGGGTAAAACTTTACAAAGAAATGCAATTGAGGATGGATTTGCAGTTGTTACAGGTTTGTATCACTTTAAGATGCAGTTTGAAATACACAGTAATTACTTTCAGAATACTTTTTTATCACTTTTGGATTACTTTGAGTACTGGGGTGGTATGCCTGGACACCACACCTTAGGATCTCAAAATAAAGGTAAGTAAGACATTTTATACTTTGCCGTTTCAGCTGTCTTTTCCCCATACAAACATCAGTTCAACACTTTGAACATTTTAGGCACAAAATATCATAACATGGGTTCCTATGGTAGAAAAATTGTTAGTGGCTTCTCAGGGAAGTACACAACTTCCAAGTGGGAGTTGTGGGGGTTAGGACCAAGGTTCCCCAAGGTCTAGATGAGCACTTGAGTTGTACCACCAGTGGCACTGGGGCAGTCGGGTGCAGAATGTAGGGGCCCAATGTTAGCCAATGTGACTAAGTGGGCTTTTGGTTAAGGTGTTCTGAGACTCTCTGTCTCCTGATCCTCATCAGTAACTATCAGCATGGTTACATCAGCCCTGTCACAATAGAGTTTGATATCCCAACTGGTATAAATTCAAGACAATTTACAATGGATTGGTCGAAAACATTATCAGGAAGGATGAAGGAGACTCATTTGTAATTATAGATGTGCTCAAGGCATCATATTTATCCAAAACAATGGTGTGACAAATTACAGTTGTAGCAGCAATGTAAACGAACAAATTGATACAACCCTGATTGTACTTGGTGCTAAAGAAGTGCAAGTGATGTGCACGATGGCAGCGCAAGTGACAATGTGAACAGCAGAATGGCGGCGCAAGGTGACTGGTGCAAAATTATATACAGTGACTTAAGGCAACAATATGGTTCCAGCTGAATTTTTATGCATTTGGATTTATTGAGAGCTGGCAATAGTCTTAAATGAACCTCATTGCATGTTCGCGCCTTCAATTGCGCTGCGTGGTCGAAGGCGTTTCGATCCTCCTAATTCGGGATCTTCATCAGGACTGGGTTGGTAAGAGGACAGTGCTGATAATGTATGGTAGGGTCGAGGGTACTTGTGAGGTGCAGTTCAATTCCGGAAGGAGGATGATCAATCATCGGGCGAGGCCAGGGATGGAACTTCGAGGCTGGGGGCCCTTGGGGTCTGGGACCGTGAGTAGAGTCCTGTTCGTCTCGACGGGGAGTCGATTGGTGTCCCGTCGGGTAGGTAGGCGGCGATCCAGGAGTGATCTGCGTGGGCGGGAATAGATCTCGCGTTGTGATCAGTTCGGAGTGAATCCAGGTTGACCCTACCATACATTATCAGCACTGTCCACTTACCAACCCAGTCCTGATGAAGATCCCGAATTAGGAGGAACGAAACGCCGTTGACCATGCAGCGCAATTGAATGCGCGAACATGCAATGTGGTTCATCTAAGACTATTGCCAGCTCTCAATAAATCTAAATGCATAACAATTCAGCTGGAACCATATTGTTGCCTTAAGTCACTGTATATAATTTTGCACCAGTCACCTTGCGCCGCCATTCTGCTGTTCACATTGTCACTTGCGTTGCCACTGTGCACATCACTTGCACTTCTTTAGCACCAAGTACAATCAGTGTTGTACCAATTTGTTCGTTTACATTGCTGCTACAACTGTAATTTGTCACACCATTGTTTTGGATAAATATGATGCCTTGAGCACATCTATAATTACAAATGAGTCTCCTTCATCCTTCCTGATAATGTTTTCGACCAATCCATTGTAAATTGTCTTGAATTTATACCAGTTGGGATACCATATTTTTGTATAACATTTAATTACCCCAATCCCAATGTGGTTGATGGGTCTTGCTCCTGTGGGCCATACAACAAAAGAGTTTGAGGCAGTTCACATGTATCACCCTTTTGGGGGACCCGCAGGTGCCCAGGTCTACCAAGTAGGTGACCTCACTGTTTTTCTCTAGGATAAGGTAAGGGCCACTCCATCTGCCGCGGAGGGCCCTTGGTGCCACTGGCTTCAAAACCCATACCTGTTGCGGTGGTTTGAATTCTACCATTGCAGCTTTTTGGTCATACCTTAGCTTGTGGACCTCCTGACTGGCTTCAAGGTGTTTGGATGCTTTCCACATGCACTCTGCCATCCTGGAACGAAGGGCTAGTACACAGTCCACCACATATTGTTTTGGTAAATGATGGGGTCCCTCTCATCCTTCCCTCACAAGTGAAAGTGGTCGCCTTACAGGGTGGTCAAACAGAAGTTCAAAGGATAAAAACCCTACTCCCTTTTGAGACACCTCACTGTAGGAAAAAAGCAGGCAAGGCAACAGAACCTCCCGTATCCTCTTGAGCTTTTCAGGGAGTCCCATTATCATGCCTTTCAATGTCTTGTTAAATCTCTCAACAAGGTCATTGGTTTGTGGGTGATAAAGTGTTGTGAACATGTAGATAACTCCACACTCATTCCACATGTGTTTTAAAAAGCAGACATGAAGTTCGTACTTCAGTCTGATTCTACCTCCTTAGGAAACCCTACCCTGCTAAAGACACAACTAAGGGCCTTGGCTACCACACCGGCTACAGTAGTCCTAAGGAGAATGGCTTCAGGATACCTAATAGCATGATCCAACAATACTTGTTTCACAAGGCTGTGGGAGGTTCAAGTGGGTCCACTATATCGACTCTTACACTCTCAAAGGGTATCCCAATGACTGGTAGTGGAATTAAGGGAGGCCTTAGATCCGTCCTCTTGTTACTGGCTTGATAGGTGACACAGGAGTTTACAAACTCCTTCATTTTTTGGGACATCCGGGGCCAATATAAGTGGGTGACTAATCTTTCCCAAGTTTTAGTCTAGCTCAGATACCAGCAATGGGGATGTCATTGGTAAAGTGAATAGAAACTCCCTATAAAACTGTGGCACTACCACTCTTCCAGGTGGCACCAAGTTTGGGGTCTCTGGCCTCAGTGTACAGGAGTCCTTCCTTCTAATAGACATTGTGGGAGCCACTGACAAGTCCCTGCCCTGTGCAACAGCCTGCCACATCAGGCCTTCAAGAGTGGGGCAGACCTTCTGACAACATACAACCCCACTACAAGCTCAAAGGATAGACCGTTACGAATAACATGTACATTTGAGCTATGTTTACATCCAGGAACAATTGACCTATGTTAGACTGGAAAGGTTGTACTGTATGCATAAATGATGTATTTATGTCACTATACCTTTGCCCTGTCCTTCACCCACAGACTCACCACCATCTACCCTACTCTTTCTTTTTCTCCCCTCACACCAAGAGCACTGTAAACGTTTATCGCACTGCTATCTATTGGAGCAACTGTGTTGCCATTAAGAAATGCTTTGACTTTATATTGCATTTGATGCCTTTCAATTTTGGAATTAAATTTGATTCGATCATCAAAAAAAAGCAGAAGCGGTGAATGCCTTTTCGTTATTTATTTGTAAAAAGTTGCTACCACGACCGCCTTTCTATTGTACTGTAATACTGATCCAGGTCTGGTAGTTTTACGTGGGTTACCCCGTTAACACTAAACACGTTCCCTAGATCCTCCCTCCTCGGTCTCAAGAGCTCTACCTCATAAGATTCAAGCTCCATGGGTTGAGTTCTCTCTGAGGCTGACAAGTTTTCTCCCTGAGGAGAGGGATCCTGATCTTTTTGCTGTGTGGAAGCTGTTTCACCAGTCTTCCTACCTTTCCTCTTGGGAGGTTGGGCCATACTTTCAGGCTCCAACTCTCCTTTTTCACCCTGGGCTAGGCATTGTGCTCTTGTTTTCACACACACTATCACAGGGATTTGCAGCATGGCTGCATGGGTGTTGCTGTCTACCTCAGCCCATGCTGGGGTTTCTAGATCATTTCCAAGCAGACAAGCGGTTCTGAGCTTTAGCGAGACCACTACCTGTTTCAAGCAGGTAACCCTCCCAGTCTAATGTCACCATAGCCATGGCATGGTTAGTGGTGACACTGTCAGTATTGGTAACTTGATCGGTTTTTCCAGTTAGGTGTTGCTCTGGGGAAACCAGTGTATCTCTCTTCATAGTGACACTGGCACCTGTATCCCGCAGGGCTTCCTTCTTAGTCCCAGTCACCAAGTGGTACTGTAGGTATATCTTTAGATTAGGGGGCCAGATGGCCAAGGTGGTTAACCCTCCTTCTCCTTCGGAGACTAAAACAGCCTCAGTGTGGACCCTGATTTGCTTTTGGCACACTTTTGATCCCATCTTGAGACTTACCATACCACTAGAAAATGGTGGGTGACTAGGAGCTGGTTTGGTGGGGCAGGCAGCATCTCCCGTTCAGTGTCCCTTCTTGGTACAGTGGAAAACCAGGTCTTTTCAGGATCAGAATTTTTCCCCTTGTACCCACTAGTGGGTTGGGAAGAGTTCCTGGGATGAGAAGAGTACTGACCATGAATTCTGGGGCCTTTAGAAGACTCTTGTGTTTTATCTTTGGGTTTAACACCCTCTTTACCCTGGGGAGGCTTTGTAACCCCTTTCTTCTGGTCAATCCCAGTGGTTATCTTGGTTACCCTTGTCTTGACCATGTGGTCCACCTCATTTCCCAGTTCTTGGGGAGAAATTGGACGTACATCTACCAGCTACTGATGCAACTTTTCCTTGATGCAGTTAATTCAAATGTGTTTCTTCATAAACAAATTATAAAGTCCTTCATAATTCTGCACTTTACTTCCAGTCAACCAGCCACCTAGTGTCTTTACTGAGTAGTCAAAAGGAAGATTAGAGGCCTTAATTGCGGTCTCCTCGCCGCTAATACTAAGGAAGGCCAACACTATGTCACAGTTTTATCAACTTCTGCATTTCTCTTCAGAGGGGAAATTGTCTATTATTGTAGTTAATTTTTACAATAACATTTTTGATAGTACAAGAGGTAGGGTCTTCAAGTCATTGGAAGAGGACCTCAATCAGTTCTTGGAGGGTTTAGTGGAGAATTATGTTTTGTTTTGGATGGGCGATTTTAATTGCAATAAATGTGATATCGAAGCAGGAGAACCATGTAGTTATTGTGACCATTTTGGTGACCATATCCCCCACTTTGCTCAAGACTCTTACGATCAATTACGCAGTTCATAAATACAATCTAGTACTTATGGAGCCTACTACACCAGTTGGGGTAACAACTTAACATACGTATGAGGGGGCTAGGTCCTCTTCAAATATCGATAACTTTATAGTCTCGGCAAACTGTAGAGATCTGGTGGAAAAACATTTAATCCGCGTGAGTCTTCATAGTGATCATCACCCGTTAATTATGTCCTTGAGGCTTAGCCTGAAACCCAAAGTAAGAGGGAAGGTAGCGGCTACAAAGATTGGGACCCAGGGTGACAATGGAGTTTCGATAAGGTGGTCAGGTGTAGACTCCATCTCGTTTATGGAACATGTTAGGGAGAAAACAGAGAGAGAATTAGATATATTCAGATAGTTCCTCTACAAATTCAGCTGTTATTACGGCGTTTTGTAATATAACTACAGAAATAGCAGGTGAGTTAACTACTAAGAAGAGTAAGAATGTTCCTGATTTCAACCCTAGATGGTTCAATCAAGTCTGCTCAAGGCTAAATAGGGACCTAAAAAGACTTTGAAAGTAAGGCCTAGGGATAGTGGAAGGCTTACCTCCTTGTGGAAATCCTATAAAAATGCCTTGAAAGATAGGAAAATGGAGATCCGCATTGAGGTTTGGAAGAAATTAACTTGGGCCGTTGAAACACATGATGCGGTCATCTTCTGGAAAACAATTAACTATCCATTTTTTAATGAAAATGCTGCACTAAAAATCGATACTGTAGTCCCTCCGGATGACTGGATATCGCATTTTTAGTCTTGATGTTGTCATAGTAAATAAGCATAATAATGGCAGTATTATTTTAGTGGAACCCGTAGAATCGCCGCCTATAACTCCAGAGGAAATCACATCCACCTTAAAAAGTAGCGCAAATGGAAAAGCTGCTGGCCCGGATGGGGTCCCAATTAATGTTTTTAAACATGACATGGATTTTTGGATCCCTATTTTATTAACAGTTTTTACTGATACATTAGGGGGAGTATTGCCTGCATCCTGGGTAGAAAGTGTTAATGTACCGATTTTTAAAAAAGTAGATAGAGGAAAGGCCAATTGCTACCGCCCCATATCCCTTCTGGATTCTACTTCCAAACTAATGGGGTGAATAATGTTGGGGAGGTTAGAAAACTGGGCCAACAAAAATAACATCCTAACTGAGGCCCAGTACGGATTCAGAAGGGGTGGTATTGGGACAGTGGACAAATGTGTGAACCTGGAGCTATTGATAGGCAAATATACCTTAGCGGAGAAAGGGCTTTTACAGCTGTTTTGTTGATCTCACTAGCGCCTTCGATCTTGTTAATAATGCCAAACTATCGCAGACCTTAAGGGCGCTAGGGGCTCCCGATGACATAATTGTTTATTTATCCCAGATGTACACCCTTTAAACCTCCAGAGTTTGATTTGGCCCGTCTGGGGAATGCACCCCAGATTGTAAAGTAACGCGAGGTATCCAACAAGGATGCGTATTGGCTCCTCTTTTATGTTGGGAGTTTTAGGTGTTAGGACCTAGGTTTCCCAAGCTCTAGATGGGCACTCTAATTGTACCACCACCGGACCTGGAGCGGCTGGGCGCAGAGTGCAGGGGCCCTATGTTAGCCAATAGGGCTAAGGGGGCCTACGGTTAGGGTGTGCTCACAAGCAGGCCACTCGGGTGTGGGAGCAAAGCTCCTGAGATTATGATCAGCACTGCAGGGAGCAACGACCAGCACTGGAGCTGCAACACCAGCGGCACTGGGAGGGCCGGGTGGCAAAAAGACGTCGGGGACTCTTTGGTTTTCACTGGAGACCTTCAGTTTGGTGAAGTTACTGCAGGCTCGGGCAGAGAGACTTTCTGAAGATGACCACTGGCTGAGAGATAAATTGGGATCTTGTGGATGCCTAGACACTGTTGGTTGGACCACTCAAAGCCATACGGTGTCGAGTGCAGGGGTGTCTTCTGGCGTTGGGTTTTCTTACTAGCTCCGGTCGAGTTTGAGGGGACCCTTCAGGTTGAAGCTGCAGGAGTCCTCTTGAAGCTTGAGGGAGATCAGGGATCACCAGATCCCAAAAAATGATCACTGGGGAGACCGCCTCATGGTTTTGTTCCACTCAAACTCAGGCCGTGAGCATTGGGTGCAGACTGGTGCAGAATTGCGGAGTTGCTGGAATCGGGATTCTGGTCTTGGAGACAAGGGTCTGTAAGGTGAGTGCAGGGCAGGCCCTCTGGCTCTTAGGGGCGGCTGGACACGCTGGTTTCATCGCTGTAGGCAGGTCTGACGCGGACTGGCAGGTAGGGCTGGACCAAAGCAGTAGTTGTTCTTTTCTTCCTGGGTCAGCACAGCTCTTCTATCCTACTTCTTTCTTGCTCAAATCTGAGGAGGCAAGGTTCAGGGTTGCCCCGAAATGCTAGATTTAGGGCGTTTTTTAGGGGTTTGCAGGTTGGGACCAATGAGTCCCTTCCTTAGGGTGGGGACACCCCCTATTCTGCCACCCTCCAGTGGAAGGGGGCATGAGCCAATCCCTAATTGGCGGAGTCCCCTCATCTTCAAGATGGAGGGGAATGAGATGTGTGCTTCACCTCGCCTCCCCCACTTGAGGGGTGGGCTTGGCAGAGGTGGACATATCTCTCTTCCTAGCTTGGTTTTCCCGCTGATTCTCCCTCCCAAAGTGGGGGAAAAACTGGTGGGAGACAGTTGCTGGGAGAAGCAAAAGGCAGGTCAGCTTCCAAAGGTGGCAGGCATTTGAAGCTTCCCCTTCTTGGACCCAGCCTATCCTGATGGAGGAATCAGGACACCTCTGCCCAGGATTGGCTTCGTGTCTGGACCCAGAGAGGGGAGGCTCTCTACCCAGGGGTCCAGAAACCTGTCTGGTGGTGGCAAATGGTGGGCAGTAATTCAAGAACTACACCAGCCCTGGTCGTTTTTCAGGGGGCATCTCTGAGATACCCTCTGAGTGCAGTTTACATTAAATCCCACAGTGGCATCAGTGTGGGTTTAATGTGCTGAGGCGTTTGCTACCAAACTGCTCAGATTTGAGAAAAGTCATTATGAAGCTGTGGAGTTCGTAATGACCAACTTCCAGACCATATACTCTCTATGGCTTTACAACACCTACAATGTCTAAGAATGGACTTAGACACTGCAGGGCTACAAGGCTCATGCCACTGTACTCTCACCTGAGGTCTAGCGCACCATGCTAGAGGGGTGACTTACTCAGGCCTCAGTCAGTAGGTTGCAGGCATGGCACACAGGGATGAATTTCTTGCCTCACTAGCAGTTTGCACCCGAACCAAAAATTACGACTTTTTCATGTAACAACTACATTGAAAATGCTGCCTGGATTCACGAACAAGAAGATAAAAATGGACTCATGGACTGTTTTTCCACCATCGAAAGCACAATAGCGCCTTAAGCGTATTTTACATTTGCATTCAGATGCATAAAACATTTTGTTGTTGTCGAGTGGATCTAAGGGATTGTATTTGAATTTTTTTTTATTTCAACATAGCACGTGGTATAAACAGCATCAGTCATGGGAGGCGGAGTCTGCCACATGACGTATAATTAGGTTTGCTCTATCACAAAGGTTTCTGGTACATGAAGTCAGTATAGTCCACGAGGGGGAGCCGGGGCTCGAATTTAAAGGGCTTGCAGATCACATGGGCATTTGGTTAAGTTATTTTCAGGAGGGTGACGTGATTGGTTGAAACCCACCTTGAGAAAAAGGTTAAATGGCACACGCATGTGAAAGCAGTTTGTGATGCTGGTTGAAGCGGCAGAGAGAAAGAAAGATGAGTGCAGAGTGGTGACGCACAGCATCAGCACAGAAGCAGGTGTATTCTTTTGAAAACGATATGGAAGGTAGTTTTAAGTTTTAATGTTATGAATGTGTTTTTTTGTAGGTAGGAGATTTAAGTTTAGCAATAGGCAATACAGCGTGCATCAGGCATGCTGAGTGTTTGCTTAGTCACGCGGCTTGTTTGGCAGGTTTAAAATCGAGGATGGAGAGGGGGAGGTTTCTGCGTGTAGTAAACACCGAGACAGCACTCAGGGGTCGTTTTTCACTATAATCGTAATGGGTAGTGTTTTGTGCAAGAGATCGATCCAATTACAATATAATGCATTAATGTAAAAGCTATCAAAGTGTTTAAGCAATTTAAACTGACACGAGTTTTTATATTGTTTCCATATACATAAAACTTCCCCTGACGAGGGGCAATGTAAAGGGCCGAAATGCACTGGGATTAAGTTCTTTTAGCTGTTATTTGTGAATTAAATATCCCCACGTGAAGCCGTTAGAGGCCTGGATGGGCACAATTACCTCATGAGAAGCTAATGGGTTTATGGACAGCGTTGTCGTGAATGATAAAGCCAAGTCGAACGAATTTTAAAAAACATGGAATAAAAATGTAAACTCAAAAAAGTTGGAAGATTCTTCTTTGAAGCTGTGCGAATGAGTTCGCAGCCCCATGTTGCTGCTTTTTGCTTCAGTTTAAGTTCACATGTTTGATGGGGCGAGGCACGATCCCCTTCAGCACGCAAACCGGTTGAAAACTGATCATCATGAGCAAATGGACAAACAATGGTGTGGATCCGCTTCCACTGTACGCATTACACAGGGATGTGTGCCATGTCGACTCTTCACTTTTCTCTGCACCAAAACATGCAGCCTGCAATGGCAGTGTGTGGGTGTTAAGGTGCCGGGCCTATAAGAGTGGCACAATAGGTGCTGCAGTCCTTAGCCGCCTTCCCTGGTCACAGTACCCTTGGTACCCATGGTACATGTTACAAGGGGCAGGGCCGGCCCTAGGCATGTGCAAAGTGTGCACATGCACAGGGCCGCCAACCCCAGGGGCCGCCACCACGACGGACGTGGATCGGATTTGAAGGATCGTTCGTGGCAGTGGCGGCCCCCTGGCAGGATTTGGCGGCCTCGGCTCCGACCCCGGCTATTAATTAGCAATGGCAGCGTAAGAGTTGTTGTTAGTTTCACTAACTTGCCCAAGTTGCCGCCCAGCCAGCCAGCAGTGTGGGTCCCAGGGCCGTCAATCTTAGCCTACTACCAATGACGTGACGGCCCTTGGACAGCCGCTGTGCGCAGTGCACAACTGCACCTGCTGCTCGCTGTGACGCGTCACGGTGGTCACGAGTCCCGGCGCCAGGGAGAGTGCGTCTGCGTGTGTCGTCCTGTGTGAGAATAAACATTAATTTATACCAACGCCACCGCCGAGCCGCCGACGATCATTCAGAGAACACTGTCCGACTCCGGGCGGCAATCCGGCATCTCGACTCTTTCCCCGACCTTATTTGGCAGGGTGAGAGTCACTCTCACCGGACAGCGGACCTGCTTGCACAGGTATATAGATTAATTTCAATCTGTGATGACTGTGAGTGTGAATATTATTCACAGACATTGTTGAGCAGCGTCACGCAGACAAGAGGGCCGATCTCAGAGCCATAAGTATAAAGTATATCTCGAATGCTCGACCTAAAAATGTAGTTCTTGTATGTTTTTCAAGGTCCTGTTTTTTTGTTCTTCTCATTACTAAGCTATTCATCTGCTAATCTGTTTTTCCTTCCTGCCATATATACTGTCATTTGAATGCTCAAAGAAAACCTATAAAAGTCGTGCAGATTTGGGAGAGGTTAGCATTAGATGCTCACTACTAGGGAGGGGAGGTCATGTCTTCAAATTACAATATTGCATTTGCTGTGTCTATATTATTGCCACACATCTCTGACACCCCCTTGAAAACAATCTCCCTGGCACAATGTAAAAATTATTTGAATCTTGTGGGCATCCAGGGAATGATGCCCGTTTGCACTCTGGGGATATGCTGTCCATCAAAACAATCTAGCGATTTCCAATGTCTGCATCTCTGCTATGCTAGTTACCTGGATACTCTGAATGGGCCGGCAGCAATGCAATCAGACTTCAGTCCTAGATTCTAGTTTCTAGATTACAGGTGCTTCCTTTTCATCACGTACTGCACCTGAATCCTCATGCTGCTAATGACAAAGCAACCTTGCTCGGATTAACTCCATGAACAGGCCAACGTTGAGCTGAAGAGATCACAAAGAGTGCCACAAGAGACACAAGTATTTCATCCAGACCAGTTTATTACTCTGCATTCTGAGCATCGCAGTCTTGCACCTATAAAAGGAAAAATAAAATTACAGAACTGAAAATGCAAAGAATAAATTCAAGAATAGCCAAAATTCTGACACCAAACAAGAAAAAAAAAAGAGCTTTGCTGCTTTGATATGGTAACAATGGGAAACGGCCTTAATAACCAACACACCTGAGCCACACCTGCCTTTTCCCCACTAGCCGAACCACTCTTGCCGTAACCACGCATATGCCTTATTCACAGAGATGACCTCTGTCTGCCTTCTACTCTTGACACAGCACTTCCCAGAAAAGAAGACGCCTTGCCTTCTACTGCCTGCATAGAGAGTCCCCCCCCCCTCAGAGATGACCGACCCCTTGCCATCTACGCCTTGCATGGCATGGTGTGCCCAATGGGGGTGATGCTCTGAAGACTATCAGATTTTGTGCACTTGATCCTCTTCAGATTAATGCAGTGGGCGTGTGTGGACAAATCTACCTGGCTGGGTGGGAATATAATGATGCTCTCCAGTTGACAAAAAAGGCACCTTGGCAGATCTTTCGAGTGAGTGTTGCCGGGGACTGCGTATTAATGGTATTTTGTTTGCTTTGATACTTGCACAAGTGCCACCATTGCCTTTGCCTACGAACGTAACGTTTGTTCTTGTGCTCGAGTGTCTACCATATATTGCTGCATTATACCTCCTCTAATTTTACTTTGTTTTCTCTTGAGCAGGCTTCACTTTAAAATAGTTTATTGCAGGGGATTAGACTGTAGACATCTAGATCTTTGTTTACCCAACAAATTCCAAAGCATTGTAGCTGTAAGATAACTTTGGTGGTGAATACACTTGCTGGCGACTGGCGATATCTGTGTGCAGTCTAGTTACAGGCCGGCCTCAGTCACTCATACAAAGTATAAAGAGACAGAGTTAAATGTGATGTCCCAGCTGCAAAGTGAAGCATGCACCATGCAGGTCACAGATGCGCCCAGTCCCTCATGTCGTGTGTCACAATGCCCTCCTCCTCCTAAATTGTATCGTTTTGAGACGAAATCGGAAGGGTAGTAGGAGCGGCCGCAGGTACTGGTCAATCATCTAACGACTTTTCTGGATGTATTATTAAAACACCTTCCTGAGATCCGCCCCGTCCGGACGCCCTCTTCCGGGGCCCCCACCTACGCTCCCTGCACAGGGCCACCATGCAAGGTGCTTACATGTGGCCAGAGATGTGCCAATTGTTGGTACAGGTTTGGGAAAGAACACAGGATGTGGGAACCTGATTGGCAGGGACCCGGGGCACATCAAATCTGGTTGTATCAGATGTAAGGCAAAAAGTGGGGTGTAACCATGCAAAAAGGGGAGCTTTCCTACAGTAAACAAGTAGGTTGCTCAGCCTGGCTGTGGTCCATCTCATGGTGGGGATTTTGAGGTGTGAACCTGCCAGTCTTCAGTCGCTTTTGTCACACAGGTGATATCACTCTCAAAGACAAGGGCATTGTCGGCTGACATCTTTTCTGGAAAATAGGTAGGCTACTGTTCCAACATCCGAACACGATGCAGTCTGTGTCCCTTCTCCATTTGGGAATATTTATGTTAATTGTGAAATTGAGGTCTTGGGTCCAGGCGTGAGGTGCGGCCCACCTTCTTACAAAGATAGTAGAGGCTTTTACACATAGGTGTCCAGGGGACCCTTGACTCTCTCTTTGGGGTATATTGGAAATGGTGATGCTTTTATGGTGTTTGATCAAATACCAGGTCGTGTTGCCTTTAATTGAACGCATTGAGAATTGTGTTCACAGAGTAACTCCGGCATTCTGATTTGAAATTGAGTACTTTAATTCTCCGAGAAGCTTCTGCCAATAAGCTTCCTTTTGCCTCTTATTCAGAGTTGCCCCTCATAGGAGGTTTTTCCACAGGTTTCTGGTCTCTGTCCGTTTGGCTCTGCTACTGGGTATCAAAAGAGATGCTTTGGGCTTTCGTCCATTAGATAAATTCTTTAAGAGACCGTGGGAAATTTGCTCAACAGTATATTCAGCTCTGCTTCTATTGGGCCCAACATTCCTTCTGAATAAGGAGAGGAAGGTGCTCACTCTGCAGTAGTGGACTGTTAACTCCTTGTCTGAGAAGCTATTGACCTTACAGAAGGCCTAAACAGGGTCAGTGTTACATCAACTCTAGTTTTTCTCTGGTTGAAGTTAGTTCCTCCGTCATCTTGGCAATTTCTAGCATTGGAACCTCAACGCGTTTCGGCAGATCTCTGTAAGATGTGACTCTGATTCAAAGTGGAGTTTGAGGACAGGTGTGGTTGGGGACTCGATTGGAGCATACACTTCTCTTATGGGCTGAGACCCTACTCATAGTTATCTATTTGTGAGTATTAATTAGATTCACCCCTGAAAGCCCCTCAAGGGGTAGGCTTAGTTAATAAAATAATCTCTGAATGCCACAAGATGTCCTGTAGTGCCTAGTCATTTTCATTGATGGGTGAGCCAAACCCTGCCCAGGGCTCCCTTGCTTGGCTTCAATCATTGAGGGTGAGAAAGGTGAGGAGTCTTGGCAGCTGTAATAGAGAGCTTTTAGGGGTGGAGTGAAATGGATCCTCTGAGTCTAGTCCTGGCTGCATACTCCACCCTCTTCCCTTTCCCACCACTTCCTTCTCTTACTGCTTCTCACAGGGATTGCTTGAATCTGATGCCTGTGCAAGTTAGGAAGGGGGATAATGTGTTTGGTTCTGAGGGTTCTGTGGACAATGAATTCCTTCGACTACATATAGACGTGTGGGGAGGGGCCTGCCATGTTCTCCCATACACTTTGTGCCAACCTGACCAGCGAAGTTTGCACATCTCACCTCACTGACACATCTTACTCCCAGCCTACCGGCCAGGCCCCCTCAATGCAACCCCTATATATCTGTGTTACCGCTGTGCATGAAAGTGATTACCGTTTTTCATCTGATTCATCTTTTATTTGACTGACAGGCTAAGGGAGTCAGCATTAATAAGACAATTCAGCTTCTGTGTAGCCCATTTGGCCACAGAAAGAGGACCAGGAATTGGCAAATGATGTTAGGTGGGTTTTTTACAAGTTAATAATCAATCCAATATATATGCAAATCAAGAACCTATTATGTAGGCACAGATTTACACCTGGCAAGCGGAAACTTCGGAAGAGATTCAGATTGAAGAGCATACGGCTTGCAATGAACGCAGTCCCAGCAATAGAGATGCGGAGAAATCGAAATGGGTGTTTCTTAAAGAAACTCCGATCCTCCTTCCTAAACATGAATCGATTCTAAAGTCATCTAATCCAAGCTCCAAATCTAAGATGCACAGGAGTCACTGGGGAAAGGTCTCAGGGGAATTTAGAAGTGCAGGAAGGCGTCAGCATAGTGAAAACTCTAGTAGAAGTCTTCTAAAAAAAGTATAAGGGCTGAGCATGAGGCTAAACACTTGCGAAGGAAATAGAGAGGTCTGTACTCCTCAGTCGAAAAGGATCTGCTCTGGACTCTAATGATTTGAGACTAATCACAACCAAGAAGTCTCGGGAACAATCGCATCTTCCCCTCGTTGCCAGATACTCAATAGGTTCTCCCCACACAGTAAGTATCGGCAACGCCCTTCAACTCTCGTATCCCACAAACTTGGACAGTCCCTGCGACCTTGAGCATCTCCTGGTTCCTGATACTCCATGAGTGGGAGGTCTTTTCTGCCCGTTAGTTCTTCATGTCCTTGCCAAAGCTTTCATTCTTAGGCCTCACTATCAGTACAACAATACTCCTTTCTCTAGCAATGAAATCATGAGAACACACCTGCAAAAGAAAGAATACACCAAGGCTGGCACCAATACATTTCAAAGTGAAGACCTTTAGTCCAGCTAACTTAGGCCATGATTGAAAAAATGAGTCCATGGTTACATATGCGATGCATGTTAATAAGTGGGATATATGATGTTACAACGCGTACTTTTAGCACGCATACCATTACAACGGATTTATTACAACGCAAGTCATTTTACAACGCATACCTTTACAACGCAAAACACTACAACGCACATACTATTACAACGCATACCATTACAACGTAAGTATAGGTAAGTATATAATATTAATAAATAATTTTAAAATGTAATGTAAATATTTATTAATGTATTATTTAATTTAATTATTTGTTATTTATTTAATAAATACAATTATTAATTAAATTAATTTTAATTTTATTATTTGTAAAAATAGGTTAAAAATACCCCTGTACCCCAAAACCCAAACCCAACCCTAAAACCTAAAAATACCCCAGTACCCCAAAACCCAAACCCAACCCTAAAACCTAAAAATACCCCTGTACCCCAAAACCCAAACCCAACCCTAAAACTTAAAAATACCCCTGTACCCCAAAACCCAAACCCAACCCTAAAACCTAAAAATGCCCCTGTACCCCAAAACCCAAACCCAACCCTAAAACCTAAAAATACCCCTGTACCTCAAAACCCAAACCCAACCCTAAAACCTAAAAATACCACTGTACCCCAAAACCCAAACCCAGCCCTAAAACCTAAAAATACCCCTGTACCCCAAAACCCAAACCCAGCCCTAAAACCTAAAAATACCCCTGTACCCCGAAACCCAACCCTAAAACCTAAAAATACCCCTGTACCCCAAAACCCAAACCCAACCCTAAAACCTAAAAATACCCCTGTACCCCAAAACCCAAACCCAGCCCTAAAACCTAAAAATACCCCTGTACCCCAAAACCCAAACCCAGCCCTAAAACCTAAAAATACCCCTGTACCCCAAAACCCAAACCCAACCCTAAAACCTAAAAATACCCCTGTACCCCAAAACCCAATGTTTATAAAAAAAGATAAACTTACCAATAATTAAACTTACGATGTAATGGTATGCGTTGTAATAGTAAGTGCGTTGTAGTGTAATGCGATGTAATGGTATGCGTTGTAAAATGACATGCGTTGTAATAGTATCCGTTGTAATGGTATGCGTTCTAAAAAATCTTTGGTAACAGTTACATACCTAATAAGTGCAGTATAATTGGAAACAAGGTGTAAATGCGAATGAGAATTACATGTCTTTACAGTTAGATTAAAATGTAACCTACACACGGTTCTGAGTCTCTAGTTTCTACAATGAATACATATACAGAATGCAGCTAAATGCTTCATTTTATGTAAATAAAGCTAAGGCACTTCCCGTGTAGTGTTTCAGGTGCACAAGAACACTGCTCATCTGCGACGTGTTAGGATAGAGCCTAGATTGAGCTGCTCCAGTGTCACTCATCAAGGCTATGGAAGGCATAATGGGAAGAGCTAGGCAGATTTTGGAATCACAGGGCCTAGGACGGCCAGTGTAGGCTGGGCATCAGGGCGTCAATCTTGCCCACAACTTTATCAATCTGCGGCGGAGGGCATCAGAGCACAAAGTGAGAAGCAAACAAGTGCTGAAAAATAACTATCAGGGCATTTGATCAGTTTGGGAGTGCTGGAGCATTGAGCCAGGAGCCCAGTAAATTAAAAGTAACACTTAATAAGGCAACAGTTAATTGTATCAAGTCCTCCGGTGCATCCTGTTCAACTTAGCAGAGAATGTTGTGCCAACATGCGCACTCTCTAGAATGTGTCAATTTGTAAGGGACACTGTCAGGCAAGTTGGGAGGCAGGCTAACCCCATGTTGCATGGTTCTGAATAAACGTTTCTATTGACTTTTGTGGTCAAAGGAGGGATTTTTCACTGGCAATGAGCAGACCTTTCAAGGTGGAGAGTGCCAGCTACAGCACAGATTCCTTGGAAGTTCCACTAGTTGGCACATGTCCTCAGTTCCATTCGGTAGGAACCATTTCCGGCATGTACCCCAAAACGGGATCCCGGCCACAATAATAGCATGTACTATCTTTCAGAATAGGATCTAAATTGTGTGAATTTCTGCTGCTGACACGTGCATACTTCTGGCACGTGACCGGTGCGTGTGACATCACTGCACAACCTAGAACATTATCTCCTCTACATTGCTAGGGTACTCTACGCTATCAGCGCGTGATCTAGGACTCTACTCTAACATTGTCTAGGTTGCCTAGCAGTAAACTAAGCTATCATGTCCACAGACTCCGAATGCGCCAGTGGGTTGCCGGACTGGCCGTAGCGGGCATCAGGCTTTTCCCCAGTGGGCCGCCAGGGTTAGGACCAGTTTTGTGCCCCTGGGTGGCCGTTTTCATTACAGGGGCCGGAAATATCAGCCCCTGGTAACAAAATCGGACGAAAGCAAGGGGGTCGGAGGTGGGCGAGCAGTTTGCCAGGTCCGGTTTAGGTTCCCATTCCGGGCCTGAGTAAACTGAATGTGTTGAGACCAGAAGGGTCCTTTAACCTGGACAAAAACACTCTGCAAGCACTCTAGCAAGTGCCTAAAAAGAAGATAAAGAAGGAAGGAAACAGTGAGACACGCTGAAATAGAATGTATGAGTGTGCTGTTAACTTTTCTGACCACCCAGGGAGAGCCAGTGATAAAATGGGAGGGCTGGGAAGAAGCTTTTGCAGCTTATGTAGAAGTTGTGAGGTAATAGAAATTTTCAGGTAGCTAATGTGTCCCCCACTCGCACCCTATCCATGCACCCATGTTCCTTGTATGTCGTGTAACTTCTGTCCCGTACATGCTAGAAAGACGCATATGCATTTGCGTCCAACCTCAACATGTCAGCTATCCAGTCCTGCAAGAAAATCCCGTTAATTAGGCTTCTAGGCCTATGGTGCCAACGTCTTTACATGGTACACTTTTGAATCTCGCACACGTTTTCTCCATGTTTCCTGGCTCAGTCGAGCTAGGCCCTTAAACGAGGCCCCGAGTCTCATCTCTCCTGTCTCTGAAAGCTGTATGCATCCCTGACCTCTGCCTTACTTCCTGCTCAGCGAGGCGGTGCCCGGCTCGGCCTGGCCTGCCTGCCAACACGTTATTTTGCCTGCAGTTATCTGCTCAGCCTCCTCGAAAACACATTCCAGTCTAGTGAAAT
Organism: Lissotriton vulgaris; assembly: GCF_964263255.1. Taxonomy (NCBI): domain Eukaryota; kingdom Metazoa; phylum Chordata; class Amphibia; order Caudata; family Salamandridae; genus Lissotriton; species Lissotriton vulgaris. The sequence continues at coordinate 145,545 of NW_028240902.1, forward strand.
AGGAAAACATCTTCCCGGCTACAGAGCAAAGGGCCCGGCCTTCCTGTCCTCCTCGCAAGTGATTTACTCAACCCGTTACCATTGTAGGCCCATGGCCCGCGCATTGCACCAAGACACGTATGCACGCACTAGCATTCAGTATTGAACGGCCTCTGCCCGAGAGACCTTTTACTTCAGACACTACATCCTCCAAACATGAGATACCAGATATGGTATAGGTACAGGTTGCCCTGACATCCCAGACACCAGTCTCCTCCACTAGTGCTAAAGTCAAAGCCCCCAGTTCTCCCCAGTTACACGTCATGCTCAGTTGCGCGCGCATCCAGGTCATAAGTTTCTGCTGATCCTGCAAACTTTCTCTATGCATCCACCCACTTGTGACGTTTCTTGTGACGTTTCTCTGACATGTACAGTGCACGCCCATGTGAACGCCTTTTTACACGCCTCCTGTTACGCACATGTGTTCTTATCTCTCTCTTTTCTCCTGTTACGCCTACTGCATTCATTTCAATTGTACTGTTTTACTATATATAATGTGTAATGTTAATAAAACGTTGAATGTCCCTTCCTGAACCTTAGTGGTGATGGAACATGATATCCGATCCTCGAGGATCCTTCATTAAAGCCCGTATGACTCAGATCCCACGGACTCTGCCTCTCATTTGAATGAGCTTCCTTTTTGATAATTAATTATATGGAAAAATGATACGGTAAAATTATTTACCACATAATTTGGCGCCCGAACAGGGACCCCCCTTCCCCACTCGCCGGCGATGTTACGCAGGCTTTGACCCCTTCTACAGCCGCGACGGAAACCGTGCACGTCTGCGGGTTTTCCTGCTATCTTCCCTCGGGCCCACGGGGGAGACGGAGACTGCGGTCCGGCGTCCAGACGAGGCGGTGAGGAATGCGGAGGATCCCGACCAGAGCCCAAGTCGAGAGAGTAAGGTCCGAGGTATCCGGAGGCCCACCTGTTCCGAAGCGCATGCGTGGTAGCGTAGTGCGTAGCAGCAGCCAGACGTCGTAGCAGTCCAGTCCAGTCCAGTCCAGTTTTCGAGGCCTTCAGTTTCTTGCTTCCCGGTGAGTACCGTTGTTGGGAACGCATCTAGACGGGTTCATTAATTTGTGCCCGGTCAAGACAGGTCTGGGTACACAGACCTGGTCCAGACGTGTTCACTTAGGTGAATACGGTCCGACGTGTCTCTTTATGGGACTGGTATTGTCTGTACTGTTTTAGCAGTGCATCTAGTAATCCAGTATTCTAGTATAGTATCTCGAGATTTACAGAATTTGTGTTTTCTATGTACCAGGTAATATCCGTCTGACATGTTTCAATGTGTTTTAATGTCGTGGTATGAATGATTGTTTGCTGTTCATTATTGTGTTTACTGTGCTCACGTTTAAATCAGTTCGAAAATGCCACTGTTCTCAAAATTACGTCAGATAGGAACTAGGAAAGGGATACTCGAAGAAGCTGTTCCCGTCCCACCTAGGGACACTCCTGGACATTTTATGTACAATAAGCATGGCTTAGATGCCATAATGTATCTAGATTTGTGGGTGGACTATACCAAGGGTCTGGAAGAGAAGTATAGATGGCCTGTCTCAGGGACATGGGATGCTGAGTGCATCATGAGAGTAGAAGAAGCATTGTGGAAAAAAGAAAGCCAGACAATCCCAGAAAGATGCCATAGAATTGTGGCGTAAAGAATTGCATAGAAGAACAGAGAAAGCTATCAGAAAAGCAGATAAAAGTAGAGAAGAATCTGAAAAAGCCAGAGAGAAAGAGTTACTAGAAGAAGGAGAACAAGTCAGATTAGAACAATTAGACCGTCAAAGAAATGCACTCATTACAGGCATGTATCCAGTTCTTGCCGATGGCCTGCCCAAGGCGACCCCGGAAGTACCCCGTAACTTGCCACCACCATTGGTTCCGACTAAATTCCGTCACAAACAGACCGCAGCAGACATTTTTCTTTCTTCCTATTTAGATGATGTTGCTCCAGCATATACTAATGTACCCATACCACCCGTTAATAACGTACAGCAGCCTACTCAGCCCGTTCAGTCTGCTCGTGACACGTCATCCCCACCCGCTCAAGACTCGACTTCCTCATCCGTTGCCACTTCCCATCCTGTCACCACTGTCCCTGTCACAACTATTCCTGTTACTACTACTACGACTGCTGTTCTTCCTACTACCAGTCCTTACAACCCTTTCGCTATACCGACAACTCAGGGTCCGATTACATTACCTGCACCTGTTTTTCAAATTATGACACCAGCAGTCTCAACACAGCTAGTTGATGGTTCCGCTTCAGGAGGCGCTGTAGGGGGTCAACCTGTCACCCCGCCTCAAGTAAAACGAATGAGACTCAGAGAAGTAGCAATGCAACGTACGCCGAAAGCGGCTACATACGAAAACCTTAGAAGGTACATTACAGATTGTAGATATGACTCAGTACCTGGCGAGGGAGACATGATGTTATTTTCGTTACGTCTACGACGCGTTACAGATTATTTGATTCTATTACCAGAAATGACTAACCATCTAGACAATATATATCATTTTATTAGAACGGGGGAGAGACCAGAATGTATTCGCGAGGCCATGGCACATCAGAAGGTTGAAACACAAGGTATGATCTTACGATTTTTGATAAATTGTTTGATAAGGGAACGAGATCGGCCAGGTGCTAGTAAGGAAGCGATGAGTGTATTGATAAATTGGATTAATAATATAGCTGATGGTAAACATGATAAACAAAATTGCATAGATGCCATGTACAGAAAGATCCGTAAAGAAATCGTAACAACGCACGAAAGAAGCAAGGCTGAAAGGGAAGCAGAGTCCGACAAGAATGAATCCTCAGAGGAGGAGAATTTAGATGATACAGCAGAAAACCGAGGCACAATAGCGTACGTAGGTAGAGTGAAGCTTCCTAAACAGTATTCATTTGACAGACCTTTTGACAGACCCATTCGTCTAGAAAACAAGAAACGTTTCCTTTCCCCCATACCAGAACAATGTTCTCTTGAACATGTATTCCAAGACACTGATAAAATATTGAAAGAAAGAATAGGTTACCATGACCTTAGTACAATGCGTGATCAGAAACTAGCCCGGTCAGCAGTCCAATGGGCTGAGAATGAAAGCATATATAAAGATGATTCAGTAGCGCAAACGTTTTTGAGTCTTACCCCAGACGAACAGCGACTAGCTGGTATGTACATGATCCAACATCTCATTACACTATATGAAAGCCAGCATTCTGATCCAGGTCCCCTATATAATATATTGGAAGAATTGCTCCTGAAAAGATGGAGAGGCCTAGGTACCGATTTAATTAATACCATCCTAGAAAAACGTCATAAATACAGAACTTTCCTGACTCCACATTTTGTTTCTGTTCCACCTCCAGTAAGACAATCATTTCACATAGACAGACAGAATCCCTTACGAGAAGTTCATCCCGTCCAGATTCCAGGGGGTGCGCTTCAACGCGTGTTCGTATACACACCATTAAGTAAAATGGAATTATTGGAAATGAAGAAAATAGTGCCCAGTCATGATAAAGATCCTGCAGGGTTTCACCGTGAATTAAAAGACATGTTACTCATGGGAGACTATACGTATCCCGATATCCTTAAAATGTTAAAAGTATTGTTGCCGGCTGGTATTTACGAAAAACTTAAAGAGAAAGAATGGGAGGTGGGAGATAAAAAGATTATCTGGACTGAATTAGAGGACGAAGAAAATACACGTATTCCAGGTACAGGTCTCGGGACCAAAACTAAAGCATTACCTGGATTACTAGTACAGGTTTTGCCTAGGTTATTGACAGTTAAAAAGGAAGACTGGGATGCAATCTCAGCCTGCAAACAGAAACAAGACGAAGACACTAGTGATTTTTATTCTAGATTCGAGAAATGTTTTATTATTAATAGTGGCCTGAAAACAAGTAGCGAGTCATATCCACATCTTTTTGTGACCAAATTAGTCGAGAATTCCTTACCCCAGGTTAAAAACAGAGTATTGAAAGTCGAAAGCACATGGCAAGCAAATACGCCTTCCCAAATGTTGCAAATGTTACAATATCACCAGAACAGAATTAGAGAGGAACACGATCATGAACAGAGACGTATGAAAGTTACGAAAATGAAAGTACTAATTGCCCAGTCCGTCCCAGCAGATGGTCAGAAGAAGGGTAACACGCAGACTAGTCATTCTGCAGCTCCTGTTAAAGGGAATTGCAATTACTGTAAACAGCCAGGTCACTTCATAAATGAATGTGCCGTTCTAAGACACAATATTGCTACAGGCAAAACGAAAGAAAGACCGCGTCCGCCTAGACCAGAACTCGTTCCACAGAATATTTCACAGAATACGCAACATCCACAGAATGTACAACAACAGACAGTAGCTGTACCCCAACCCCAACCCATTGCCGCAACGCAACATGTCACACAGCAAATGTACCAGTATGCACAGTCCGATTACCCCGATTATCAGCAGTACACATGAAACAGCCTAGAGAGGGAGGTTGGCTTGCCCCTTATCGAGGTTCCTGTAGATCAAGAGGGTCCCTATGTACATAGTCAGGTATTAGGGAAAGACAGAAAATTTTTGATTGACACAGGGGCGAGCAGAACTACCATTAGTCATGACGAGGTTCCAGGGGCACCCCTCTCAGGCTCACAGAATGTTTCCCTTGGATTTTCAGGAAAGCCTATTGTTAACGAAGTATCGAAGCCAGTTCCCCTTGCAGTTGGTCCATTGTCCCGAACTACTGATTTATTACTTACGAAATCATGTCCTGAAAACTTGCTTGGTATTAAAACGTTGAAAGCTCTAGGAGCAGTAATATGTTGTTCTCCGGAAGGAGTGAGATTATTCTTACGTGACTTTAAGGGTCATTATGTGTTGAGAGATTTTGATCCAAGATTGAACAATGTTCCACAGCATTTATGGGCGCAATGTCCAACTGATGTAGGGTGTATGCACATTACTCCCTATCGTGTCACTCTCAAGCAAGGTGTTGTACTGCCCCGAATCCGACAATACAAATTGCCCCCCGAGGCAGTAGCAGCCTTAATGAAAATCATTGACGAACTCATTGCCCAAGGAGTAGTCGTAGAAACTGACTCCAATGTATGTAATTCTCCAATCATTCCGATTCTTAAACGAACTGACCCAAATGCACCTCCAGTCTACAGATTAGTGATTGACCTTCGAGAACTCAATAAATGTATAATACCACAGTACCCAGTAGTCCCAGATATTTCGTCACTATTGACTGCCATTGATTCCGAAGCTGCGTTCTTTACTGTAATTGATCTTAAGAACGCCTTCTTTAGTGTCCCCATTCATCCCGATAGCCAATACCTTTTCGGGTTTTGTTTAAATGGCCGAAGCTTCAAATTTGCACGTGCACCTCAAGGGTTCACGGAAAGTCCTAGTATTTACAGCCAAGCACTGAAAAGACAACTAGACAGTATTCACATGCCTACTGACACTGCTCTACTGCAATATGTTGACGACTTGTTAATCACCGCACGGACCGAACGTGACTGCGAACGCGCGTCACTGACAGTCTTGTATTTTCTGGCTGAAAAGGGGCATAAAGTGTCCCCTTCGAAGCTACAATTCTGTGCCCAGCAAGTGGTATACCTTGGACACTTGCTGTCCAAGAGGGGTAGACAGTTGACACCAGATCGTATCCAGTTAATTGCACATCTGCCACAGCCCAAGACACAAAAGGAAGTACGGGCCTTCATTGGCCTCACTTCTTACTGCAGACAATGGATTCCTCAATATGCATATCTAGCCAAGCCACTCATACAGTTAACAACACAGGAGGCAGCGACTTCGACTGTCCTCCCTTGGACTCAGGAACATACACAAGCTTTTAATGACTTGAAGAAAGCTTTATGTCAAGCACCAGTTTTAGTGACACCATGTTACAGCAAACCTTTTACACTTTTTGTCACAGAACGCGATGGCACAGCATTATCTGTTCTCACACAAGATCAAGCAGGACACCACAAGCCTTGTGCTTATTTTTGTAGTACATTGGATCCAGTAGCCCAGGCTTTGCCTGCGTGCCTAAAATCAGTTGCAGCAACAGCTCTAGCTATCCGACAAAGCGATTCAATAGTGTTAGGACATCCCTTGACAGTACAGGTTCCACACTCCGTGGAAGTTCTTCTGAACCGAACTCAGACTCAACACTTGACCATAGCACGACTGACAGGTTATGAACTGACACTGTTCCAGCCACACATAGAAATCAGACGCTGGAACATACTCAATCCTGCCACATTGTTACCCTTGAGTACAATCGATCCAGCACCACATGACTGTGTAGAAGTCATTAATACAGTGACAAAGCCCCGACAAGACTTGACAGACATTGCATTGCCCGACCCAGATCTGACACTTTACGTGGATGGTTCATGTATGAGAACAAGCACAGGAGAATTAGTGGCCGCATATTCAGTGACCACTGAAACTGAAGTCATAGAAACACATCGCATTGACACATTATCTGCTCAAGCAGCAGAGCTCATTGCTCTGACCCAAGCCTGTATACTAGCCAAGAACAAGAAAGTAAACATATACACAGATTCACAGTACGCATTCGGAGTCGTCCACGACTTCGGTGTTCTTTGGGAAGAGAGAGGTTTTTTAACTTCTCACGGTGCCAAGATTCAACACGGTCCCCTCATTCAAGCCCTGTTAGAAGCAATACACTTGCCTACAGCCATAGCCATTATGAAGTGCAAAGCACATACCAAAGTCACCGACACTATTTCCCAGGGTAACGACCTGGCAGATCGAACAGCCAAATTCACAGCTCAGACAGACATACCGACTGACATGACAAAGACTGAAGTAACTTCACTGACACATTGCCTGACAGTAAAGGATCCCACACTAGATGTACTCGACATACAGACACATGCAACCCCAGATGAAATCAAGAAATGGACTGAACAAGGAGGGATCCAGACAGATCAGGGATGGATGACGAAGGGAAGAGCCACATGGTTCCTCCCCGACTCTATGGTTCAAGTTATCATTAACACAGCACATAGTCCAGCACACTTAGGAGAGAAAGCCATGTTAGACAGTTTACAGAATCTTTGGTTCAACAAACACTTACGAGCAGCAGCGAAACAGAAAGTGCGTACTTGCATGATCTGTTGTCAGTTCAATCCAGGCAAAGGTATTCCCGTGGAACAAGGTGGATTTCATCCTCCTGACCATCCTTTTGAAGTCCTCCAGATGGATTATATCCAGATGGACAGATGCCGAGGATTCAAGTATGTCCTCGTAGTCGTATGTGCTCTTTCCCGATGGACAGAAGCATATCCAGTCCCCGATTACACTGCTGTAACCACTGCCAAACAGCTGGTCCGTGAATTTTTCCCACGATATGGTTTGCCCCGTGTCGTGTATTCTGATAATGGACAGCCATTCTCGTCCGAACTTATGAAACAGGTATCACTCCTGTTAGGTTACCAGTGGAAGTTCCACTGCGTACGTCATCCAGAAGCCGCAGGTCTCGTTGAGAGACATAATCAAACCCTGAAAACACGCCTAGCAAAAGTCTGTGCAGAAAAAGGTGTAGATTGGATAGTAGCCCTGCCAGTTGCACTCTTTTACATGCAAATGGTAGCTCATTCTAGAACAGGATTGTCCCCGTATGAGATTGTTTTTGGTCGTCCCCCGAACATGTGGAGTACGCCTATGCCCCGAAAGATCACAGATGTTGAAAGTACTATGCTGACAGATTACTTGGCTTCCTTGATGTCTGCACTACAATCTTGTCGTTCACAGGTCGCGGCTGCCTTCCCGGACAACACCCAAGTAAAACCGTATGAAGTCGTTCCAGGAGAATACGTCTACGTGAGAAATTTCGACAGAACAAGTCCGCTGGAACCCAGATGGAAACAGCCAAAGCTGGTGTTGATGACAACGAGGACCGCCGTCAAGCTGGAAGGTCGCAAGGGATGGCTGCACTCCAGCCACATTAAGAAATTTCACGGACTGTGTCCAGAGACTCCGATTAAGGACTGCCCACTTTTAGACACTGACTCTAAACTCCCCCTGCTAGAGAAAACTCCTCAACAGGAGTATCGTTCCAAATTAAGGTCTAGTAAGTCAGACAGCGTTTAATTGTTTAAGTCCCCCTCGGGTGAAGCGGTTAGACAGGTTTCTGCCATGTATAAGATAGACCCACGTAGTCAGAGAGATAGGCGTAGCGAAAAGAGAAAACAGTACTGTAAAAATTTGCACAGCAGATGCATTATCGCATTAATTTTTATGTTTCTTCTGAGTCTTACGATCATATGCATAAGTTTAATGCTACATGTTTTCTTTCCTCTTGATTCTCATGTACATGCTTCCTCTAATGACACTGTAGAGCACACTTTTAGTGACCTGCCTCCCCACGAATTATCCTATCGTTTAGCAATGCGCAACAATACATTCATCCGTATGTTACACCATTCTTACCAGACCAGCAATGCTACCAATTGCTGGGTATGTGGCCGACTCCCTCCCTATCAGAAGTACAAGGGAGCTCTGCCCCTCTTTCCTTATCCGTTCACACATAATGGTTCGTGTGGTGCATGGTTTACTTTAATGTCTTCCCTAGATAGTAAGTCCAAGGTTTCCCAAGGCAATTGGATATGGGGGAACCTGAATACAGTCATGAATAAAATATGTTTCCCAGACAAAGAAGGTCTTCCCCAAAGGACAGGGACCGATCTAGAAAATGAAGTGTATGGATTAGGTAATTTTACACTTAACCTCATGATTCTGAACGTTCAATCCGAGACTAATTCGGACTTGCCGTTTATTACAGTTTTACCAGTGAAAGGCGAATTATGCGTCAGAAAGAATGGTTCAGTACACCTAGGACACAGTGATTGTAATACTGTGGTCGAATACAGTGATAAAGGAAAGTCTACTTTCAAAGCCTCCCGCCATTCTTATTTTATATGTTGGCAGACAGCCTATGTACGTCTGCCATTAGATTGGGATGGGACGTGTTATATTGCGTTCCTATTGCCACCTGTTTTTCTAGCCCCGCCTGATTATCAACGAAATTCACATCTTGTGCATGTGAGACATAGAAGGGAGATCAAGACCCCGATTGTCGACCAGACTGAAACAACGTGGGAGCAATATACAGATTTCAATAAAGGATTCTTTTTCTTTGTAGGTCCTGTCCAGAATAGTAAATTGATACGCAAATTGACCAGAACTTTGGAAGCAGTAGTGAACGAAACTACTTCTGCTTTAGGCAACCTGACCGAGGAGCAGTCTGCTATGAGACTTGTTGTTCTTCAAAATCGCCTTGTCCTTGACGTCATCCTGGCCGATAGGGGCGGGGCTTGTAGAGTCATCAGATCCAGTTGTTGCGTGTTTATTCCTAATAATGCGCCATCAGTATATAAAGCGATTACAAGGCTTCATGAAATTGCTCATCAGATGCACCAGAGTCCAGGCTCATGGACTTGGTCCGGTTGGCTCTGGAGTGTGATATCGGCTTGGGGATGGAAATTGTTATCATTCCTAGGAATAATACTGCTCATGGTATTCAGTTGTTGTCTCTGCCTGCAATGTGGGCCAGCGATTTGCGGCTTGTGCGCCACAGCTTGTATTCCCCGTCCAAGTACACGTTCCCGTTCCCGAATAAAGAAAGAAGAGCAAATGATGCTTTACGAACAGATAGATGGTCTCATGAATATAGATATATCCTAAAGGGTGTAGTAGGGTCCAAGGAGGGAATGAGGTAATAGAAATTTTCAGGTAGCTAATGTGTCCCCCACTCGCACCCTATCCATGCACCCATGTTCCTTGTATGTCGTGTAACTTCTGTCCCGTACATGCTAGAAAGACGCATATGCATTTGCGTCCAACCTCAACATGTCAGCTATCCAGTCCTGCAAGAAAATCCCGTTAATTAGGCTTCTAGGCCTATGGTGCCAACGTCTTTACATGGTACACTTTTGAATCTCGCACACGTTTTCTCCATGTTTCCTGGCTCAGTCGAGCTAGGCCCTTAAACGAGGCCCCGAGTCTCATCTCTCCTGTCTCTGAAAGCTGTATGCATCCCTGACCTCTGCCTTACTTCCTGCTCAGCGAGGCGGTGCCCGGCTCGGCCTGGCCTGCCTGCCAACACGTTATTTTGCCTACAGTAATCTGCTCAGCCTCCTCGAAAACACATTCCAGTCTAGTGAAATAGGAAAACATCTTCCCGGCTACAGAACAAAGGGCCCGGCCTTCCTGTCCTCCTCACAAGTGATTTACTGAACCCGTTACCATGGTAAGCCCATGGCCCCGCGCATTGCACCAAGACACGTATGCACGCACTAGCATTCAGTATTGAATGGCCTCTGCCCGAGAGACCTTTTACTTCAGACACTACATCCTCCAAACATGAGATACCAGATATGTTATAGGTACAGGTTGCCCTGACATCCCAGACACCAGTCTCCTCCACTAGTGCTAAAGTCAAAGCCCCCAGTTCTCCCCAGTTACACGTCATGCTCAGTTGCGCGCGCATCCAGGTCATAAGTTTCTGCTGATCCTGCAAACTTTCTCTATGCATCCACCCACTTGTGACGTTTCTTGTGACGTTTCTCTGACATGTACAGTGCACGCCCATGTGTACGCCTTTTTACACGCCTCCTGTTACGCACATGTGTTCTTATCTCTCTCTTTTCTCCTGTTACGCCTACTGCATTCATTTCAATTGTACTGTTTTACTATATATAATGTGTAATATTAATAAAACGTTGAATGTCCCTTCCTGAACCTTAGTGGTGATGGAACATGATATCCGATCCTCGAGGATCCTTCATTAAAGCCCGTATGACTCAGATCCCACGGACTCTGCCTCTCATTTGAATGAGCTTCCTTTCTGATAATTAATTATATGGAAAAATGATACGGTAAAATTATTTACCACAGTTGTAGGAGGAGACCGCTTTCCGCAGACTAACAATGCTCAAAAATTCCATGCAGGCTTACGATTGTTGTCATCTACCTGCAATTATAAAAGCTTTCAAGACCAGATGCTGCGAGACCATTTGGTGCAAAAAAGTAATCAACAAAAAACAGCGGGGAGATTTCTGAATACCGAAAAGTTAATATTGTAGAAAGCAATGGTATCCGATGATACTGGAAAAGTGGCAGCCATGCAAGGAACTATCTACAGAGCAAATTCTAAGAAGAAAGAAACAATATCTGGTCATAAAAGTACTAATGTCAATCACAAGAACTTATCTTGTTGAATGTTTGGGTAAAAGGGCCATCTTGCCATCAAATTCAATTTACCTGTGGTAGGTCAGATGTGTAGGAAATGTAAAATGAAGGGGCATTTTGCAAGGGTATGCAAGGCAAAAGATAAATAGGTTTCTGGGTGGTCTAGAAATTCTATCAGTCCCATTAGTGAGAATATGACAGATGATATAAGAGAATACGTGTTGTTACAAGTTAATGAGGAAGGAACTCCCAGTGATAAAGACAATTCTTTTTGTACCTTCTTAATTGATGGGGTTAAATGACAGCTGATGGCAGATGCCGATGCTCAGTATACTTTATTCGGAGAAGAGCATCTTGTCTAGTTCTCTAACCTTGTATTCTCTATCATAAAGTTAGGGCCTAACGCAATAAGACAATTGATTTACTGGGATATTTCGAAGGAACACTAGAGTTTCAAGGCATCAAAATAATATCAAAGTTAAACATTGGCCCAAAACATCCAAATCCAGTCTTGGGAGCAGAGGCCAAGGTAAATGTGCTGAAATGTGAGGAGTTGGTAGAAGATTCACCAGAGATTTTCCGGAGAAAATTGGTGTTGATCAAGAGCTTCACACATAAAATATTGTTTAAGTTTAAAGAAAGATTTTATTAAGCAATAAAGAAGTAAAACAGAAAAAGTAACAACAGTAACAATGCAAAAAATCTGTTGGTCAATATATTCTGTAGAAATGGAGAGGAGACGAAGGAAAAGGAAGAAGGAAGAGGGAGAAAGAAGTAAGAAGGACGAGGAAAACAAAATGATAAAGCAAGCAATCAAATGTAATAAACAGTTACATGTGCAATCTCTAATAAAACATTTGTAAAAGTGTATATAAATACAAAAATAAATAATACATCAAAATAGCGAAAAAGGCATATTCACGGTGGTTTGGAACTTCTTAATTGCGTGGCGAATGCAACGGAAGGGATTGGGTGGATAAGTCTAAATAATTTGTAACAGGCAACCATAACAAATCTCTTTTAATAGCAAGAGTAATAGTTTAAACATAGACTCTATCTAATCTGTGATTGTAGCAAACTTCATACCACCAAGCTTGAAAGGAAATATTGGAGATATCTTTCCAGGATTTGGTAATTTGTTGAAATGCAACATCTATGAGTAAATCTACAAAATTGGTATTAGCAGTGGATTGAGACCATATATCAGCGAGGCTTCCCAGAATAATTTGTGTCAAAGTGAAGGGAAAATGAGTGGAAACGATCTTATTAATCTGATGCCAAACTTTGGACCAAAAAGAATGGACTAAAGGACAGGTGAATAACATATGTTTGAGGCCTGCACCATCAGTAGAGCATGACCAGCAAGTAGAGGAAGTGGAGGAATCAATTTTATGTAATGTCATAGGTGTAATCAAAAGTCTATTATAGATAAAAAAATAAAGTCTGAGTTGTGTTTGCTGCTCTAGAGGATTTCTTTATTTTAGACCAAATTTTATGCCAAGTTAAGACGGAAAAGGATTCGTTCAGGTCTAACTCCCAAGCCACTTCTATGGTAGATTTATTACGAGTGGCAGAAACCTCACGTAAGGCTTTGTAAATTTGAGATGCAGAAGAGGAGGAGTGTAAAAGCGAGACAGTAATAGGGGAGGCTTCAGTACGAGAGGTAGAAGACAAGAGAGTATCATAGCTATTTTGTGCAGCTGAGCATATTAAGGTATACTTAGGGAGGAAAGAGGACGGGAAGGAAAACTGAGATTGGAGTAAATAAAAGGGAATACAGACACCATCCCGAAAAAGTTGATAGGCCCAAGAAAATCCAAGAGTGTGCCAGTCCTTCCAAAAAGAGTCTTATTTTTGATTTTAATAAGAGGGTTATACCAGATAGAGGACTGTAAGAAGCAGGAATGATCATCCAAACCATCTAGAAAAATAGGAGAGAAGGTTTTCCTAGAGTTTTTAAGAATAGGAAGAGACATTCTGTTTGGGATGTGTGGTAAGGAGATAAATTGTTCAAAAGAAAAGGGATGAAAAAAGAAAGATTCAATATCTATACATAATGGTTGCGAAGTCTTGTCAAGTGAACGCTCAGAGAGAAAAGAGGCAAAATGCGCAAGAAAAAATGAAGTATGATATGAGGAGATATCCGGGAAGTTGACACCACCCGTATGTTTAGGACATTTGAGTTTAGTGAATGACATCCTAGCTTTCTTGTTTTGCCACAAAAATCGAGAGAGAATGGAATAGATAGTTTTATAAGCGGATTTGGGAATATTAACTGGAAGATTGGAAAGGAAAAATAAAATGATTGGGACTAACATCATTTTTATAGAGTCCAATCTACCCCACCAGGATAAAAACAGAGGGTTCCATCTTGATGTGGAATCTTTCAAAGTAGTATGAAGAGTTTTAATATTCAAGGCAACCGTATCCTTAATCACTGGAGTAAACCATAAACCTAGATATTTCATTTTAACAGGATTACAATGAAAAGAGGAAGACAAGAAATCAGAGTGAAAACAGAAAGTGTTCAGAGGTAGAATCTCACATTTATCAACATTAAGTTTGTAGCCTGAAACCGACGCAAAATGAGAGACTTCAGATAGCAAAGCTGGAACAGACGTTTGAGGATTAGAAATGAAGAGGAGAATGTCATCCGAATTGGCAGAGAGTTTCAGCTGAGTACTCCCATAGGGAAATCCCGAAATGTCATTGTTCAGTCTAATTTTCGCCAAAAATGGTTCTAATGCCAAAATAAAAAGAAGAGGAGAAAGAGGGCAACCCTGGCGGACTCTTCGAAGAAGAGGAAAAGAAAAGGAAACAAGACCATTAGCTAATATGAAGGATCTAGGAAAATAATATAGTAGAGAGATATAAGAAAAGAATTTCGGGCTAAAGCCAAACCAAGTAAGAGTGGAAAACATAAATTGCCAATCGACTCTATCAAACGCCTTCTCAGCATCAAGGGCAACAGCTGCCAGTGACTGTTTATAAGATCGAGATTTGCTGAGAACATTGAAGAAAAGGCGAGTGTTGTCCGAAAGATGGCGTCCCTTAATAAACCCGGATTGTTCTTTACCAATAAGTAGTGGCAACATTTTATCAAGTCGAAGGGCAAGAATTTTTGCAAATATTTTATAGTCTAGATTAATTAATGAGATAGGCCTATAGTTTTTAAATAAAGTATTGTCCTTATTATCCTTGGGATTGAGACAAATCAGAGCCTCTTGAAAAGAGCCTTCAGATTTTTTAGAATCAATAAAAAAAAGGAAACCAATTGATGAAGTCTAGGAACTAGAAGAGCGGAAAAATGTAAATAAAATTCAATGGTGAAACCATCCGGGCCAGGGGCTTTACCCTTCTTGATTACATTAATGGATTCTTATATATCCTTAGGTAGGATATCATCCTCCAAGGAAGTAAAATCTACCTCTGGTCGGGAAGGAGAAGGAATCGTAGACAAATACTGATCGATATCTGCAGGCAGAGGAGGGGATTCTGGAGTATAAAGTTTCTGATAAAAATCAGTAAATTCATGTAGAATGTCCTCATCCTTATGTAAGACGGCATTGGAGGCGCCTACAATAGATTCTATTTTTGTCCTTTCTTTTTTAACTTTGAGATATTTGGTTAATAAATTTCCAGCTTTGTTTTGTCCACTACAGTATTTAGCGCTAGACTTGAGAAAACATAAATTAGCAGACTCAGTGGAAATTTTATTAAAGGAGAGTTTAGCCTGGACAAGTTTGTTTAGATCAGTCGACTATTAGATGAATAGTAAGAATGTTCTAGATGTTTATTTGAGAATAAAGGGATTGAGTGGATTTAATAGCTAAACGTATTTTCTTAGCAACAAATGAAATAATGAAATCCCTAGCGGCAGCTTTAAAAGTGTCCTATAATAATTGAGGAGATACTTGGGGTGTTTCGTTATTTGCAAAGAACATGGAAGCAAAGGCAAGGAAGTCTTCCGTAAATTTAGTGTCTAGAAGAAGAACATTATTAAACCTCCATCTCTTAGTACTTTTTTGTGGGAGGGAGTAGTTCTAAAGCTAACGAGACAGGGGCATGATCAGAGATTAAAATCGATCCAATATCAGAGTGCACAATATGTTGAGTTAGGGCCTTAGAAACAAAAATATAATCTATACGGGATTGGGAAGAGTGGGCAGGAGAGAAAAAAGTGTATTCTTGTAAGGAGGGATGGCAAAGTCTCCACAAGTCGACAAGAGACCTTTGGGAGATGGCAGAGGTAAACTGAGTATGGGCGGACGAGGGAGAGAAAAGTGATTTGGATTTCCGATCAAGGAAAGGGTCCATGACCATATTGCAATCGCCACCCAAAATAAAGTAATCATCAGTGTATTGCATTAATGAAGAAACAATCTGGGGCCAAAACAATTGATCCTGCACAGTGGGAGCATACAGATTAAAAATAGTTACAGGAATTTTATCAACCAACAAGGATACTACAACCCATCTACCGTCAGATTCATTATCCTGACTTAAGGGTTGAACATTCAAACGTTTATGGCAAAAAATAGCAACCCCATTACGTTTCCCTGTACCAGGGGAAGCAAAAACATGACCAACCCAATTGCGACCAAGTTTAGCAACTTCAACATCCTTAATATGTATTTCTTGTAATAACGCAATGTCACATTTCAAATTAGTTAAATGGGATAGAATACGCTGTCGCTTAATAGGAGAGCCCACACCTTTAACATTCCAAGAGATTAACTGTAGAGACATTTAAAGTTCAAATTTGCAGGTAAAAATGATATTAAGATGATGTTGTAGGTGACTTTGAAAAGGCATGGATGAAACAAACCATATCTGGCATTCAAGTTACGTAGCGCTGGCCTGAAATCCAAAAATCTCTCCCAACGGTCAGCTGTTACTCTAGCATAGTCCTGGGCAAAAAATATATTTGCACCCTGCCAAATGATCTTCCCACGTTGTTTGGCAGCCTGGAGAACTTTAAGCAAATCAGTGTATTCTAAAAAATACAAAATAACAACTCTGGGCTTAGAAGAAGATGATGCAGTCCGAGGAGGAGGACCAAGATGATGTGCGCGCTGGATTTTCAATACTGGATTGTCAGGGAGCCCCAAAAGTGTTGGTAAAAAGGTCTGAATAAATGATATCGGAGTTGGACCCACAAGGCCCTCCGCCAAACCATAAATATGCAGATTATTGTGTCTATTGCGGTTTTCTAACTGCTCAATTTGCTGTTTAAGGTGAATGATCTTGTTAGATATAGTAGGAAACTGGTTAGTGAGCTCTTGCACCAAATCGACACAAGCCTCCAATGCCCCAACTCTCTGTTCTGTGCTCGACCAGGAAGATTCTAAATTTTGCAAACGCGTATTAGTCTCTTCCATATGTGGCTTAAGAGCGCGAATTTCCTCTAGGAGAAGTTCCATAGAGATTGATGAGGAGGAATTAGTGGGAGATGGTGGGTTTACTTTAACTCGCTTGCCAGAAGTAGACGCTGGCGCAGGAAGACTTTTAGCATTTTGTTTCGCCCCTGGGTGGGAAACAGCTCCTTTTGAAACAATAGGTTCTTTACCATGGACCTCCACAGGGTCTGTAAAACATTGAAAGGGTTAAAGTCCTCCATTCCTGCTTCAGAAGACTGAGGGGTCCCACTGCGATTATTCCGAGGCATAGCCATAAAGTCACGGAAAAGTATTTTTAGGAACAGTTGCAGAGCAAAATTATTGAATTTGCATTATAAATAATATATGCAGAGAGGAAAAGCAGTTATTTTTCGGGCAAAACATGTGAAAATAAAAGGAGGAACCTTATATAGTAGCGCAGAGTCATTAAAGCTGAAGAAAAAATAAAGCGGAAAGCAATTCTGAAAAAAAAACAGTATGTAAATTGCAAAATTAGAAACTCCTCAGAGATCAAAAACGGAGTTTAGCGGTAAAACAAAATGGCGGCCGCAACATTTTCCTGAAGCGCGAGAGGAAAAGAAGCAAATACTCTGCGCTGGGCTCACCTAACAAATGTCCCGTTATCACACTGGAGGCACGTTACATTCCGGTGTGCAAGAGTGGAAAAAAGCGGGTCCAATATGTTGAAATGAATCCTGGAGACTCCGTCAGCCCTCACGCCTCGGCGGAGCTCCCTGTAACAGCGGCCATCTCGGAAGGCTCCGAAGCCACCCTCCCCACACATAAAATATTGTTGAAGGAAGTGGTGACTCCTAAGGCACATAATGCATTCTGTGTCCCTCTGGTGATGAGAGAACCTCTGCGAATGGATTTCCACAGGATCGGCGATGAAAACATTGTTGAGGAGATTAAAGTGTCTGAATGGTTGGCTCCTGTGGCATTAGTCAAAAACGTTAATGATGCATTGCAGTAGTGTGTGAACCTTCTGGACCCGAATAGGGCCATCTGGGTGGACAGACACCCTCTGCCCAACATAGGTGATACACCAATGACAACCAAGCGGACTAAGGTTTTCTCTACCCTTCGACATATCATCAGGTTTCTCTGCATTCTGATTCTAGGCTACTTACAATCTTCATAACGCCCGAAGGAGTGCACAGGTTCATGCATTGGCAGTTCAGGCTAGTATCAGCTTCTGCTGTTTTTCAAAGGGCCATGCATCAGCTTTCTGAGGTTTGTTAATTGTGTTGTATTTCCAGGACAACATTCTGATATTCTGCGAGAATAATGAGGCCTACAGCAGGGTTTAGAAAATGGTATTAACCCTTTTGCAATGGAGTGGGTTGACTATTAGACCAGGCAAATGCAAGATTAGAGTGAAAGGGGATAAGAATCTTGGACAATGGTTTGATGAAAGCGGGGCATCTCCCAAGATAAAGGTGGTAAAGGCCATTGAAGGAGCGCCATCTTCTCGGTGTACGGAACGTTGGAGTATTGTTACAATATGAAAAATGTTCCAGGCAAAAAGAATGTTAGTCAGATTGCTTGTCACCTTTGCGAGTGAAGGAAGAAGAACGGCGTTGGCTTCAGTGAATGAAATCACTGTATGATGCATATATGATGATGAAGGGGTCCAGGCATTAAGGGAGGACGAGGCCTTATTGGAAATCAGAACATATACTTCAGAGGGATGGCTAAGGAAAAGAACAGCTTCTGATTTTGCTGAATCTTATCGTGATGTGAGTATGAAGATGTCAGTAGTAGGCAGTAGGGGATGTGCTGTTAATAGCTGAACTTTTGTTAGTGCCGTAGGTTTGGAGGTACCGCATTATGAAAATGGTACACGAGGGCCACATTGGCATAAGTGCTGTAAAGTTTACTTTATGCCTCAGTGGTTAGAGGACGAACACTGTAGGCAGAGTGGTGGGAGCGTATTGCGCACCCCCTAGTAGTGCCTTTGTGCAATGCTTTTTTAGGTCATGAAAGGAAAGAAGACGAGGATGCTATTGCCCAAGGATGTGAATGCACTGGGTCATCGGAGAGCCATTATGGAGGGTTTGAGTGGGAGGTATTGGGTGCACATGAGGAAGACACCGAAGGGGACCAAGGGGCTGTGCAAATTCTCCAAACCACTTCAAGTAAGGTAAGTGTATCCATAAACGCTTCTTTTGATTGATGGTAATCAGAGGAATTATAGAGAAGTGGTCGAGCTGCCTAGATGTCTCACATAGCCATTATGAAAATGGGGTAACCCAAAAAGGTTCGGGGACCTGGGTAGATAACGTTATATTGGAAACAGTGGTCCCAACCAAAAATTTTTATCAACAGACAAATCTGTACAATAATGAATTCGTTTAGTGAGCTTCCTAAGTCAAACGCTCAGTTGAATTAATCAAGATTACCACTCGGGTAACCTATACACAACATAGTTCTTATACAATAACCTGACACAAACCAAGGATTTATTTTGAAAAAACGAAGGAGTTTTAATGATTTACTCCATTTCAATTAGCTGTTTTTATATACATTTATACAGTTATATACAATTGCAACCTAACGGTAAAAAAGAAGAGCAACGCAGCTTCTAAAGTAGTGCAAGAAAATGAAAGAAAAGAACGTGATTGTGGTGAAGAAAGGGTGCAAGCCTCAAAAAGAGTAGTGACACGTGAAAAAGGGGTTTTTTTTTTACAAATACAGCTATACTTGGTATTCAGCTGATCTCACAGAAAAAGCCACAATTAGTTGCTATTATATTTTTATACATTTATACAGTCAAGCAATGACATGTATAATGGTTTTCAAAGGTGGTCCTATCTGTACATAAAAAGAAAAAGAAAGGCGTCGACGTTTCGACCCGTCTTTTGGTACATGGGCAAGTTGGAGCCTCGACCTGCGGGTCTTCCTCAGGACGAAGATTGCACACACGTTTTTTACCGTAGACAATTCACAGAATTGGCCCACTAGAGGTTAATGGGCTGCCAGCGTCCTCCAGTATTGGGATAGACGGGTAGTCCGATGGATCAGAGTGGGACACCATAAACTAGATGGTACATCGTCTGTATGGGTATTCAGGCGTTTAAGGTCAAAGACACTCAATGAATATGTTTGGCCAAAATGGACCACCCTGGACTGGATGGTGTGACGTCCGTGTGGGTATTCCGGATTTTGGGTGACCACCACTCGCGCAAAAGCGCCCAAACACTTTTAAAACACCGTGTATCACGAATGTCACCCAGGCAGAGTCTGCACGTTTTTCGTCAATTTCCTCCGCAGTATAGCGATAGTAATCGCGCTTTTACTATTCCGCGTTGTCCGCCTTCAAACGCCGGGCCGCCATGTAAAAGCGCGATTACTATCGCTATACTGCGGAGGAAATTGACGAAAAACGTGCAGACTCTGCCTGGGTGACATTCGTGATACACGGTGTTTTAAAAGTGTTTGGGCGCTTTTGCGCGAGTGGTGGTCACCCAAAATCCGGAATACCCACACGGACGTCACACCATCCAGTCCAGGGTGGTCCATTTTGGCCAAACATATTCATTGAGTGTCTTTGACCTTAAACGCCTGAATACCCATACAGACGATGTACCATCTAGTTTATGGTGTCCCACTCTGATCCATCGGACTACCCGTCTATCCCAATACTGGAGGACGCTGGCAGCCCATTAACCTCTAGTGGGCCAATTCTGTGAATTGTCTACGGTAAAAAACGTGTGTGCAATCTTCGTCCTGAGGAAGACCCGCAGGTCGAGGCTCCAACTTGCCCATGTACCAAAAGACGGGTCGAAACGTCGACGCCTTTCTTTTTCTTTTTATGTACAGATAGGACCACCTTTGAAAACCATTATACATGTCATTGCTTGACTGTATAAATGTATAAAAATATAATAGCAACTAATTGTGGCTTTTTCTGTGAGATCAGCTGAATACCAAGTATAGCTGTATTTGTAAAAAAAAAAACCCTTTTTCACGTGTCACTACTCTTTTTGAGGCTTGCACCCTTTCTTCACCACAATCACGTTCTTTTCTTTCATTTTCTTGCACTACTTTAGAAGCTGCGTTGCTCTTCTTTTTTACCGTTAGGTTGCAATTGTATATAACTGTATAAATGTATATAAAAACAGCTAATTGAAATGGAGTAAATCATTAAAACTCCTTCGTTTTTTCAAAATAAATCCTTGGTTTGTGTCAGGTTATTGTATAAGAACTATGTTGTGTATAGGTTACCAGAGTGGTAATCTTGATTAATTCAACTGAGCGTTTGACTTAGGAAGCTCACTAAACGAATTCATTATTGTACAGATTTGTCTGTTGATAAAAAATTTTGGTTGGGACCACTGTTTCCAATATAGATGTCTCACATAGGCGTAAAGAATCAAGTTGGTGTGAAGTCAAGTGATGCGACATTTCCAGGTTCCCAGGTGTTGTGTCAGAAAAGGGCCTTTTATAAAAATTGGAATTATTAAGGATTCCATCCCTGTGGAGGGAATAGTACCCGAGCCCGCCGCATGACAGACTTGGTGCGCATAGGTATGCACACAAAGAATTGAGGGAGCGGCAATTCACCATAAAATCAAAAGGTTCACTGATGTGATTTCCAAAACTTCGTCCTTTTATTAGATGATTTTCAACAGAGATGATGAAATTCAGATTGATAGAAAATCTTCATACGAATCAAAGTGCAACATAAACAGCCGACGCGTTTCGTTCTCAGACGGACATCATCAGGGCTGTAAATTGATAAATAATACATGTCAGATTTGAACAGACAAAAATCATAATACATCAAAAAACAACCTATTACACACAATTACATATTTAAACAAATTGGCGTTGATGCTCTGTTATATCTAATATTATGTGTATATAAAATTCATTTTTTAAATAAATAAATAAAAATCTTAAGTAGGTTGCACTATACTGGAATATTGTGAATAGAAAGTCAAGATTTCTTCTTTGAAAAACTCGCTCTCACAGGAGGTAGGCATAAGGATTACTTATTTACAATGGTTATCGTTTTTGAGGAGTTCTGGGGAATGTATAGATATTTCTGTTATTAATTTGTTTAAATATGTAATTGTGTGTAATAGATTGTTATATAGGCAGGTGTCCTTTTGCCGTTTTTTTGATGTATTATGATTTTTGTCTGTTCAAATCTGACATGTATTTTTTATCAATTTACAGCCCTGATGATGTCCGTCTGTGGACGAAACGCGTCGGCTGTTTATGTTGCACTTTGATTCGTATGAGGATTTTCTATCAATCTGAATTTCATCATCTCTGTTGAAAATCATCTAATAAAAGGACAATTTTTGGAAATCACATCAGTGAACCTTTTGATTTTATGGTGAATTGCTGCTACCTCAATTCTTTGTGTGCATATTAAGGACATTGCTGGATTTTATCGGTGGATCCAGATGAGGTGTTGAGCGGACTTTTGAATACTAATTCTTCTTCAAATTGTTACGTAAATTTAGTTATTGTCTGTGCTGTCTTTAAACCCTCACCGTTTTCTGCACTTTGAGTATTGGTGCGCATAGGTACCCAGACGTCTGGAAGGTGTCTATAGGTGTCCACTGGGACAACATCGGTACCAGCAGCTTTGCCCTGGGGGCATCTCGCCAGGGATTTATGAACCTCCCCTATGGTAAAGAGAATCTGTATGTGGGAAATATCCATAAACGTCATCTCATCTTGGTCTGTCCTTTGAGGTAACAAAAACATTGAAAGGAAATGGTCCACCCAGGCCTTTCTTATTGAACAATATAGTTTGAATTTGAAGTGCCCCTAAGGGGAGGAGCGTTTATTATTCCCCAAAATAATGTGTTAACCCTTGCTTGTGCGGCCTGTCATAAATGTGCCCAAGCTTTCCCTTGTAGCTCTTTTTCCCGTTCTTTTAGGTCCGATTGATATGAATTCTATCTTTCTGGATTGCAGCACAATCTTTTGGATCTGCCTGGAGCAGTTGAATGAAAGGTCTCCGTGCCTTTCTACAGTTGTGATTCAAGCACACTTTTGGTCCCTTTCCTTACCCTTAAGTTCCCTTGTGAAGTGTTAACTTATTGATTTAGGGATGTGGACTTCTCTTGCTGGAGGCCCTGGTGTGCACCGGTCCGCGCCATGACAATTCAACAGTTTTGCTGCATTACTGTATTTGTACAGCCGCACACACTACACTTCTGCAACTGCACAACTGCATTTGTGTTGCATCAGCTCAGCTACAACACAACAAACCCTCTGACCGCACAACTGCAGCTCTACACCGGCAGGGGTCCACTCTTCATCTGACCTGCACTTGCAAACCTGCATTACAACTGCACACTTGCACATTTCAATTAACACTGCTCACTCCCAGCAGCACAGCTGCATACCTTCAATAATACAAGAACCACAAACTTACAACACAACTGCATCTGCACTAATGTACAAATGCAGAATCACAACATGTAACTACAACAATCATAATACAACCATATACCTACAATAAAAACATTTCAATTGTACACACACATAAACACACACACACCCACACACACACAGACATACACACAGATACACATCCACAACTAAGCTACAGATTGCGGAATTGCAACACTTCAACCACACATATACACTTGTACAATTGCACATAGCTGCAAACCCATACCTGCACACCTCCACAATTGCAACAACATTACAACTGCCCAACTGCAAAACTCTGTAACTGCATCAACACTGCATCTCCTCCCTCTACAAACCTACAACTCAACAACTACGACACAATACTTCAACTGCACAACCATAAGAACACTAGAATTCTTCAATTACAATCCACTCCAATTTGACCATTGCACAACTCTACAACTGCACATTGTGAGAAGTTGGCCTGGCACATGCAGTCCACTATTCTAGTGGATACCTTGCACCACTCCAAACAACCCTTATTGATGATAGGTTTATAGACAACCTATACAGAAAGCTATCCTAGTGGTCGCTGTGGAGAGCAGCCTTCAGGCTAAGTCTTGGAGGAATATAAACTAAAGCAGCTTGTTTTACCAATAGTCTCTTGAATGACCAAATGAAAGGAGAACCACAACAGGTATATATATATAAAATATATGTATTTATTCTAAACACATCCCTCTAGTATCTTTATGAGGCTAGAGGCAAAAGTACATTCAGTAAACTTATTTAGCACACAGAAGCACAATATACGTGGAACCCTAGGGGCGTACCAAACCATGTATTAAGTAGGTGGTATAAGAACCACGACAGACATAGATACAAGGCCTAGAGCCTTTAGAACCACTGGGGCCACCAGGAACCACCCAAGGTAATGACACAGTGGACCCACGCGGGACGGGGGCAGTGTCTAAACACGGCCACAAATCACCATTAACTTCTATAGGGAAAATCGCGGTTGGAATTTTAAAGAAAGAGGACATTTAGAAGGGGACTTGGAGCAAACACCTTTAGAATTAGGAGGTTCTAGAGTCAACACCCAAGGGAGCACTGGAGTTCCCGAGTTACCTCTCCAAGGGAAGCCGGGTGCATAGGTGTCTTTTCGTGTCGGGTTTTGTCATCGATTTCAATTGAGAGCTGCTGCAAAGCGCTGCTGGCGTCCAAGTGGAAAGTGTCTGGTTGGATCCAAGCCTGGATTGGAGATGTGAAGAACCTGAAAGCAGAGGGGACAGAGTCTGGGTCACTTGCCAGTGACCAGGAAGGTGATGAGCGGATGCCCACCAATGTCGGGTGCTTGCAGGTGAAGAAGGTGAAGCTTGACTCTTCAGCCACGAGGATCAGGAGGCGTCAACAATGACCAGGTGCTGGATTCGAGCTATCCCATAAAGGATGTCAAGTGCTGCAGTCTCGGATTCTATATGGGACCCAACAAGCCTTGGCAACAGCAACCCACACAGAAAGCAAAGATTGGCTTCAGTGCAAACCATCAAGGTCTGAGGGACTCACATCTTGGTAGGGAGTCAGGGCACGTCTGACGCAACCAGGGAATCCCAAAGGAAAGAAGAGTTACCTTTGTGGGGACCCACCAGTCGACGAACCAGGGATCACGAAGAGGCCTTGAGCAGAAATGCTAGAAGCAGGCTTACAAAACACTCGTGAAGTGTAGGCCCACAATCTTCATTGCAGATTGTGCTCAGGGCTTGGACTACGAGTAGCCCAATGCACGACTTTGGAAAATCTTGAGAAGTGGATGCACTAGCAAATGTGCATGGTGTCCAGGAGTTCCGGACCCACGTCTCTCGGGAGGGCTGCGGGTCTCAGATTTGCTGAGATCTCGTGTCGGCCTCTGAGAAGTCTGGAAGTTTGTGTCCTGAGTCACAGATACTTCAGGGTCCGGTGGGAGCCTCAGGAATCCAGACTGACAAGATGCTTCTTGGTCCCTGTTTGAACAGGGGAGTCACTCCTTGACCCCAAGGGAGATTTTTCCATCTTCTAGTTGAAATAGAATGTCGAAGTTCCAGGATATATGTTGCAGAGTTTCATCCAGGTGTAATCTAAAGTCCTAAGGACTGGGATCCCATACTTACACTAAGTTAGGGGGTTGGACATACTCTAGGGACCCACCTATGGGAGGTTCCAGGGGGGGTGGTTACACCCCATTCCCTTTGTCCAGTTTTGCACCAGAGCAGGGGCTGAGTACCCCTGCAACCGGTCTGAACTGGGGTATGCATAGGGACACCAAGTGTGCCACAAGCACTGTCTGAAAAGTATTCTCTGAATGCACCCACCCAGCCCCAATACACTAAAGCCTGTCTGGGAGGTGGTTACACCTCCCTATGACAGGAAACCTATTGTCCAGGCCTCTCCTTCAGAAGTTCTGTCCTCTCCTGCAGAAGTTTTGTCCAGCAGCAGGAGGTCAGACACGTGTCTGTGGCTGCAGCATCCATTTTTTTGTGATGCTGGGGCTCTTTTAAACAAGTCAGGTAAGTGGGCACATGTCTTCTCCCTCTAGAAGGGTGGAATTATACCCCCACCGCCAGGACTGGCGGGGGCGTGTAGGATTCCAAAGTGTTTGACACCAAACACAACATGTTTCCATGCAGCCAATCCAAAGTTAGCATTTACCGCGAGGTTATAATGCACTTAAGAGTATATGGTCTGGCTGCATCACAGAACAGCCTCAGAGAATAGATTCCGAAAGCTGCAGAGGGGTCCTGCTCATGAATGGGGCACCCTCTCTCACAAAACCAAGCACTCTGCATTCAGGATTATTAAGGCTTGCCATCCATAGGAGTGTCTTATAGGTTTATATGTGTCAGTGATTAAAGGTAGATATAGGTAGCCTATATCTTAGTAAGGGGTGCATGCACCACCTCACCCAGGTTGCAGTAGCAGACCTGTGGTGCCATTTTGGAAGGATTCCCACGGGTGGCATAATACATGCTTCAGCCCCTGGTAGGCCTCTGGGGTACCTATGCCCTTGGTACCTAAGGTACCATATACTAGGGACTCACATGGGTAGCCCAGTAACCAATCTGGAGTGTACTTTAAGTACATGAAATCAATTTAGAGAGGAAGCAGCCAGACTGGGGTCCTGGATAGCGGAGCCACAGCCAGACTAAAGTCGAAAAACAGTGAAACACCAGCAAAAAGTGGGAATGACCATAGTAAGCAGATCCTACTCTCCTACACACATATGCAAGAATTGACTCGCACAACTATACTGTGTGATTTCTTTTTGCGATGCAACTTTACAACTGCACAAGTGTGTAGCTACGCACCTGCACGGTTAGACTGTACTTTCATATCTAGAAGGGTACAGGTCAACAATGCGACAAGTGCACACGCAGGCCAGCTGCAGGCATTCAAGTTACAAACGCAGTGCAAATGTACAATTGTACAAAAATAAGACAAAACTGTCACTCTAAGCATTGCAACGCCTCGGATGTCGAACTGCAAACCCACAGGCCATGTAAAAGGAGAAAACGGTGAAACATTTATAAGAAAGAGCACAAGGCGGTGAGGCAGTGAAATATCACAGCAATAATATGAACCCAGAAGAAATATGGGGCTCGTTTCTAGCAAATCACTGCACACGAGTCCGCAATTAATCTCACCCCCAGAAATAACGCGTCACGTCACCAGTTTCCAGTGGAAGAGAAGAGGCAAAGACTGCAGAGGGGGCCAATTTGTGGAAACGGGGGCACAGGGTCCTGGCTGCATCCTGTGTCATTATTACAGATTATTCCACACAGGCCAACGGAAATAGACTCCTAGGTCTGAAATACTGCCTGAGGTCAAGGGAGCCACAGGAGGGGAGGGGCCACACAACATCCCAATAATCAAGCACTGGCAAAGGAAAGAGGGCGGATATGTCTCTAGAGGAAGTGTTTGGGAACAGTTGGGTAAATGTGTCTGTTCCTCCGCCTGCACAGAAGAGTGGGGCATATTAGCAATACATTAATCATTAACATTTTCTTTCGAAATTACTTGCGCCTCGTGAGGCATATTAGCAAAGGCATTATCGCCGCTTTAGCTGGACTTTTTCCCGCTAAAGCGGAGATAATTTTATCGCCCTATTAGAAAGCTGTCGCTAACAGCAGTTAGCGACAGTTCTTAGGCGATAGCGACCGGTTTGGGGCCCACTTTGCATGTCAGCGATATTTATCGCTAATGACATGCAAAGTGGGCATACCCAACCTGTTAGCGACTGAAAGTAGTCAGTAACACAGCTATCGCCTATTAGCAAGGCAGGCAAAGCGATTAAAAAAGTTGCGCTAAGCGCGAATATCGCCAGAACCTAACGCCTGCTCAGACCATGACTTAACCCGTTTATCCAATGGGAGGTGGACAATCAGGTTAAGTCCCCATTAGCGTTAATGCCTGAATATTGCTGAATTTCCAGCCATATTCTCGCATTGAGCCGCTATCGCCAGATATTTTATTGCATTAGAGATAAACGTTGCTAATAGCATGTTATCTCTGCGATAATATCCGGAGATAGGCGGCGATAAAAAAAATGCGCTAAGTGCATTTAGCGATAAATATCGCTATTTGTTGCTAATATGCCCCTCTGTTCTAAAAAAGAGCCTGAAGATGAAATTGTGAGATTAAAACGCAAACACATCAACAAATTGCATCGTAGACACTTTGGAGACGGGACCAGTATTTCTGCAGCATTGTTACGAACGTCCACATGCTCGCATGTTATTATTATTATTCTATTTATTATTTAAGAGTTTTATTTTTGCGCTGGCCAGACATGAAGGTATCGGAGCGCTTTACAACATGATCACTGGTAAGATACATAGACACACTGGTATGTACAATGGCTCCACATGTATCATAACAATATTGTTTAAGCGCACAATGACACTCGCAGGGTGTGTTATCACAATAGTATGTACACAGCCTTGGCGTCAGAGAGAGCACAACAACTCTTGACGGGATTGGCTTGGAGGGGGGCATGGGGGAAAGTGAGGTAGAGTTCTTAATGTCTTTACTCCGTGACCAAAAAAGCTGTAAACAACGTTATCATGACAACAAAATACAAGAAATGAATACACAACAGTGATCAGCAATTAGCAGTGTGGCTTTATAAAAGTCTGAGGCATCCACACAACAACAGTTCCTAAACAAAAAGGCAGAAAACAGCAGTACAATATCACTGACTCAGCAAAGAAAATACATCAAAAACTCAACTCAATTACAAGCTGACCATCACACACATCTGCAGTCTAACAAACAAATGACTTTAGGACCTAAAACCAAAACCGAATGAGAAGAGAACCCAAAGGGAAGAGCGTAACCATCCATTAGGGGTCCTGGCCGCGATGGGCGCCTATCAAAGCAAGCATACGTCTTATGGTTTAAAAGGTTTGGTAACATGTGGTCTTTGGCCTTTACGCTGTTTGTAGCATGACCTAAAAGGGAGCAGACCATGGCTGTGCTTAAAACAGTGCTCTATCACCACATGCCAGTGGAGGTGCAAGGGGTCTGCTGTTTTCCCCATGTATGTCCTATCCTTGTTGAAGGTCTCATCACATGTGAAGGTTCTCAGTCCAGAGGTGCGGGGGTCTGCAGTCTTCTCCATGTATGTTCTGTCACTGTTGAAGGCCTCATCACATGTGAAGGATCTCAGTCCAGGGGTGCAGGGGGTCTGAAATCTTCTCCATGTATGTTCTGACCCTGTTGAAGGCCTCATCACACATAAAGGTTCTCAGGCCAGAGGTGCATGGGGTCTGCAGTCTTCTCCATGTATGTTCTGTCCTTGTTGAAGGCCTCATCAGATGTGAAGGTTCTCAGTCCAGAGGTGCGGGGTCTGCAGTCTTCTCCATGTATGTTCTGACCCTGTTGAAGGCCTCATCACATGTGAAGGATCTCAGTCCAGAGGTGCAGGGGGTCTGCAGTCTTCTCCATGTATGTTCTGACCCTGTTGAAGGCCTCATCACATGTGAAGGTTCTCAGTCCAGAGGTGCTGGGGTCTGCAGTCTTCTCCATGTATGTTCTGTCCTTGTTGAAGGCCTCATCAGATGTGAAGGTTCTCAGTCCAGAGGTGCGGGGGTCTGCAGTCTTCTCCATGTATGTTCTGTCCCTGTTGAAGGCCTCATCACATGTGAATGATCTCAGTCCAGAGGTGCAGGGGGTCTGCAGTCTTCTCCATGTATGTTCTGACCCTGTTGAAGGCCTCATCACATGTGAAGGTTCTCAGTCCAGAGGTGCGGGGGTCTGCAGTCTTCTCCATGTATGTTCTGTCCTTGTTGAAGGCCTCGGCACATGTGAAGGTTCTCAGTCCAGAGGTGCAGGGGGTCTGTTGCCTTCTCCGTGTATGTTCTGTCCCTGTTGAAGCCATCGGCACATGTGAAGGTTCTCAGTCCAGAGGTACAGGGGGTCTGCAGTCTTCTCTATGTATGATCTATCCTTGTTGAAGGCCTCGGCACATGTGAAGGTTCTCAGTCCAGAGGTGCAGGAGGTCTGTTGACTTCTCCATGTATGTTCTTTCCCTGATGAAGGCCTCACCACATGAAAGGATCTCAGTCCAGAGGTGCAGGGGGTCTGCTGTCTTCTCTATGTATGTTCTGTCTGCTTCTTTCGGGGTGTCAAAAGCCTTTTGACAGTTAACAGTCCAGTTTACTTTCTTGGGCATTTTCTTGGAGGTGAGTTCTGTGAGGGGAGTCACAATGGACCCATATCCCTTCACAAACCTCCTGTAATACCCAGTCAAGCCAAGTAATTCCCTGACTTGGGTCTGGGTTGTTGGAGCTTCCCAATTCATGATGCTCTGGATTTTGGGCTGTAAGGGGTGTACCTGGCCTCCACCAATCAGGTGGCCCAAAAACATCACAGTGCCCTGCCCTATCTGGCATTTGGATGCCTTGATAGTCATTCCTGCAGATTGCAGGGTTTGTAGAACCTTCCCACGGTAGATCAGGTGATCCTGCCAGGTGGAGCTAAAGACAGCAATATCATCAAGATAAGCTGCACTAAAGGACTCCAACCCAGTCAGGACTTGATTCACCAACCTCTGGAAGGTGGCAGGGGCATTCTTTAACCCAAAAGACATTACAGTAAACTGATAGTGCCCATCAGGTGTGGGGAATGCTGTTTTTTCTGTTGCTCCTGGGGCCATGCCAATCTGCCAGTACCCTGCAGTTAAGTCAAAGGTACTGAGGAATTTGGCTGCACCTAATTTGTCTGCCCAGGTCACCTAAGTAAGTGACCTCACTCTTTTTCTCCAGGATAGGGTAAGGGCCACTCCATCTGTCTTGGAGGGCCATTGGTGCCACTGGCTCCAAAACCCACACTTGTTGCCCAGGTTGAAATTCAACCAGTGCAGCTTTTTGGTCATACCAGTGCTTCTGGAGCTCCTGGCTGGCCTCAAGATTCAAGGATGCCTTTTCCATATACTCGGCCATTCTGGACCTTAGCACATAGTCCACAATGTCTTGCTTGGGTTCTTGGAGAGGCCCCTCCCACCCCTCTTTTACAATACAGAGTGGCCCCCTTACAGGATGACCAAACAGAAGTTCAAAGGGAGACAACCCTACTCCCTTCTGTGGCTCTTCCCTATAAGTGAAAAGCATGCATGGCAACAGGACAGCCAATCTCCTTTTGAGTTTTTCAGGGAGTCCCATAATCATACCTTTCAAAGTCTTATTGAACCTCTCAACAAGGCCATTGGTTTGTGGATGGTATGGGGTAGTAAACTTGGACTGCACTCCACACTCCTTCCACATGTGTTTCAGGTAAGCAGACATGAAGTTAGAACCTCTGTCTGAAACCACCTCCTTAGGAAATCCTACCCTGGTGAAGACAGCCAGGAGAGCCTTGGCTACTGCAGGAGCTGTATTAACCCTAAGGGGAATTGCTTCAGGGTACCTAGTAGCATGATCCACTACTAGCAGCTTAAGACATGGCTGTTCATACAGGCACATGAGTAAACCGACCCTACTGAAGTCATGTCAGAACAGTCAACTCATAACTGCTCAAAATAGCGCCATGAAACCTTGGTCAAAGTGCCCTTTACAAATAGGTTATAACATAACATAACATAACATAACTACTAGAATGAATTTGTTCCCTGAGGCTGTGGGAGGTTCAAGTGGACCCACAATGTCCACCTCTACCCTTTCAAAGGGGTCCCCCACCACTCGCAATGGTATCAGGGTGGTCTTCGGGTAGCCACCTGTCTTTCCACTGGCCTGACAGGTGACACAGGAGCTCACAAACTCCTTCACCTTTTGATGCATCTGGGGCCAGTAGAAGAGACTGACTAGTCTTTCCCAAGTTTTGTTTTGCCCCAGATGTCCAGCTAGGGGAATGTCATGAGCCAAAGTTAGGAGGAACTCTCTGTACTTCTGTGGCACTGCCATCCTCCTGATGGCTCCAGGAGTGGGGTTTCTTGGCTCAGCATACAGTAACCCCTCTTCCCAATAAGCTCTGTGGGTACCACTGACATCTCCCTGTGCTTCTGAAACAGCTTGCTGCCTCAGGCTTTCAAGAGTGGGACAGTCTTGCTGACCCTGGCACAGCTCTTCCCTAGTGGGTCCCCCTGGGCCCAGGAGTTCAACCTGGTGACACTCGAGTTCCATGGGCTCCGTTCCCTCTTGGGTTTCCAAGTCCTCCCCTTGATGAGAGGGGTCCTGAGAGGTCTGCGTGTTGAAGCTGGTCCCCCAGTCTTCTTGCTTTTTCTCTCGGTTGGTTGGGTCATACTTTCAGGCTCCAAACCTACTTGTTCACCCTTTTTTTTGCTCTGGGCTCTGGTTTGCACACACACCAGTCTAGGGATACCCAGCATGGCTGCATTGGTTACTTGCTCAACCTCAGTCCAGGCTGAGGTTTCCAGGTCATTTCAAAGCAGACAGTCAGCTGGCAACTGTGGAGAGACCACTACCAGTTTCAGGCCAGTAACCTCCCCCCAACCTAATGTCACCATAGCCATAGGACGATTAGTGGTAACACTGTCAGCATTGGTGACTAGGTGAGCTTTCCCAATCAAGTATTGCTCTGGGGAAAACAGTCTATCTCTCACCATAGTGACACTGGCACCTGTATCCCTCAGGGCTTCTATCCTAGTTCCATTAATGGTGGGATCTTGCAAATACGTTTTCAAGTTGGGTGTCCAAACAGCTACATTGGGAAACTCCCCATCCCCCAAGGAGACTAGGCTAGCTTGAGTGTATTCCCAGACTTGCTCTGGGCACTCTTCCGATCTCATCTGTAGATTCACTGTCCCTGGAGTAGATGCACTGGGTGCCTTAGGGGCTTTTTTGTGGGGGTAAAATTTATCTTCAGTTAAATGTCCCAACTTCTTACAGTTGTTACAATAGGCCTTGGCAGGATCAAAGTTCTTCCCCCTATAGGGCTAAGGCACATAGGGAGTAGTTTGGGACCCACCCACCTGTACAGGTTTTTGGGGCCCTTTGGAAGACATACTTTTTATCTTGAGGATTCTCAACACCTTTCTCCTGGGTAGGTTTTGTAACCATCTTCTTCTGGTCACCCCCAGTGGATGTCCTTGTCACCCTAGTCTTGACCCAATGGTCTGCCTTCTTTCCCAATTCTTGGGGAGAAATTAGACCTAAGTCTACCAAATGCTGATGCAACTTTTCATTTGT
This sequence comes from Lissotriton vulgaris, assembly GCF_964263255.1. Classification (NCBI taxonomy): domain Eukaryota; kingdom Metazoa; phylum Chordata; class Amphibia; order Caudata; family Salamandridae; genus Lissotriton; species Lissotriton vulgaris. Next base: position 178,283 of record NW_028240902.1, read on the forward strand.
GCAATTACTCGAAATGTGTTCCTTCACAAACAAATTGTAAAGTCCAGAAAAATCATGCACATTGTGTCCAGTTAACTAAAATCTATCCGGGATTGGGTCTGGGTTTTGTGAGCCCCCATGAACCTAATTCTGTACTCCTCAATAGTGAATCCAAATCCCTCAATCAGAGTGTTCTCCATGAGGTCATAGGACCCTGAATTTGGCCCAGAGAGGGTCAGAAGCCTGTCTCTGCAGTTACCAGAGAACAAATCCCACAGGAGTGCCCCCAGAGAGGTTTCTTTACTCTTCTAATATCACAAGTCCTCTCAAAGGCTGTGAACCACTTGGCGATGTCATCACCTTCCTCAAATTTAGGGACAATCCCTTTGGGGATTTTAGGATCAGAATTCTCTTCTCTATCCTTATTGTATTATTGCTGCCACCATTGATGGGTGCTAAACCCATCTCTTTCCTTTCTTTTTCTAGAGCCAGGAGTCTGGACTCTAGGTCTATTATCTTGGCCAGCTCGGCTAACAAGTTGTCCTCTTCACTGGGACTAATCCCAATGTTCTCCCTGGGCCCTGGCCCACGTGTGTGGGTCCTAAGGTCCCAGAGTGTGATTCTTGGAGTTAAGGGTACAGGGACCATCCTCTCCCCAGAGATGATTGGGGGGGGAGGGTTTCTCCTCCTCTGACTCCTCTCCTTCCTCTGCCCTGTCATCACCCTGTTCAGAGGGGTGGCCTTTAGCATACTCAGCCATGAACTCCTGGAGCCTTACTTCGGTTGGATGCAGGCCCATTGGTATATTTTTAAGTTTGCATAAGGACCTCAATTCCTTGAAATTCAAGTGCAAGTAAGGGGTGAGGTCGAGCTCCTCCACCAGGTCCTGTGCAATATTACCTTCACTAATAGTTGGGGGCTGTTGAGACATTCTAACCTGACAGTTCTAACCCTCTACCCTTGACTATAGTGACTTTTTATTGTTCTCAAATTCTAAAGGGACTTACGCAAGGCCCTGACAAGACTTATAGTATTTTGGAAAAAACAATTTCAGAATTCTAGAGGCAATTTATGAGTTCTGTTGTGTGATCAGATGGTAACCAAGTAGTCCAACAAATGCAAGTTTGTATACCACCGCTGATCCACCAATGTAAGAAAGTGGCTCTATATACACTGGACCAAAGTAAGGTACAGTGTGTATAGAGTGCCCGGTCTCCAGAGGTATGACAAAGGTTAAAGTCAGATATGACTTTATTCTCTAAAGTGGTAGCTTGGTCGAGCAGTAAGGCAGAACCAGAGGACAGTGTAAAGCATTTGTTGTACACACTCAGTCAGCAAAAGGTATCACACACTCAAGAACTGAACTCTAGGCCAATTGTTTTTATATCTAAATATATTTAGTTGTTTTATTTTTAGAACCAACAGATGTCAAAATATACTTTTCTCAATATGAGTGACTACTTTGCAGAAAGGCAATAGACTTTGTAAGTACAATAGCTACAGTGGTTGCAATAAGCAACACAATTCTAGACACAATTTAGCATTGGGTTCAATGGGTTTTTCTACAAAAATGCAGTTGATTACTTTCAGGATTACTTTTCTAACCACAGGGCTGGATCCTTGATTCAGTCCTGGGACCTAAGCTGTAAACAGTTAAGTAAAAGCATATTGATTACAGTTGTGATTTTTAAGGAATATAAATGTATTCTCAAAGTTGACACTTAAGAGTTTTTCAGTGAAAAACTAGCAATGTTATCCTATGGAAGGAAATTCAAGTCACAGGTAAAGAAGGTTCTCGTTACTTTGGTAATCCAGTGCTGGACTCCAAGGTTCAGCACTGGGTCCTCTACCTAAGACAGGTAAGTAATTAAGTTTTAGTAATTGGTACGATTTTTAAGGGATATTTCTAATTTGCAAAAATCGACAAGGAATACATTTCAGAGAAAATTGAAAATGGTTTCCTTTTTTTTTTTTTATTTTTTTTTTTTTTATTAACATTTTTTGCCAATTTTCCATAAACCAATACATGTTACAGCACATTGTATACAATTTGACGACCATGATCACTACATTACAATATTCCATTACAATATTCCTAACAACATATGGCATTAATTATAATTCTTCCCAATAACAGAGTTTCAAGTTACCTGCTCAGTACCCTCAGACAATCCTACCCCATTTATCCCTCCCTTCTTCCACTTTGTCACTGGGTACCAGATCTTCTTTCCCAAAGCCCTACTTTTTTTTCCCTTTCTGTCATATATCGCTTTTTCTAAATTATAAGTTGATAATAGCCGAGCTATCCACATCTGGAAAGTTGGTGGGACTCTATCAAGCCATGATATCGCTATACATATTCGAAAAACTGCGGCTAACATAAACATAAATTCAGGATATACAATCTCAGTACTCCCCGAAACCCCCATTAATAATAGCTCATCTGTGAGCTTAATTTTGCATCCCAATGACTCATCCGAGAATTTCTCAATCTCTTTCTTCAGGGAAAACAGTTGTGGGCACCGTGAAAACATATGTAAAATATCTGCCTCTGCGGAGTCGCACCGTGGGCAAGCAATTCCTGCATTACATCCCCATTGTGCGAGTCTCGCAGGAGTATGGTATAACGAGTATATAGTTTTATAATGTTGCGACTGAAGGGTAGCAGAACATAGAATTGTTCTCCCCATATCCAGGGATAGTTGGAAATCTTCTAACTGTACCTCTAATTTATCCAGCCACTTCCTGGCATATTTCTCTCTGTCATCAGTTTTATATGAGCATAATTCTGCATATAAGAAACGGATCGTACATTGAGGGCTGGTCTCTAAGTAATCCATTATGCGACAGGTCCCGAAACCTAGCGATCCTCCTTTTTTGTTTGCCAGGTAACTTCTAATCTGTAAATATTTATAGAAGCTGTTACTACCTACTTTGAATTTACTTTGTATTTCTCGAAACTGTAAAATTTCTCCTTGTGAGTTCATAAGATTCCCAACTTTCTTAATCCCTTTATTATCCCATACCCTCATCACAGAGTCTCTAAAAATATCAACCGGTAGAGAGCTATTTGTATACATTCGTGTATAGTTGTTATGCCTTCCTAATCCCAACTTCTTTTGTAGCGTCCTCCAGATACTATAGGCGGCTTTCAAGGTTTTAAACCTAGTATGTTTATAGTAGCTGAAGTCAATTGTATTTAGGAATCCATTTACTGCCCCTTCTCCCATGAGGGCTACATAGACATTAGTGTATCCCTGCGGAGTTTCTCCTGTCTCTATGCCCCCTCCACCAATTAAACCTTGAAAATATTGGATCGCTGTGGCCCAATAATACAAGCGAAAATCCGGTGCTCCCCATCCTCCCTTTTCTCTTGAAAGTGTTAGGTGGCGGTATGCTCTTCTGGTTTTGCCTTGTGCCCATATAAATTTATTTAAAATAGCTTCTATTTTATTAAACCAAACGTGTTCAAAAAAAAGTGGTATTGCTCTAAATACGTACAGAAATTTTGGGAAGGTAATCATTTTGATCACATTTATTCTGCCCATCAATGTTAAGTTAAGCTTATCTATCCTTTCCGTATTCTCCTTCATTTTCGCTACCAATGGTTTCATATTCAACTCTACCAGGTTATCTAGATCTGCCGTAACTTTAACTCCTAAGTATGTTGCTACCTTAACAACTCTACTGTCTTGGTATAACATAAAGGGGTTTTGTACTATTTCTGTTTTCCCGCTATTAATTTTATATCCAGAGATTGCTCCAAACCCTGTGGCTTCCTTCTCTATCTCAGGTAGAGCTCTGTCAGGATTGTTAGTGATTATTGCCACATCGTCCGCATATGCGAACACTTTGTAGCTAATGTTATGTAGGATAATTGGGGAAATCCTACAATTGTTTTTAAATCTGCGCAGGATATGGTCAATATACAGGGCAAACAATAATGGCGAAGCAGGGCATCCCTGCCTTGTACCCCGTCTTATTTTTACTAATTCAGTGTACCCTTTATTAATTCTAATTCTAGCATTCGGGTCTGCGTATAATGCCTGAATTGCCTTAATATATCCCTCACCCAGACCAAACCATCTCATTACTTCCCATAAATATTTCCAAGAGACCCTGTCAAAGGCCTTCTCTGCGTCCAAAAAGATAGCCGCGACAGGGTCCCTTGCAACACCCATGGCATCTAAAATCGTAATCATCTGTCTCGTGTGTTGTGTGGTCCCCCTCCCTGGAATAAACCGTGCTGTGAGGTGCTCACCATGTGCCCTATAATCTTGCTTAATCTTTGTGCCAGAGTTTTAGAGTATATTTTAGCGTCTGCATTCATGAGTGTAATTGGGCGATATGACCCGGGTTCTAATGGAGGTTTATTTTTCTTAAGTATTATAATGATGTCAGCGCTACTCCAAGAGGGAGGGATTGAGTTGCCAGCCTGTGCCTGCAAAAGAGTTTCATGCATATCTTTCCCTAGCACTCCCCAGAACACTTTATAGAACTCAGCAGGGATTTGGTCTGGGCCTGTAGCTTTCCCTCCTGGGAGGATGCTTACCGCTTCTAGAATTTCTTGCAATGAAAATCTACACTCTAATTCTTCCCTTTCATTTGCACCTATCTTCGCACATTGTATTCCTCCCTAATAACCCGTGATCTCCTGTTCTTCCTGCCCAAGTGTCTGATCATAGAGGTTCTTATAAAACTCCCTAAAAACCTCCTGTATTTCTAATGACTTATTTACCACCACCCCTGCCTCATTCCTTACCTCCTTTATTTGTCCTGCAGCCAAATTCTGCCTAGTACGAATTGCCAGATAATGACCAATTCTTTCGCTGTATTCATAGCTCTTCTCTCTTTTAGACAGATAGTTAGCTGCGGTTCTCCTCACGGAGCTTTCGCTTGTATCAACTTTATTCAATTCTATTTTTAAAAGTATTTCTTCCAAAGGTTCTTGTTTCGATATGGCTTCTATTAAACGATCCTCCAGATTGGCTAGCTCCCTTATCTTTTCCAGCATTTCCTCTTTCTCCATTTTTGACCTTCGTAGCGTGTACCCTAGAGTCTCTCCCCTGACACCCGCCTTAAAGGCATCCCATACCATTCCTGCAGAAGATGAGCCTCTATTGATCTCCCAGAATTGGCTAATCCAGATTCTCATTTTGTTCAGGTATTTTTCGTCTTTCAAAAGTCCTCTTTCAAATGTCCATATATAAGGTTTCCTTTCCCCCCTGTCAATTAGCGGGAGAGTTAGTACAAGAGGATTATGATCCAACAACATCCTCGGTAGTCTCTCTATGTGGCAGTTATCTAGCAGTGAGTTAGAAACCCAAAAGTAATCCAACCTGGCCACCACTTTGTGCGGAGCCGAGTAATATGTGCTCCCTGTGCCAAATGGGTATTTATAAGACCATACATCAGTCAGTGCATTGTGAAGGACTAAATTGCCTACTGCCTTACATACTTTCTTTTTCCTTCCCCCCTCCCGTCATACCCAATCCCATCAATCCATTCAAATTAAAATCTCCGCAACAGATGATTGGTTCGGGCCATAGAGGTAATTCATGATCTAAAAATTCAAACATCTCCGGATCATCTTCAGTCGAGCCGTATACCGAAACAATAGTGCAAAATCCAGCATTTGACTCACCCTCAATCATAACCCATCTCCCCCCCTGATCCTCTCTCCTCCTTTTTACTATAAACACTCCTTTCTTTGCAAGAATGGCTACCCCCTTTGTCTTTGAATCTTGTCTAGTATAAGCTAATACCTCATAGCCCATTTGTTCCAATATATATTTATTCTTTCCCTCAATGTGCGTCTCTTGTAGACATATTATGTCTAGTTTTAACAATCTTAACATGGCTGAGACTTTCTGCCTTTTTCCTCCGTCATTTAGCCCACAGATATTTATGGTAGCTACTCTCATTGCCATCTAGATATTCTTATTTTTTCCGCCCTTTCCTTCTCTCGTGATTGTTATAGCTATCATGCCCACGTCTATATCCCTCCACAGAGTCCTACATACGTGATCTTTTACTTCATCTACTTCCATGTTTAGTGCTGTACTTGGCAATTTTAATTCCTTCCCCCCCGTTCACCCCTCCCACCCCAAGCCCCCCCTCCCTCCCCTCCCCACACTTGGATCCCTCCCCCCCTTGTTACAGGCAAATAGGTCAATCCTGACCTATGTGTAGCCTCTGTAGTCTGTAGTGTCGCCTCTCCCCCCTACCCTACACTCCTACTTCAATCAGTTACAGTTGTGGTTTTTCCATTATATCATTTCCGCTACTGGTTTTTTTGTGGGCTCCTTCCTCTGCTCTCCCTCCCCTTATTCTGCTCAGTGATCTGGGAGGCAAGATGGCCACCGTAGCTCTGTAGAGGGAAGTCACATCTCACCTCTCTCCTACCCTACTGCTATGAGGTTGGAGTATTGAGTACGGGTATGTGGAATCCAGCTGCTCTGATACGTCGTATTGCCGCTGAAACACCTGGCTTGGCTCAACTAAGACAAATAACTTTTGCAGCAAAAAAGGTTTGGAGAAGGTATTGGAGAAGCATAGCTACACTGAATACATCGAGCAGGATGTCGCAGCGCAGCAAGCAGGACAAAGAGAAAGCCTCAGCAACAGGGACGGTTAAAGGTCCAGTAACCCGGGAGGATAATCGCACAGGAGCGATACCTAAAACTCTGGTGACCGCTAGGAAGCAGACAGAGCATCTCAGCCGCTCCTCGAAGGGGCCATTACAGAAGAAAAGCGAGAGGCAAGAGAGAAAACTTGAGGCAAAACCGGAGACCAGGCTTGCCTCGGCCAATCTGAACAAAAATCCGAAAGAGCCGATGCAAGAGGCTGAAGGAAAAATACAGCGAGCGCATTTGCCTGGTGCAAAGGAACCCATGCGACAGCCTACCTTAACTGAATCGTTCGCTAAAGGGCCTCCAGCTTTGCAGAACCGGGATGAGGAAATACAGCAACCAGCCGCACAGAATGGGTCGGCAGCTTCTTTGAATCCGGACGGCGTCTCACAGCACTCAGCGGCCCTGAGCGCGGGCAGTATAGACACAGAGAAAGCAGCCCGCGAGGACGCAAGCGTCGGAGCCTAAGTTGCCGGGCAACCGGCAGATACGTTCAGAAGCAGCACGCATCAAGCGGAACCTGACAGAGGCACAGTGAATCCTGTCTCAGAGGTGAGCAGAGGCAGAGGCATAGCAAAGGCGAGCGAGGGGGCAAATGATCCTGCTGAGGTACGCCGGAGGTCTCTAGAAGAGATAGAGAGACAAAATAATGTGCAAATGTTAGACGCTCTCCTTACAGTTGAAGCAGAGCTTATTGTTAAAACTCCTGAGACGAACTGGGGGAGTACTTTAAGTATCGAAACTCGGCAAGAGCATGCACTGGGACAGACTGCTGGCAAGGACGGCAGAGGCATTAGAGGGGGTTCCCCTGAATTTTTTTCTGTTAACGAGGGATCCGATTCAACGGACATCAGCGAGACGGAAAGTGAGGAGGAGGGAAGCTGCTCTGATCATACTAACGGTTCAGACACAAGCAGGGGCTCCAGAAATATAGGAACACAAAAGAGAAGGAAAGCTGGAATAAGAACAGAGGGTCGAGGAGCCAGAAATAGTATGAGCAAGAAACTGTCCTGGGACTATTCTGCCACTTTTGAGTCTTACCATGAAAGTGGTCAAGGGGAAGGGGATAATGATGGGTTACCAAAGTCTACACCTCAGAATGTAACACTAGAGATGCTGTTTGGTACTTTGAAACAGATGCAAACAGAAGCTAGGACAGAAAGCCGGAGGGCTAGGCGCGATACGAAAAAACTGCAAGCCTCACTGAGAAAAGTAAATAGAAAATATGAGGAGGTCGAGGATAGAGTAACCCAGATGGAAGAAAGAACCAGTAGGGTGGAAGATGAAGTAACGGACTGGCAGACCTTCAAAGCTGAACAAGGAAAATTAGTGGAAGACTTGCAATGGAAGGTAGAAGATTTTGAGAATCGCCAAAGGCGGAACAACGTGAGACTTTTGGGACTTGAAGAAGGGCGGGAGGGGCAAGATCCAAGAGGGTATGTGATCAAACTTTTAAAAGGGGCCTTCCCAGAAGCACAGTGGCAGTGGGAACTAGAAGTTCAAAGAGCCCATAGATACCCTTTGTTTGTAAAGAAAAATCGTGGGCGTCAGCAGAACACGCTTCCTAGGGCAATGTTGGTGTTCTTAGGAAATTTCTTAGCAAGGCAAGAGATTATGGATAAGGCTAGACCAGAGGCCAGGAAGACAGTTGATGGAGTCACATTTTTCGCCAGACCTGATTTCTGCCACGTTACTGTGGAAACAAGGTGGAAGCTAAGGCAATTGATAACACCCCTCCAGAAGCAAGGTGCGGAAGCATATCTGCTGTATCCAGCAAGATTAAAGGTCATCAGTAAGGGACACACTAGGATGTTTTTTTCTGAAATAAAAGCAGGAGAATTTCTGAAAATGGTTTCCTATGGAAGAAAATTCAAGTTACTGGTAAGTACAGTTAGGACTACTTTTGCGGTTCAGTACTGGGCTAGAAGGTACAGTACTGGCTTCTCTCCTGATCACAGGTGAGTATTTCAGAATTCGTTATTCTGCTGATTTTAGATGAATATTTTAAAGTTTCAAAACTCCACACTTGGAAGAAATTTCAGTGAAAACCAGTCAATGTTAGCCTACGGAAGGAAAGTGAGTTATCAGTTTTTAGGTGAGTACTCGCCTGGCAGAGTTAGCGTTCTGGGCATAGACTCAGGAGTCTCCCAAGGTCGGAAAGGTACAGTTGTTACACCCTCCGCGGCACAGGGGCAGCCGGGTGCAGAGAGGGTAGGCCCAATGCAATCCAGTGGAGGGTAGGGGGCCTGTGGTTGGTGGTTGCAAGCAAGCGAGCTGAGCTCCTGGTCACTTACTCAGGGCAAGTGGGGAAGTAGAGTAGGGTAGGAGTTGCACTTCCAGCGGCACTCGGGCGGCTGGGTGCAGAGTGCTTTTGAGCCGTCGGGCGCTCAATGTTATTCAATGGGAAAGTTACAAAGTGAACAAAGGCTGCAGGCTCGGGACGGAGATTCTTCAGGTTCGACCACCACTTTGAGAGGTAAGTTGGGATCGTGGAGAAGAGGGAGGTACCCCAAAGGAAGGCACAGGGGGGCCGTGGGGCGCCGGGTGCAGGGGTTTCCTTTTGGCATCTGGAAATTTTACCCTCAGCTGGTCGCGGTTGGAGGAGTCCCTGGTTCTGAGGCTGCAGGCGTTGTCGGGGCCATCGAGAAGGGTCTTTGGGCACTGGACTTTGGGTCCCAGTCACCGGGGGGATGTCCTCATGGTCTTGGATCACTCAGGTACAGGCCGGGCTTGGCGGGTGCAGAGTGGGCTGGATTTGCGGTTCCTGGCTGGCACCATGGGTATTGCTGTTGGAGCAGAGCCTCTGCCCATGGGAGTCCCAGTCTTTTAGTGGGTCAAGGCAGGCAGGTCCTCCGGGTTTCCCAAGGTTGCTGTCGGCAGGATTCGCCGGGATTTAGCAGGAGCAGGTTCCAGGATCGACAGGCCGGTAGGGCTGGGGCCAAGTCAGTTGGTGTCGTCCTGTTGTTAGCAGCTAAACGGCGGGTGTTCTTCTTCTTGATCTTCTTTCTTGTTTTCTTATCGAGTTCTAAGGGAGGAAGGTTCAGGGAGCCCCTAAATACTAAATTTAGGGGTGTTACAGGTAGGGCAAAGGCAGGGACCAATAGGTCCCTGCCCTGGGGTTGGTACACCCCTAGCCTGCTCCTCTCCTGTAGGAGGGGGGCAGGAGCCTAGCTGTGATTGGGCAGGGCTCCCCATCTTCAAGATGGCTTGAGCCCGGGGTCGTGCTTCACCTCGCCTCTCCCACCTGAGGGGTGGGGTTGGAACATGCTGGCAACCCCCCCTTCCTGACGTAGGGTTTTCCCACCAGTCTTCCCGCCAGAGTGGGGGTCATAACTGGTAGGAGCCAGTTGCTGAGTACAGCACGTGGCCTGGAGAAGGCATTTGAAGCTTCCCTCTGCCCATCCTGGGGGAGGTGACCTGGCATTTTACAATATTGTGTTTTCCCTCACTAAGAGCCAGATGTAGGTCGCCAATTACCGACCGGTAATTGGTTTTTGAGATGTAGGGGCCATTATTTTACAGCAGCGGTCTCCAACCGGTCGATCGCGAGCTACCGGTAGCTCGCCGAGGTCCCATGAGTAGCTCGCAATGGCATTTCCAATTTCTTTGCCGTATATAGTCTTTATCGTTTTTAGGCCTTTTTTTAAAGGCCGTTGCCCACCCTCACTCAAACCAGCTGCTCGGATAGGCCTAAGAGCTTAGCTAGGGCGGAGTGGGGCGGGCTGAAGACGATGACGTTATTCGTGCGTGAGTCATCGCAGCGTCAATAACCCATCCGCTCCCCCTGCCTTTATGAGCCTGCCATCTCTCATCCTGTGCGATGTGTGTACTGCTGGAATGGAGCTGCTCCCACTGCCTTTAGGAGTCTTGCACCGTGCTTACATCCTGTGCGACGTGCGCATTGCCGGTATGGAGCAGCAGGTGCCGGAAAGCTTGTTGGTGTGCAAGTGGCGTGGCACAGGCAGTATTGAACTGCTACCGCCCTATCAGTACCTGCACCACTTGCCTTTTCCAGTCCGACTCCGAGTCTTTCGGGAGGTAAGTCCTGTCTTGATTTATTCGCTGCTCCATGGCCATTTAATTAATGGCTGAATAAGTTCTAACATCTTGCTTTCCAGGCCGCGTGACAACCCTAAGCAGTTATTTGATAGTGAGATAAGCATCCAGCTCTTTTGGTAACGGGCTCAACTATAATATATCTATAAGATAAATTAATGCTATATTGGGCTCACGAACTCTTAGCAACTTTCTGAAGTTCTTTGCAGATCCTTTGACGAACATGTGGCAATGGGTATTTCTTGCTGTTCTAAAGCGATAGGCCCTTTCCTGCAGGCAGCTTTTAACTCTGTATACATTAGCCTCTGACCTAGCCTTTCTCAGCCCCGGGCGCCAAAAATATTCTTGCCCAGAGCTACTTTCAATAAAGAGGAGAGGGCGTGCTGTGGAGAGGGTGAGGAGGGGGAGAAGGGGTTAACGATGCACTCTTGAATTAAAATATCTTGTGCAATGAGAAGTCAGACATGCCACTCTGCACAAGGACACATGAACTGCTGGCTTCTAAAACAGGCAGACATGATGGCTGAATATTTGAAGTGCAACAGAGAGCGGGTGCTCTGTATGTGAGGTGAAGGGACAGATAAACACGAGCCTATGTGTTGGGTAGGGAACACACGGATACTGCAAATGTGGGGCCCAGGGAAGGGGGTCAATTAAGAAGCTGCACTTGAGGGGCTGGCACACATGATAACAAGCAGAGATGAAACTATGCATTTGAGGTGCAGGGAAAATATTTACATGACAGTGAATGTGAGGTGCAGGTACAGAGGCTGTACATGTGCAAAGCGGGAAAGCATACAGAGGGCTGTGCATTTGAAGTACAAGGACAAGCTGGCATGATGCTTTGTGTGCGAGGAGCAGGGAGCAAACAGAGGACTACATGTAAGATATGGGGAACACACTTATGATATCGCATGTGAGATGCAGGGAGCAGGCACACATGAGGCTGTGCATGTGAGGTACATGAAACACCCTGTTTCTCCTGCTGTTCAATAAGTGTTGTACTCCAAGGTATTGTTTTTAAGAGCACATGAAACTCAATATGGAAATACTGAGACACCTTCAGTACCAGCCTCCATCCTCCTCTTCCAGGGATTAGAACCCCATACTCAGCTGCCCAGTCTAATCCTGGAAGAACTTTTGTCTCAGTTTATAACAGCATCCAGGTGTTTTCTTTTCCCCTCCAACACTCTCTGCTTTGTTTGTGGCTCAACTGGAGGGTGTGCTGCTTGAGTATGAGCGTGACTTGTGATGTTTTATTAATCAAAGATGGAATGAGTACTATGGAATCATTGAAATAAAGCAGACTTTTTTTTTAAGCGTTTCATGTGCCCTAGAGTAAAATGTGCCACATGAACATATATTTTAGGGAACTCTAAGTATTTTGTTCAAACCACAGTATGGGCTCCAAAGACATTAGACTTAAAGTCAATGAAGCTGGGTAAGGGGGGTCCCTAGAAAAAATGTGCGCATTGCTTCGCCCTTTTTTTTTTTTTTTTTTTTTTTTTTGTGAGTTTTTATATAGCGCTCGACTTACCCTTGGGCATCTCGGCGCTTGCATTGGGAACCCGTCCTGGCCTTTCCCTGTGAGATAACCCATACTGGGCATCCCCAAGGTGAAGGCCAGGCATCCCGCCGCGGAGGGGCCGTTGTGGAGATTAAGCAAGCTTAATGCCCAGAGTTGCAGAGTGTGAACCCATGATTAGAGTGGGCACCGAAGCGAGAATTATCGAGTCCGTGGACAATTGGGCTCAAGACCCTGCCGCGTCGGGAATTGAACCCTGGTCCCGGGTCTGACCTCTGCTTCAGGGTATGCCTCCTCTAATCAGTGAGCCACACTTCTCCACCTTAGTAGCTCGCGGCGATTTTCACTGATCAGAAGTAGCTCACACTACAGAAAAGGTTGGAGACCCCTGTTTTACAGAATCAGTAAATTTACCTAATCGGTAAATTTACTGAATCAGTAAATTTACCGATTCTGTAAAATACTGAATCGGTAATTTTACCGATTCGGTAAATCCCAGATGTAGGTAGCACTGTTTACAGTGCTACAGGCCTTCAGAATTCGGTATTTTATCACCCAATACAATTGGGTGGTAAAATACCGAATTCAGGTATACATGCACATCTGTGCATGTACACCTGTGCCATGTAACACACAGACATGGCCTTAGGGCATGTATGTGTGCCACATGGCAGACAAGCCTGGAATTGGGGTGCTACAGGGTGTCAAAGTGACACCCCGTTCACCCTTGCAGGATTCGGTATTTACCGATTCGGTAAATACCGATTCGATATTTCCCATTGATTCCTATGGGCTTCAAGGCCCATGGGAATCAATAGGAAATACCGATTCGGTATTTATCGAATCGGTAAATACCGAATCATACCGATTTGGTAATTCTGTAATAAGAATTACCTACATCTGCCCCCTTCCTATTTACCTACTCTTAAATACCGAATAGGTATGATTTGGTATTTAAGAGTAGGTAAATAGGAATTACCTACATCTGGCCCTTAGTGCCCCTACCAATCCGTATTCATCACCCTTTCCGCTTCCCCTTTAGCCCCTTCCATGCGCCCTGCTTGTCGTATAATGTATTTTAACATTAAATCCTTACGTGGTTGTTGGAAAGTCTGAAGCTCAACCCCCCCTTCCCCATTTCCCCCCCTCCCCCCAGTCTTACTGACCAAGCTACGACCCTGAATGCTAGAACATTACATTTAGAGTATTATATTCATGTCCTTTCATTTTATGTAAAGGGGTAAGATATGTAGGGTGGATAGCATGTCTGCCTCGTAGTGACCACGGAAAGGTGGAAAGTAGGGTGAGAATGTATTGATATAAAATGTGGAAGTGAAGAGCGTTGGGGTGTTGAGAACAGCTGGAGGCATCTGGATGGAAACAAAGAAGCTTTCGGTGCATCCTTACAAGTCTCCGGACCCAGACATATATGCACGACACACGGGAGTCGCCTTTGCCAATTCTACCTTAATTTGCACTTCCCTTGCATCACTCAGGCTCCTCTTCGTTTTGCATTTTTGTTTTTCTTCCTCTGTCTCTCGTCTTGTCTCCTCCACTGCTTCAGTTCAGCAGAAGGAATCCAATGTTAGTAACTTTCACGCTGAACTACAGATGTGTTTTGCACAGTTTAAATAGAAAAGTCTTAAAACAAAGCAAACGCCTATGAAAATGTGTGTATGGGTTTTGTTTCTCAGCCACACACACACATCAGTATTATATTGGAACAGAAATTTGTGCCCGGTGTCCTCTGAAATTCTGCACACAGTTTCGATATTTCGGTGCTAACACTGGAAATTCAAATTACACACTCGCTTTACAGCAGTTTTGCTAATAAAATAGGGTGTTTGTGATGCTCTCCTGGTGTCACTGGATGAGTAGGACATGGGTGATCAAGCGTAACCTTCCTCATTAGAACAGCGCGTAAAAAGGGCCAAAAAATAGTCCTTACCAGTGTTAAGACAGCAGCAGACCCTGAATGAGGCTTCTGCTCGTTCCATTGTAGTATTTTATGGGTCAGTCCCAGCACATCCCACCAGGGTCGGATTAGTAACGCGGGCACTCAGGCAATGCCCGAGGGGCCGGTCTCCGAATTCCAGCCGTGGGCTGCTTTTTTGAGCAGCCTGGTGACAGATTTGTGCGGTTTCTTAGTTATTTGGTTCCCGCCAGCGGCCCAGTGGGTGCCTGAGTGGCCTTTCTGGAGGTAGATGGGCGTCCATTACCTCCCGTTTATCAACGGCAGAGGTGTCACTCCCTTTCTCTCGCTGGGCCGGCCCATTAATATATGCATATTGAGGGGGGGCAGGGGGCCTGAGCAAAAGTGGCCTCACTTGTTTTCAGGTGTGTTTCACCAGTGTAAACTAATCAGTGCATTTTTCCCCCACCCCCATTTTTTAAAAGAAAATTTCGTTGAAGCAGTGTTTTGCGGAAAGGCAATATGCAAATGTGGGCCACTTTTTTTTTGCGTGCCCGGGCCGATTTTTAATCCCAATCCAACTCTGCCACCCGCTAAGTAGAGTCAGGAATGGAGTAGTGGCAGCCGTGAGTTGGGACAATCCTTCCGATGGCCTCATCCCAGACTCTTCCAAGTGCTGTCTCTGGGACATTGTTGTGGGAGGAGTTAACAGCTCTGAGGGCCACGCCCACTCCTGACGCTGGCTCACTAGCTCCATGTCTCCCACCATTGAGGCGCTAGAGGTCCAGGCATGGATTAGGGCGATGTCTACTTCTCCTTATCTCCTCCCACTGGGTCCGGTCCGGAAGCATGTAGTAGTCGCGATATCCCTTCACACGCACACAGAGGGTCCACACGAGGTGTCTAGAGGGCCAGGCGTCTACTATTCCAAGACCACCCGAGCAGGACACCCCTCCCCTCAAAGCCTAGTTACTCTTGCACCCATGGCTGACCTAGTCAAAGGTGGCAGCCTCGGGAAGCAGCACTGTGGCAGCAAGATGGCCCCTTTAAATCCACCGAAACGTGTCGACATATGCCTCATGCAGATTCCCTAGGAATCAAAGATGAAAAATGTCTAGTTCATCAGGACTTGTGTTTGATGTTGTATAACTGGTCAGCAACAATAACACAGAAATTAGTACTGTTTTGAGTTGTTCTCCCATATGCTTTTATATATTTTTTGTATATTTGTGGGTTTTATTTTGCGCAGTGTTTGGGTGGGTCAGCAGTATATTGCTTTTTAATCTATTGGATGTGTTATCCTTTTTATGCATAGTGACATATTAACTTTGTTATATGCTCATTGTTGATAGGGTTCAAATGATAGTGTTGAACACATAACATTAAAGCTTTGTGTAATTTCTATACCTTGATCGTACTTGTTTTAGATAAGGGGATGCAGACTGAATACGTATGTGCTATGTGTTGTGAATGATTGACATTCAGTGGTGTAAGATGGATTCTCCAAGGAGAGCTTTTTAGGTATTGGAGTATATTGGAGCCCTGCCCACTCTCCTCCCATATTTGTCATTGACTGTGTCATTGTCCTTCGTAAATTCTGGCTTCTGATTAATTAATAGCTTGTTAGTCCCTCCTTATTACTGCCTTGTCTTCATTTGTGACCTCCCACGAGGACTGGCCCTTTTACTTTGGTTGTTCCACAGTAGTCTTCCTAGGTCTCACCTGGCGGTGGCAGCGCCCATGCACAGTACTCGCCATGCGAAGGCCTCTTGGATTTAATACGGATTCCGAAGGAGACTTGAAGCTCCGCCCCATCTTTCCACTGGCTTGCATCATAGCTTATGCTAAGCACAGCCTTTCTATTGTGAAGGAGGCTTTTTAATCCCTCCTTTTTGCTGCTCTGTCTGCTTTCAGCCTCACCCACCGGGACTGGATGCTTTACTTGCTGCGCGAGACATCTCCTTCATTAGCCGGGATGCACTATATTTTTCAATTGGCGACAGCTTGTTCCTACTGCAGGCACAATGTATTTTCCTCGCCATGCCTGCTTTCACTTTCCATCCACTTCACTTTATCTCCCGTGCCTTCCCCCAACAACACTTCATGACATTGTAAAATAGCAGCAGGCTTGCCTAGCTCTCATCGCTGCACCCTGTATAGTGGCCAGTCTTGCTTTGCTCTGTGCATTGTGGCTCATTTTGATCAACAGGGCGCTCATGAAACAGGCGCCACGCTTCACTTTAATTATTACAAGTGGTATGCCAAGGATCATCTTTAAACAAAGTGACTGTGGCTTTCTTTTGTTGTGCACAG
Organism: Lissotriton vulgaris; assembly: GCF_964263255.1. Taxonomy (NCBI): domain Eukaryota; kingdom Metazoa; phylum Chordata; class Amphibia; order Caudata; family Salamandridae; genus Lissotriton; species Lissotriton vulgaris. The sequence continues at coordinate 194,700 of NW_028240902.1, forward strand.
CGCACTTAAGTTCATACTTTCACTTTCAGTGTAACGCTTATAAATGTGCGCCATGCTTTATCTTGTTTACTTTTAAAGTCTGGGGTCTCCCCCCCTCGCTCTCTCTGGCTCTCCTGGTACTTCCCCTCGCGTCCTCTCCTTGGGCTGTGGCTGTCTCCTGCTTGTTCAGCTTTTTCTTTTCCTGCAGCTCACGCTGTGATCGCTTTGAACACATAGCATTAGCGACTATACTGCATTTCCGTGCATCCCCCTCTCTCTAATACCAGCACCCGTGTGTTTTTTTGGCACATTCTGTGCCTATCCCCCCATCATTTCTGTGTGCATCTTGTCCATGCTCCCTAAGCCCTCAAGCCTTACCTTTTGTTCAGTGCGTGCCACTTCATTTTTATAATGCCACCACAGGAGCATCAAAGTTGTCCGCTCTCATGAAATATTGATTTCACCCTCCCGATATGCATTGGACCCTCCGCATACCCTCCGAGCACAAATGCAGCATTTCCCTCCCCCACCCTTTCCACGTGAATCCAGTGAGGCACCATCCGTGCCATTATGTCAAAGAGGGGTACCATTTCGGCCCTTTTTTACAGGTGGATCACTAGGGCATAACTTTAACAAATGTCATCACCTCGTCGGCTCATTTTGGCAATTTTATAGGCTAGCTGAACTGGTGCAGTCCAGTAGCACATTGACATCAAGCCTGTCTGTGCTGCTGTGTATGTGTCTCAGCTTCACCTTCTAGTGCATCTAAACCTGAGATCCCTTCGCGGCCTTCTCATGCGCTGAGCTACTCACCGGGCAAGCATGGTGATGAGTTTCTTGGCTGGCTGTGCATGAGGTAAGGGCTTTGTTGAAGAGTTGTTTATGCATCTTACATAATACATACCGTCTCATTGTCACACAATCCTAATTATAATATTGAGAATTTCTTTTTAATAGTAATAGGCAGACTGCTGAGCTTGTTATTCATGTTTGTCCTCAGTTGCCTGGCTTGCCTGTGAGTTGTGCTCTACTAACAAAAACATATTTAAAAAAAAATGCAGGGCCCATTATATTTCCTGCAATCTAGGAGGTTTGTACATGAAGAATTCTTGTGTGAATGAATGAGAAACTATTATGCTGAAAAACACGGCTTGTCCGTTAGTTCAGTCAGCCATGGATAACACCAGCGCTGCTTAAATCATGACTGGCGTCAGGCCGTACTGGCCATAGCAGGCACCGGGCAATCCCCCAGTGCGCCGCATGGGTGGGGGGGCCAGTTTGGGGCCCCTGGGGGCCATATTTGTTACAGGGCCATTTTTGCAGGATTTCTGCAAAATCAGCCCTGTAACAAAATCGGCCGAAAACCGGCCCTGGCCCCGGGGGGAGGTCGGGGGGACGGGCCGAGCACTTTGCCAGGGCCGGTTTTGGTTCCCTGTCCGGCCCTGACTGGCGTGCACCATATAACTCAGTCAGCCTGGCACTGAAGTCCGTGGCAAACACTCCTTGTGAGGGCGGCAGCTGTCAACAGGCCCACATCAGCCATTACCACACAGTGACAGGAGTGTGAGGTGGCCAGAGGGGTGCAATATCAGCCTGAATCCATAGAAGGGATAAGAAGGGTGGTTTTTCCAGCCTGCTGCATGCAAAACAAGCATTTGCAATGCAGCCGGTCTCGCATTCACACAAGTTTGTGCTATTGACACTGCAAATAACAATTCTTTTTATTTTGGATTTCAATTTTAAAACATAAATAAAAGGCATTGTCATTTACAATGCCAATAGCTTAAACTTGCGTAAACGCAAGACCTATTGCATTGCAAATGCTTGTTTAGTCTGTTAGTACTATTTTGTTTAATGTCTTTCTCCTACTACAGGCACAACATGATTTCCTACAACATTCAGTGCACCATGTGCGATTTAACTTTCCAAGCAGCCGGGACAATGGCAGCCACTTCTTTGAACAGGTCTCTAATTTACAAGACTTTGAGCTATTGGCATTGTAAATGACAATGGGGCACATGCATCAAGCATTTTACCGGTCGCAAACAGACTTGTTTGCGAATGGTAAAAAGCCACTTGCGGTGCATCAACCCAAAATGCATTAGCAAAATAGGTCATCGCAATTTTTGCGATGACCTATTTTGCGAATGCAGTTAGGGAATCACAATTTGCGCTTCGCTAAATGCAATGCAAGAAGCATTTTCAAAATGCGACTTTGCATTAAGGAATCACAAATTGACATCAATTTCCAGTTGATGTTAATTTGCATATCCTTACAAAAATGCACTAAATTGCATTTTTCTAAGTGCCATGTGGCGCATACATGTGCACACTTACCCTTTTTGGGGTGCATCAGGGGGACCTTAGGTCCCCTAGCACCCTTGCAATTGCATTCACAATCTATTTATTTATTTTTACTTGTTAAGTTTGTAGAGCGCGACTGCTTCCCAAAAAGGGTTTCCCGGTGCTGGACGGACAGAGAGCTGGTGATATTACCGTAATACAGATAGACAGAGCTATTGGCTAAATAGCCAGATCTTCAGGGCTCTTCGGAAGCGTGTGTAGATGGTTTCTTTGTGGATCTCAGGGGGGAGAGTTCCATAGTGTGGGACCTAGGAATGAGAAAGATCTGCCACCCATCCTGGCAAGTTTGATTCTAGGTAGAGTAAAGTTTCTGTGAGATGTAGATCAGAGGTGGTGGGAAGGAGTGTACAAGGACGATTCGTACAGTCTGCAAAGACGGGCGTGGCTAAACCAGAGACAACTTTATCCACTGCTTTGCATAGGGCACCCACATGTTACAACTCAGAGATTATTGGCTGCTGCGGATTGAGAACTGTACCGAGCTAACTACAGCACCTGCGCATCGACCCTGCAAGCTCTGGGGAAACTCACCTCCCCCTGACTAGTAGAATGCGGAACAGTAAAGACCTGGAGGGCGACCTCCCCATATCCGAATCTATGTTACTGATGAGGGTAGGTGGGGACCCGCTTTATATTAGGAGCGCGCAGGCGATGATACACAAGCACGACTCCGCAGCGCCCAAGTCTCAATTAACTGGACATGATGTCAAGCGCGATTGAACTAAAGCCTCCTGACTCTATCGCCACGCTCCGGGTTTTAATCTGGAACGTACGAGGGCTTAACGACTACCGCAAACTGTGGAAGGTGCTGAGCTACTTACAGCGGCATCATATTGATGTGGCACTCCTACAGGAGACCCACTTGCCGTCATCCAGCAGAATGCTGCGTAGTAGAGGTCTGGAGGGTAACATTAACTCAGCGGGTTTCACGACACACGCTAGAGGAGTGCTGACATGGGTAAACCCCAAATCGAAATTCACCTTGACACCCCTAAACACAGACACTAAGGCCGCTACGTCATATCAAGGTGTAATGGGCTGGGTATGGAATTCATTGTAGTCAACGTGTATGGCCCAAACTACGACTCACCGGAGTTCTTTCGGTCACTGGCCGCACTGATCCGCAAATGCCACCCCACACAAGTTCTATGGGGGGGGGGGATTTTAACCTGGTGCTTGACCCCTTGCTGTATAGATCTGCGGGTCCCCCGCATAGGCCCACTGCTGCGGCACTGTCCCTACACAGCATACTCTCCAGCCCAGGCTTGGACGACGTATGGAGACTGAGACACGCAGGACAAGGGGGGTACACCCACTACACAGCTTACTATGACGTTCACACCAGAATCGACTATTGGCTAGCTTCCTTCACCGTGATGGGGCTACTGCGGGATTGCAATATCCTTCTGCGTACTCTCTCTGGCCATTCACCTCTTATTAGTACTAGCCACCCCTAGAAAAACGATCCCTCCATTTACGTGGCGATTCCTGCCGTACTCGCTTCTCGACCCTGTCTTCAGAGGTGAACTGGCAGAGGCGATTGAGGTCTTTTTTTACACTAACGTGGGCTCTGCGGATAGCTTCCAATCGGTTTGGGAGGCATTCAAGCTCTACATCTGGGGCATAGCCATGTCCAAGCACTCGGGGGTCCTCAAGTCCATCAGACAGAGACTTGAAGCGTTAGAGAGGGAGTTGTCTCGACTGGAGGAGCGCAGCGTACCCACTCAGACTCGACTGTCGAGAGTGAGATTAAGTCACTTTTGGCTGAATACCACGAGGAGGCAGACAGGGAAGTCAAACACATGGAAAATATGCCACGGCCCGTGTATATGGAGAAGGGGAGAGACCCGGTTCTAGCGAGGGTGATGAGGGGAAGGAAGGGAAAGCCTCAGGTAACAGAGATACGGACGGAGGGAGGTGCAGTTCTCATGGATGAAAACGATATTGCTCAGAGGTTCAGAAGCTTCTATATGAATTTGTACTCCTCCATGAGTGGACACCTTGATGGCGAAATATTAGACTACCTCGAACACATAGAGCTTCCCACGCTTTCCAACACACACAGGGAATTTCTTATGCTTCTGATTAAAAAGGACGAAATAATCGAAGCACTTGCGAGCATGCGTTCGGGCAGTGCCCCCGGAGCAGACAGACTAATGGTAGGATTTTACAAAACATTCCAAGACCTGCTGCTTCCCCACCTCTCAACTTTGTTCGATGATATCTGCGTGGAGGGCAGCATGCCACACTCCATGAGAGAGGCGCTCTTAATGACAATCCTTAAGCCGGGGAAGGCGCACGACGAGTACTGCTTGTAAAGACCTCTCTCTTTACTAAATGTCGACACCAAAATATATGCCAAAGTATTGGCGAATTGCCTTGCGCTCCTGGCGCCCACGCTGGTTGTGCCGGAACAAGCGGGCTTCATCCCGAGTAGAAACCTAACATATAATATTCGAACAGTCCTGGGCATAATGCAGCACGTAAAGCCTGATACAAAAGCAATAGCGGTATTCCTGGACATGGAGAAGACTTTTGACTCGGTGGAGTGACCTTTTATCCGACTAGTGTTGCAGCCGATGGGCCTTGGCCTCCCGTTCCTCCAAATGATAGGCTCCCTATATAACAAACCTAGGGCCCGACTACGACTTGGCGACCTGGTCACTGACTCCTTCCCTATTGGCAGAGGGACCAGACAGGGGTGACCGCTGTCCCCCCTACTATATGCCTAGTGGCGGAGCCGCTGGCGTGTGCGCTACAGGAATACCATGGCAATGAGGGGATGGGCTTTCCCACTTATAGGATTGTGGTTTCAATGTACGTGGACGACACTCTGTTATACGTTCGCGATCCCGAGAACAATTTGTCATCAATGCTTAGAGAAGTGGTACACTTCAGTGCCCTCTCTGGTCTCAGGATGATCTGGACGAAATCGCTGGCGTTCCCCCTTACCCCAATCACCGAGCCATTTGATATGGAGTACCCACTGGTGTGGACCTCAGAATCGATCAGATACTTAGGGGTCCGACTTCACACTAATGCCGAGATTCTTTTCAGCGAGAACTATGGGGTTGCATTCAGCAAATTAGAGGATGATGTCGAAGCTTGGTGCAGGCTTCCACTCTCCCTCATGGGACACATTTCAATTATGAAAATGGTCGTGCTGCCCAGACTGCTATTCGTATTTGCTACTATTCTGATGGTGTTACCTAAGGTCTTTTTCCAGAGACTGACACAACTAATGATCAAACTGGCATGGGCGGCTAAACAGCCTAGAACGAGGTTGACACTCCTCACACTACCATGTAGCATGGGAGGCCTTGGGGTTCCAGACCTAGTGCTTTACTACAGAGTGGCACAAGCATCACACCTACACACTTCGATACACGGGGACGCGAGCATTCCACATGTACGCATGGAGAGGGTCTTCGCCGACCCGCTCCCACTCCCAGCGACTGTTTTCAAGCCGGCTGACCGTAGGACTGCGATAGTAGACTCCATTACGGCAACTAATCATGCATGGAATCACCTCTTGCAGCTACAAGGCGGCGTGCTGCTGTACTCCACCTGTATGCCCATAGAACGGGCACAATGGCTCTCCCCCTAAGAGAGAAGGGCGTGATAAACGCCATGCATAAGCTTAACATCCGACTTGCGGGCGACCTTTTCCAGAATGAAGCGGTCAAGTCCTGGGACCAAGTGGAGGGGAGTGTGGAGACAACCCCCTTGCTGCTTAGATTTCAATTTCATAGGGTGCGTTGCGCCTTTTCGGAACTCCTGGGGGAGGATCTCGCGGAACCACAGGAGGTCCCTGAACTCTCATACATAATAAAGACTGAGACCCCACGTAAACTGCTGTCCAACCTATATAAAATCGCTATGTCCCACGGAGAACATCGGTTCTCGAAGGAGCACCTGGCCTGGCAGCGAGATTTGCAAATAACTATAGATGACGATATGTGGCGGTAGGATCACTGAAATAATATCGACTACCAAAATATCAACTACCCAAAATATCGAGGAAAAAATATCTACAACCAAAATATCGAGTTTGTATGTACAAACAGGTAAGTACAAAAATATCGAGTACAAAATATCGTTGTAAAAAATATCGTTGTAAAAAATATCGACTTTACTAAAAACAATGTTTAATTACATTAATATAAAAAATTAATTACTAAAATATAATTAACAATACTTAAAATAACTTTTAATAATTAAATAATTAATGAAAGAAAAAAAATAATATTTTTTTAATCATATTTCTTAAAACATATATATATATATATAGTAACAAAATTTAATTAAATAATAGGCAATATTGTATATGTACCCCAAAAACCCAAAAATGACCCTGAACCCTAAAAATACCCCTTTACCCAAAAACTAAAAACTGACCCTGAACCCTAAAAATACCCCTTTACCCAAAAACTGAAAACTGACCCTGAACCCTAAAAATACCCCTTTACCCAAAAACTAAAAACTGACCCTGAACCCTAAAAATACCCCTTTACCCAAAAACTAAAAACTGACCCTGAACCCTAAAAATACCCCTTTACCCAAAAACTGAAAACTGACCCTGAACCCTAAAAATAGCCCTTTACCCAAAAACTGAAAACTGACCCTGAACTCTAAAAATACCCCTTCACCCAAAAACTAAAAACTGACCCTGAACCCTAAAAATACCCCTTCACCCAAAAACTAAAAACTGACCCTGAACCCTAAAAATACCCCTTCACCCAAAAACTAAAAACTGACCCTGAACCCTAAAAATACCCCTTTAATTTAACATAATTAGCAATTAATCAATTAAATTAAATTAATTACCAATTAAATTTTAAATGATTAACATATATTATTTAATTACCAATTAATTAATTATTACTACCAATTAATAAATTTACATATTTAATTAATTATAATTAAATTACTTCCCACCCTATTCCCCTATAAACCCACAACCCGCTACAGAATAAAATTACACAATAATTAAAAAAATCATTAATTAAAAATAATTATAAAATAAAATGACACTTTTCACACATATTATAACATAAAAACACTATAAATAATTAAATAATATTTTAAAAACTATATTTTTTACTATCTAGATTATATACTTGGATATTTTCACTGTCTATATTATTTACAGTCGATATTACTTCACTTACCTTAAAAACGATATTTTGGCTGTCGATATTCTGTCTAGTCGATATTTTGTCCAAACGATATTTAAAACTCGATATTCTGTCCAAACGATATTTTGGAGTCGATATTATGTCTGTGCACCGTGGCGGTACTGTTGCAGTAATACTAGGCGAATATCGCTAAATGGTAAACACAGACTAATACATTTCAAATTTCTTAATCGTGTGTATTACACACCAGAGTGCCTACACAGATATGGATTGCGCCCGTCTGCGGGGTGCGAGAGGTGCCGTGCTCCGGTGGCAGATTTCCTGCATGTAGCATGGATGTGCCTGGGATTGCGGGAGTTCTGGGAACATATCTTTATCGAGATAAGCAGAATGGCGGAGACTGAACTGCCCCCTGATCCAGCGCTTGCGCTTTTAGGTCTCTCTAAAAAGCTACCAGTGGCAGTGCGTAGACTGGTGGACATGGGAATGCTAATGGCAAAGCAAATCGTTGCACTTTTCTGGATGAGAGGCCCATCGCCTACACCTAAACGCTGGGCTCATGACATGCTTTATTGCTCCACACAGTCCGAACACTATAGCGAGTTACTTCCTCCCATGAGCCGCCCAAAAAACCTCTGGGGTTTGTTCTGGACATATCGCGATGGTAGGGGTACTGACGATGATCCAGTGGATACTGAGGAGGGCGGGGAGGAGCTAAGACCCGGAAGTCAGGGGGACGCCACATAGGCAACATGAGGGGAAGACACTCTTCATTCCAAGTGCATTGGCAAATAGTTGGGAGATCGGTGGGAGCGGGCAGAAGCTAGGGTACCTGGGAGTGGTGTAAAGTGGAGCTCTGCGATTCCTCTCTGATCACGATATCTTGATATTTTTCACCTTACTGAAATGGAGTAATCGCCGCCTGCCCGAACTCGGGTTGTTGGCTGAATGGCTGTGTACCGACCTGGGAAGGGATCATCCATGGTGAACCTGTTTTGATACATCGTGATTGCTCATTTGGGGGAAGGGGGGATTATTGTTTGTGTTTTTTTTCTGTAGGATTAAAACCTAATAAAATGTTTTTTTTAAAGTATTAAAAAATAAAATAAAAAAAAGATAGTGTGAGGAGAATCCATTGTAGAAGTGCAGGTAGTGGCTCGAGATGTGGTAGTGTGAAGTTGCAGGGACCTGTCAGAGTGTGAGTTAGCTATATCCAGATGGATTGTTTCAATTTTTTTCGTGAAGAATTGTGCGAGCTCTTCGCACTGGGTTTTGTTCAGGGGTGGCGGTTTTGCAGTGGTCTTGAAGCCAGTAAGCTCCTTGACCAGTCCAAAAAGCGTTTTAGAACAGTTAGTGGCCTCAGAAATAATTTTAGAGTCAAAACTGGCCCTGGCGGTAGTGCATAGATTATGGTAGTGTTTTTTTGCCTTCTTGTAGTCCTCTTTGGAGTCGGGAGAGTAGTCTTTCCTCCAACTCCGCTCAAAGCGCTTACATTTAGATTTCTCAGCTTTTAAGGATTCGCTGAACCAAAGAGCCGGATTACGATGGTTCTTCAGTTTTTTCTCGGCAAGGGGGAGACAGGCGTTTATGGCGCCTGAGAGCCAGTCGTCAACACCTCCTGGTAATGTTTCACTATCTCCTGATAGTGTTTCCATCCTGGAGTGAGCTGAGGGTGGATTGGAGTAAAGGAGCTGATTAAGGGCTCTAATATCCAATTTTTTCCAGTCTCTTTAAAAAAATTTAAGGGATGAGCTGGAAGGGGTGGGAACGAAAGGGGGGGGGGGCAAAACTGAATTTGATAAGAAGTGGTCCAACCAATCTAAAGGCACTGCAGGAGAGCAGTGAATATGAGGGAGGTTAGAAAAAATAGGATCAAGGAGATGGCTGGCCGTGTGAGTGGAACCTGAGTTAAAGAGAGTGATGTTCATGGCAGCTAGATCGGATGCGAAATTGCTGCACGTAGAGTTCTGGGGGTCATCTAGGTGGAGATTAAGATCCCCTAGGATAGAGAAGTTTTTGGAGTGTATAAGGAAAGGGGTTATTAGGTTAGGGAAGGATAAGGCCCAGGGACTGGGGGGTCCTTGGGGACGGTAGACTAAGAAGCCAGAGAAGGTGAAGTTCGGGTTTAGGGAAAGTTTAAAAAGGGCAACCTCACAGTTAGGGAAGTTTTGTGGATCAAAATTGCATTGGAGATGGTTTTTGAAGATAATTGCTATACCACCCCCTGTTTTGTTGACTCTATCCTTCCTGACGATAGCATAATTGGGAAGTAAAGCTGCCGTGACGTCAGGACCAGCGCTTTCATGGAGCCAGGTCTCTGTGAGGAATAAGGCGTCGGGTTGTTCGTCTGCCAGAAGGTCGTAGATGTCCCTTTTATGCTTGGGTAATGAGCGGCAGTTAAGATTGAGGAAAGTCAAGTTATTGTTGGACTGGGTTGATGATTGGCGGTTCGCCATCGTCCCTAGCGGGGAAGGGAAGCATAGTTGTGGGGAGGCAGGGGAGAATTTGCAGTTAGGGCATAGTTTGGAGCTTGCCCTGTCCATTGGGAGCCTGGTACAGCCTTGTCTGGCTCGGGGGCGAAGAGACAGGAGCTGATCTGCAGAAAAGACAATTCACTTTGAGTGTTTTTGGGCAGGGGTCGTGGCCCCTGGTCCCGTTCGGGAGCGGACGGGCGCGGACAGGCACAGACGGGCTTGCCTGTGACGCGCCCGCTGCGCACGTCCGCTGCGCGTGAGGAATGGCATTAGCTTTAAGTAGAGGGATGCTCTAGGTCATGTGACCGTCAGAGCCCGCCTCCACCGAGCCCCGCCAGCTGCGAGCTATTAGGTCGAAGTGCAGTGCCCAACACCCTCCACAACAATGAGGATAGGAGCCCTGGGGTGGAATGAGGTGAGTGCGCCGCTTCAAAGCAGAAGTGCAAGGTGATAGCTGTTCTGAAACCGAGTTAAAAAGTGTGGCAGAGCTTTGTTAAAATTGTAATTTTTTAAAAAAGGAGGTAGCGCTAGGTATGACAGACCTGTCACCTTCCGCTGCGCGATCGAACTGGCTGGCATCAAGTAGAGGAAAGCTGTAGGTCATGTGACCGTCAGAGCCCGCCTCCACCGAGCCCCCCCAGCTGCGAGCTATTAGGTCGAAGTGCAGTGCCCAACACCCTCCACAAAACTGGCCCTGGCGGTAGTGCATAGATTGTGGTAGTGTTTTTTTGTCTTCTTGTCGGCCTCTACAAGAAGGCAACAACCAGGGTAGGAGCCCTGCAGTGGAAAGAGGTGAGTGCGCCGCTTCAAAGCGGAAGTGCAAGGTGATAGCTGTTCTGAAACCAAGTTAAAAAGTGTGGCAGAGCTTTGTTAAATTTGTAATTTTTTAACAAAGGAGGTAGCACTAGGTCACCGTCCGCTGCGCGAGTGAACTGGCTGGCATCAAGTAGAGGGACGCTCTGGGTCATGTGACCGTCAGTGCCCGCCTACACCAAGCCCCGCCAGCTGCGAGCTATTAGGTCGAAGTGCAGCGCCCAACACCCTCCACAACAACCAGGGTAGGAGCCCTGCGGTGGAACGAGGTGAGTGCGCCGCTTCAAAGCGGTAGTGCAAGGTGATAGCTGTTCTGAAACCAAGTTAAAAAGTGTGGCAGAGCAATTGCAATTATTTATTTGGTAATCGCAAATAGCGAATGCTTTTCCAGTCATTCCTATCGGCCACATGCATCATCCCGGGTGTTTGCAAATTCTAAATTGCGAAAAATAGCGATTCGCAATTTAGAATTCGCCAAACGGGATGCATGAATATTTTCGGTAAATTTATGCGATTCGGTAAAAATCGCAATTTTTACCGAATCGCATAAATTACCGAAATACAATTTGCAAATTCGCTATTCCTATTGGTTTCTATGGGCCAAAAGGCCCATAGGAAGCAATGGGAAGGCATTAGCAAATTGCGATTTTCACTTTGAAAATCACAATTTGTAAATGCATTTCATGGGTGCAGGGGGGGGTCCAAAGGACCCCCCCATGCACCCCTGAAATGTATTTTTCGCATCATGTTTCACACACATATGTCCTAAGGACATGTGTGTCCGTAACATGAATGTTGAAAAAAATGCATTTTCAGCGTTTTAAACACTTTTTGCAAACTTACCGAGTGGTTCAACCACTCGGTAAATTTGACCCCCTCATTGCGATGTCGCAATTTTAAAAGTAATCATGCATTGCTTTTAAGAAATCGCAAATTTGCGATTTCTTAAAAGCAATCGCAATTTTAGAAATCGCAAAAATGTTGCGATTTCTAAAATTGCTTCATGCATCCCAAAAAGCACTTTTGGAATCGCAAACGGACGATTTTAAGGAATCGCACCGTTTGCGACTCCAAAAATGCTTGATGCATGTGGGGGTATGAGCCTTAAGGTCCATAGGAATGAATGGGAATTGGGAAAGCATTCCCTAATAGTGATTCGCTATTAGGGAATGAGTAGGAATCACAATTATTTTTGCGGGACCTACATGCATAAGGAATTGCGACTCCTACATCGCTATTAAGGAATCACAATTCCTTATCTTGATGCATGTGCGCAAATGCCTTTTATTTATCTGCTAAATAGCAAATCAAGTAAATAAAAGGCATTGTCATTTACAAGGCCAATAGCTTAAATGCAAGACCTATTGCATGCTTGTTACTCTACTGTTCTTCCGGTGCTCTGTCTGCTTGGTTTGAGGGTCCCCTCCCGTTCTTTGATCAATTGTCTCTTGGTCTGCCCAGAGCAGCCTTGGGGAGTTGGGACTTTCGAGCCTTGTTATGCTATAAGAGGCCATGTTTGCTTAAGTTGGCGAAGGCGCGCCTTTGGCTGATTTGCATCTTAAGTGCTGCTGTTTCCAGCGGGTGGGAGGAGGTGTCCTGGGAGCCCAGGTTGTGCTTCACACGCAGGGTCCTACATTATGCATGGATTTAGCAACAATAGTCAATACTTTAAATTAATTGGGTTATTTAACTGACAGCCAATATACACAGCTGCCAGAATCTGTGCCCTCGCGTGGTGGCTACAAGCCTGCCAGATGTTTTATTCATGCATTTACAGCACCTGGGTCCGTGGAAGACAGGTTTGGGATTTCTACTCTCCAGTTTTGCTGACAGAGGCTTGGAATCCTCTCTGGATCTGTGTCTGCCAGGAAATGCTGCGGCTCTTTGAGCCTTTTTAGGAGGAAACAAGATGGCCGCCAGTCACACTGGATTGTTCTGGCACACTGTCAGTGTCATCTTAAAGATTTTGGGGGCCACAGGCAATACATATTTTGGGGGACCCAGTATGGAACAAATTTGAATGCTGTTACCCATTTGCTATTAATTTGATTTTTCTTGATTTCAATCAATACTAAATTATATGTTAAACTTTAACAGGGTCACAAAAAATAGTTGAAACCTATCCTGCCTGGGGCCCTACAAATCCTTAAAATGACACTCGGTGGTAAGATAGAGTCAGAGATAGATGTAGGCGCAGAGAGAGTGAGAGGTTCAGATAGAGAAATACAATAGGCAGAGATCAAATAAACTGTAAGTACACTTTCCTAAGTGGCCCCTTGGAAGTTAGGGCCCTGGGCAAATGCCCACTTTGCCATAAAACATCTTGAGACCCTGTAGAAAGTCCACAATGCACGGCTAACCAGATGCCACCTTCGACTGAGTCAGGGACTCTGCAGAAAGCTCAGAACACACGGTTAACCAGAGGACGCCACAGATCGATTGATTAAGGGACTCTCCGGAAAGATCAGAATGCACGGTTAACCAGAGGACGCCACAGATCGATTGATTAAGGGACTCTGCAGAAAGATCAAAATGCACGGTTAACCAGGGGCCACCATCAGATTGGTTCAGGATTGATCAGAGTTCGATGCATCCAGTGGGTCAACGCAAATGATGGTTCGATGATGCAGTCCTCCACCTACAGATGGTCAAACCTCAGGGTTTATGCTGCAGGAATGGTTTCTGAGCCCTATAATGTCCCAGGAACAGGTAATATCTGGGGTTTTCTGTTAGAAATGGGGGTCTCTAGTTGGCAGAGGTAGGTACCTTTGACCAAATAGGGACCCTTGCTTCTAGTCAGGGTAAGGGGGTACACTTCTAAAATAACCCCTGCTCACCCCCTTGGAAGAAAAATAGTAAATCTTTGTCTAAACCCACAAGACCAAATAGGATAAAAATCCAACATACAATACCAATGAAAAATAATATTTGTGCAAAATAATCTTTAAATTGCAAGAAAATCAATATAACACAGCTCCTCTGACTCAGTAACTCCTCCTAGGGCTACCCTGATAATGAATATGACAGAGTATAACAAATCCAGCCGACCGCTTTGATAAAGGCCAGCTAAAGCGCCAACAGACTTATACACAGTCCCTTTCTTGTTGCGACCAACACGTTGGTGCAAGTTAGTCAGGACAAACGTTGCGGACGCATGGTGAAATGGAGCATTGCGGTGGGTAATGACCTCATGATGCAGTACAGGCAGCGGCTCATTGACAGAGTCGGTGAGACCAAGGCTTGCGTTGAAGGGTGAGACAGTGCTCGCTGCGGTGCTGGCATTCTTATGGTTCGGCGACAGAGCCGGTCTATGTTCGGGTCGGGCAGCGACGGAGTCGGTGACGTCCTTGCAGCTTGTAACAAAGAGTTGTGGCATGCTGTGCCCACTGGACGCAGTGAAGGCAACGTCTCGTTGATGGAGACGGTGAGACGAGGGTTGAGTTGCTTAGTGAGACGTTGCTTTCGGTGTGGCTTTCTGGATACAGAATCCTGTGACAGACTTGATGATAGAGTTGGTTACCCGTTTCTTCTGCGGGGACGATCAGAAACGGTGCCCACAGACACGGTGAGGTCTTTGCTGTTCCTGAGACCTCTAGAACAGAAGGCAAGCTCAGTTCAAGCCCTTGGAGATCTTTTCTTCAAGCAGAGGGACAAAGCAAGCAGGAAAGTCCTTTTCTCCTTTCTTTGGCAGCAAGTGGCCACTGCAGGCCAACCCGAGACAGCAAACAGCAAACAGCACAGGGGCAGTATTCCCCTCAGCTTCTCTGGCTCTTCTCCTTGGCAAAGGTTCCTCTTGATTTCCCAGAAGTGATCTGAAAGTCTGGGGTCTGGGCCCCTCTTTATATACACAAAAATCTTTTGTTCTATGAAAGTCAGAGAGTGTCAGTACCCAGCCAAAGCCAGTTCTGTCCTCACTGGTGCAGCTTCCTGACATGAGGTGGAGGCAGCATTGAGGAAGGCAGACCAGACCCATTCAGGTAAAAGGAAATCTCCTTCCCCTACTCTAAATGCAGCCCAGGTCGAGTCAGCCCAGCCCTAACTCGTCAGTCTTCTGGAGCCACGGTCTCTTTCCAGCCCCTATCATCCAAAAGACAGACATGCAATACACAAACCTAGCAGAGGCACTCTGGATGGCTAAGCAAGAAAATACATACTTTCTAAAAGTGGTATTTTCAAACACAGAATGTAAAAATCACCCTCACTGAAAGATGCATTTTAACATTCTGAGTTCAGGCATACTAAACTTCATTTTTCTACCTGGTTTCCAGGGGTAATTATGCTTATAAGTTGTTATATTGAGGTCAACAAGGGGATCCCAAACGAGTCAGCACAGGACCTTGGGACACATAATTTATAAAAACAACAGTGGTCCCATACACAAGGAAAGTTCAAAAGCAATAAATATAGGCACAGTCGATTCTATATTAGTTTTGACATGTCCAGCCGGACAGCGGTCTCAATCTTTACTAAATAATAAATGCACAAGACGAATCCCTTCAACAAATCACCGTAGTAGGGAACAATCCTGTACCCATGCACTTACAGATCAATACAGTGAAGAAAACAAAACAGGGCTTTTTAGGCAAAAGCTGCAGATTTCTGTAGTTTTATAAATACAAAGAAAATTCAAGCAAGCACCTTCACTTATATATGACACACAGTTTATGTTTATGAATAAAGTGCACATAAAGTCGACGGCGTTTCGGTCCCACTAATTAATCATGGGGACCATCATCAGGACATTAGTATAATGCCTAATAGTTGTAAGCCTCTATTGCCGAGGGGGGAGCCCTGGTGGGCTCGAGGAGTAGGCGGAAGGGTGAAAAGCCTTGTTAAGGCGCACTTCAGAAGGAATGTAATGGCTGCCCAGGGTCGGGAGCTTAAATAAGTCTGCGTCTTTTAAAATTCGGAGCGCGGAAAAGGGGAAAGTACCGGTTCAGTCGGCGTAATGGTCTTCCTCACAATGTAGGATTTTATATACACAAAAATCCTTTGTTCTATGAAAGTCAGAGAGTGTCAGTGCCCAGCCAAATTCAGTCGGGCCGCGGTGGTGACAGACTAGGTAGTCTGCGGGGAGTCGTCAGCACAAATATATGCGAGGTGAAAAAAAACCCCACCGCGCCAGCCCATGCGGAATAAAAATCGCCTTCCTTTTGTACCTGACCCTAGCTAATTGCCTATTGGGTTTGAACGGCTTCGGGCTGTGAGTATAATAGAATTTTTTTTTTCTTTTTAACACTTAAATCCTCACAGCAGGGTGCACCTTAGGGCGTGTATACCACCGGAGGATCACACTACTTGGTCCTGAAGAAAGCTGAGCGACTCGGGCTCCTAAAAGCAGAAACATGTCGACCTAAATTTGTATTCACTGTGGACTAGGGGTCTCTGCTTTTAAGATATTTATGTATCGAAATAAAGCATATCACTCACTCTAATAGATGAGACCAACCCTATGAGTCCACTCATATTTGTTTTTAACACCTTGGCTGCTGTGGTTATTTTTCCCCTGTGCTGGAACATCATTGATGCCATATATTCATGACGAGCTCAGCTCATCATCAGCACACGACCACCGTGGTTGATGACGAGCTGAGCTCGTCATCAGCATCGAAGGGGTTAATCAGTGCTGGTTGGACTATTAATAAAGTAGTTGACAGTCACGACTTCGCACTTTTTATATTTTACACCTTATTGCACTCACTTAGCACAATTTGGCTTTTTTTCACCACTCAACACACACAAGAACCAGCTCCGCTGTAAACAGGCGTTGTAGCACACTGGAAAGACATTAGGTCTTTCCAGTGGGAACCCAGTGATGAAGCATGTCACCACTAGGTTGGTGAGTGAGGGTTCTTAAACAATTTCCCACATGTGTTGAGTTTCCTTATCTCTCTTTCCCTTTCACTTAACCCTCACATATTTGTTTGAGGTTGTGTTTTGTCTTTTCACTCTTCTGTTGTTTAACAATAATCTAGTAGGGGTAAGAGAGTGAATAGTTATACCCTTACTCTCCTGTTGATAGTTTGTGAGTACCCAGCCAAAGCCAGTTCTGTCCTCACTGGTGCAGCTTCCTGACATGAGGTGGAGGCAGCATTGAGGAAGGCAGACCAGACCCATTCAGGTAAAAGAAAATCTCCTTCCCCTACTCTAAATGCAGCCCAGGTCGAGTCAGCCCAGCCCTAACTCATCATTCTTCTGGAGCCACGGTCTCTTTCCAGCCCCTATCATCCAAAAGACAGACATGCAATACACAAACCTAGCAGAGGCACTCTGGATGGCTAAGCAAGAAAATACATACTTTCTAAAAGTGGTATTTTCAAACACAGAATGTAAAAATCACCCTCACTGAAAGATGCATTTTAACATTCTGAGTTCAGGCATACTAAACTTCATTTTTCTGCCTGGTTTCCAGGGGTAATTATGCTTATAAGTTGTTATAAGCAAACTCTCCATTCTACCCTTCGGGAACAGGAAGCCTTGCAATAGTGAAAAACGAACTTGGCAGTATTTCAAGTCAAGTCAAGTCAAGTCAGAAATTTGTAGAGCGCACTACTCACCCAGAGGGTCTCAAGGCGCTTAAGGGAGAAGGGTTAGTTACTGATCAAACAGCCAGGTTTTGAGTTGCTTTCTGAAGGAGAGGTGGTTCTGCGTGAGACGGAGGTGGGTGGGGAGGGAGTTCCAGGTCTTTGCCGCCAAGTAGGAGAAGGATCGTCCTCCCGTGGTGACTTTTCGGATGCGCGGAATCGCGGCGAGTGCTTGGTTGGACGAGCGTAGTTGGCGGGTGGGGGTGTAAAAGGTCAGCGGGTGTTGAGGTATCTGGGTCCTAGGTCGTGGAGGGCCTTGTGTGCGTGGGTGAGGAGACAGAACGTGATTCTCTTGTTGACGGGGAGCCAGTGCAGGTCTCTTAGGTGCTAAATAAAGAACAGAGCACGTACCCCGCCAATTAGTCTAATGGTCCCAAAGCTGGGATCCCGATATATGAGGGGTGACAAATCTAGGAGTTGGCACTGCACCGGACAAAATATATACAATCCAGATATATGCAAGGGAGAGAGTTTTTTTCAAAAATATATGTATTTTTATTTGTTTATCTATACACCTTTAGAATTGATATAAAGAAAAAATGATTTTTTTAAAACGTACATAAATAACACATAATATTGCACAATCAGACATAAAAAGTTGCAAAGGGATAAAAATGACAAAGGTACATTTTCACTACAAGGCCTACCCAGCAACAATCCACACTTCATTCATACTTTCATTCTCTCAGATTCTCACCAAATAATTCTACCTAAAGTTCTATCACTCCACTCACATTCTTCGATACATTCCCATCATTCTGTTGTATGTCACACATAGATGGTAAATATGTGGCATAGAACAGAGTCTTATTCCAGACAGAAACTCATAGTACGGCCCCTTATTTAGTATAACATAATATGCCGTATTTCTTGAGACATGAGCCGACGCGCGTTTCGGTGTACGGGCCCAAAGGGCCACACCTTCGTCAGGGCTGAGGGTTGTTGACTGGGAGGGAAGATGATAATGATCTGATGATGATATTCACAGGGTTTTCTAATGCAGAGATGCTTTATAAGTATTTTCAGGAAACCAAAGATCTCCTGGGTCCTGAGAATTATATTTCAAAATAGTAGGCTCCACCATGTAGAAATTGGCAGCGGGGAGGCAACTGGAGGATCACTATGTTTTCGTAGTTTTGGTGAAATCAGGCACCCTTTCCCGGGAATAACAGGAAGATAGAACACTAAGTCTGTGTAGTGTAAATCCGTCAGGAGGTGTGTGGTGAACAGCAGGTTGCATACGGGAATACCTTTTTGGAAGCGATTGTAAAAGGCCACTAGATTTCATCAAATTGAGAGCGGCGCGTAGCTGTCGAGGGTGCCGCCTGGATGAGAAGTTTTAGGAGTGGCGCGTAGCTGCCGGAGGTGCCGCCTAACATAGAGACGATGAAATCCGTAGATGGGGATCCGTTGGTTAGCCGTGTCGGCCGTTCCTTACGGGCGACAGGTCTCTTAGGTGACCGGATATGTGGTTGTGGCGAGGTATGTTTAGGAAGAGTCGAGCGGATGCGTTTTGTATGCGTTGAAGTCTTTTCTGCAATTACGCTGTGGTTCCGGCGTAGAGGGTGTTTCCATAGTCCATTCGGCTGGTGACAAGTGCTTGGGTGACCGTCTTCCTTGTTTCGGTGGGGATCCATCGAAAGATCGTTCGGAGCATGCGTAGGATGTTAAAGCAAGATGATGAGACGGCGTTGACTTGTCTGGTCATCGAGAGGGAGGAGTCTAGGATGAATCCCAAGTTGCGAGCGTGGTCCGTTGGTTTGGGTGCGCTGCCTAGGGCTGGGGGCCACCATGATTCGTCCCAGGCAGAGGGGGATGATCCTAGAACAAGTACTTCCGTCTTGTCAGAGTTCAGTTTTAGGCGGCTATTCTTCATCCATTCGGCTACGTCTTTCATCCCTTCGTGTAGGTTTGTTTTGGCGGTGGTTGGGTCTTTGGTGAGGGAGAGGATCAGCTGGGTGTCGTCTGCGTAGGAGATGATGTTGAGGTTGTGTTGGCGTGCGATGGATGTGAGGGGACTGATGTAGACGTTGAAGAGGGTGGGGCTGAGCGATGATCCTTGTGGTACGCCGCAGATGACTTCGGTGGCCTCTGATCTGAAAGGGGGGAGGCGGACTCTCTGGGTTCTTCCTGCGAGGAACGAGATGATCCACTCCAGTGCCTTATCTTGTATCCCGATGTTCCAGAGGCGTTGTACCAGTGTGCGGTGGCAGACCGTGTTGAACGCTGCGGAGAGGTCCAGGAGGAGGAGGAGGGCCGCAGTTTCCCCGTTGTCGAGCAGTGTCCGGATGTCGTCTGTGGCAGCGATGAGGGCGGTTTCGGTGCTGTGGTTGGCTCGGAAGCCGGACTGCGAGGGGTCGAGGAAACTGTTAGACTCAAGGAAGGCGGCGAGCTGACTGTTGACGTTCTTCTCTATGACTTTGGCGGGGAACGGGAGGAGCAAGATGGGGCGTAAGTTCTTAATTTCGGTGGGGTCTGCTGTAGGTTTTTTCAGGAGGGCGCTGAGCTCGGCATGTTTCCAGCTTTCTGGGAAAGTAGCGGTGTTGAAGGAGCAGTTGGTGATGTCCCGAAGTTGGGGAGCGATGACGGAGTAGGTCTTGTTGAAGATGTGATGGGGGCATGGGTTGGTTGGCGATCCGGAATGGATGGAGTTCATCAAGCGGATGGTGTCATCTGTGCTGATTGGGGTCCAGGCGCGGAGGGTGGTGGTGGGGGGCTTCGGTTCAGTGGTGAGGGGAGCGGGCTGGTCACCGAAGCTGTTGTGTATGTCTGCAATTTTGCTGTAGAAGAACGAGGCTAGAGAGTCGCAGAGGTCTTGAGAGGGAGTGATGTCGTTGTTGCCGGCGCTGGGATTGGTGAGCTCTTTGACAATGCTGAAAAGTTCCTTGCTGTTGTGGGCATTATTGTCTAGTCGATCCTTGAATGCTGATTTCTTGGTGGTGCGGATCAGCTGGTGGTGTTTGCGGGTGGCGTCCTTGAGGGCGGTCATGTTGTCTGTGGTTGGGTTTCTTCGCCACGCTTTCTCGAGGGTGCAGCAGTTCTTTTTGGAGTTCTTGAGGTCGTCGTTGAACCAGGAGGCTTTTTTTGCTTCCAGGTTTGTTGGGATGGATTTTCAATGGTGCTAGTTCGTTAGCGCAGTGGGTGATCCACTGTTCGAGGTTGATGGCTGCTTGACTTGGGTCCGTTGATATGGCGGGGGGGTTTCGGTTCAGAGATGTGGTGAGCTGGTCGGAGGTAATTGTGTTCCAGCTTCTGCGGGGAACTTGTTGCGGGTGGTGGTGGGTCGTGGTCTTTTTGAAGCTTAAGTAGACGCAGCTGTGGTCCATCCAGTGGAGTCCTGTGGTGTGATTGAAGGAGATGTGTTTGCTGGAGGAGAAGATTGGGTCGAGCGTGTGACCGGCGTAGTGGGTAGGGGGTGTTCGCCAGTTGTTTGAATCCGAGATTGGTGAGATTATCCAGCAGGGTGGTGGTGTTGTTGTCATTGTTATTCTCCAGGTGGAAGTTGAGGTCTCCTAGGAGAATGTAGTCATCGGAGGGGAGGGCGTGTGGGCTAACAAAGTCAGCAATGTCTTCGCTGAATTGTGTGCGGGGTCCTGGGGGTCTGTAAATGAGGGTGCCTCTTAGTGTGGTCCTGGGGTCGGTGTGAATCTGTAAGTGGAGGTGTTCGGGGGCTATGAGGGTGTCGTCGGAGTTGTTCGAGATGCGGATGGTGTTCTTGTGGACGATGGCGATACCTCCTCCTTTTTGGTTGGTGTGGTCCCTTCAGATAATCTTGTATCCGACCGGGATGGCTATGGCGATGTCGGGTGCTGAAGAGGCATTCATCCAGGTTTCCGTGAGGAATGCGACATCCGGCGACGTGGTGTCGAGTAGGTTCCATAGTTCAATGGCATGTCTGTGGACCGAGCAGGTGTTGATCAGGATGCATTTCAGGTGGTTGTTCTCGGGGCTCTGTTTGGCGTTTGTGGTACTAGTGTGGGTCCTAATGCAGCAGAACTTGCAGGATTGGCAGGTGAAGGGCCCATGAGTACGTCCTGGGGCGGCTAGGTGGCAGTCGTGGAGGCGGCCGGTGTTGAGTGCAGTGAGGGTTGCGGCATCGTAAGTTAGGCGGAAGGGATGGCCTTTGCGGGGGTCAGGGGGTCTGGTGCTGAGCGGGGTCCAGGCGCGGATGGGCGCAGACGGGCTTACCTTTGGCTCACCCGCTGCACGTGAACGCTGCGCGTTTGCCACTCTGACATAAGTGGAGAGTGGAGGGGGGCAGAGCGAGGGAGGAGCAGCTGGGAGGCGGGAGCGGGGTGGCGAGTGGGGAGGGAAGGAGCGGTGATTGGGCTGAGCAGCGGCAGGGAGCGGGGTGGAAGGGCACAGGGCACAACAAATGGAGTCCAGAACCGAAAATGAAACCAGGGAGGCACAGCGGGCACAACAATATTAATGCAGCGGGCAGCTGTGTCGGACGCAATCAGGGGGCACAACAATATTGATGCAGGGCAAAAACGAAACAGGCACAACAATTCAAATACAGGGCGAAAAGTAAAACAAAGTGATGTACACGACCAGATCCTTGGCGACCTCAGCAGCTCAGGGGCACACCAGAAGCACAGCGGGCAGCGGGCAGCAATCGAGGGACAGGCACGAGGCGGGTGGAGCGACCGGACATGCCTAGCACACCAGGGCATGTCCTACCTTTCACATACACTTCACTCTGCTCACAGGGGTACCTTAGGCCTACCTTAGGGTTGGCTGACATGTAAGAAAAGGGAAGGTTAGGGCCTGGCAAGTGAGGAAACTTGCCAAGTCAACATGGCAGTACACCCATAGGCTCTGCAATGGCAGGCCTGAGTTACATTTACAGGCTGCATTGTCGGTGGCACAACCAGTGCTGCAAGACCACTAGCGTTCCCGAAAGTACTGACCAGTTGCCTGCAGGATTCATTCCATGTGCCGCCTTTGATTGACTCAGAAGTGCGAACACTGTCACTATGAATAATGGGACTTTCTAGCCCGACAATGATGAAATCGTCTGTTTGACGGTAACTTTCACGCCACCTTTGTACATTCAGTGCCGCCTCTCTCTTACCCCAAAGTACCTCATGGAGAGCCTCGGAGCCCCCCATCCTCCACGATTGATTTGTGAGAGACCCCCGCCCTAGCACTTATGGTGCCCCTAGCCCTTACCACTTCTCAACTGTCCTGAGGAAGACCCCACAAGTAAGGTTCAAGATACCTACATACCCAAAAGGGTCGAAACGTCGACACTTGAACTTTTGCCAACCCATTCAACAGTAATGAATATACTGTGAATTCCTGTGTTACATGGCGATTGTGTACAGATTATATGTACTTTGAGGAAATTGGACCTGACCATCCGGCATATGAATAATGTATGCCAGAATTTTTTGTGGTTTTATGTCACCACCACAAACTTTATCTTTTACCACCACTCCTCTCACACTCCCTCCCTCCTTCCGGGCACCTTGATTTTGAAATCTGTTACCTTGTTAGGTTTACTAAAGATGTGTTCTTTGCATAGATGCACATCTCCATTGTGATTAAATAACATTGGTTGAATATTTGCTTTGTTTATTTAAATCTTGGATGTTGTTTTGATTTATTCATCTCTCCCTTTTATGTGAATGTTACTAATACACTGGGACCGCTCTAATATATACTGTCTAGCACCCAGGTCCCAGTGACTCCGGGTTTACCCTTTTTTCGTAACCAGCAAGACCACTAGCAGCATTTGATTTACCGTCCCCGGGCAGACACAGTGCACTGTAGCATGGACTGACTAGTAAATCAAATACGCCAATCATGGAAACACCAATTCATAACAACAATTTACAGGGAGAGCATATGCACTTTAGCATTGATCAGCAGTGGTAAAGTGCCCAGAGTAATAAAACCATCATCTAACAGGTAAGAAAAAATACAGGAGGAAGGCAAAAAGCCCTGGATGAGCCTGCAAAGGGCCACGCCCAACACCGCAGTTTGAAGTAACCTCGCAAGAATGGTGGACTTGCTCCCAAGCTGGAGCTAGTGAGTGACCAGGTTCCAGAGACTGGTCCTCAAGATGCGTCTCAGGATTTGCTCTAGTGACTGCTCCTCAGCGATATGTCCTTTTGAGACAGAAGCATCCCAAAGAGGTCTGGCAATCAATAACCACAGTTGCTGGTTGTCATTGGTACAATGTTGGTTGCGCTTGTTGAGGGAAAGCCCTGCTTGGTTCACTCTGAATGAAATAACCAACGTCTTCTTACAAGTGGTGGTCAAATCATTTTTGTCAGACGGAATTCAGTTTGTTGCAGCTGACAGTTTTAAGTCCTCGTCCTTCTCTCTCTTGCAGCGTCCCCCAGGGTTTGTCTCTTAGCCCAACCCTTTTTAACATTTATGTAGCCCCTTTGGCCAAACTTATTAGATCTTTTGGGTTCTCTGCAGTCACCTATGCAGATGATAGCCATTTAGTGATGTCAGTATCATCTAATATTTCAAAGGCAGCAAGGCATTTTTACAACTGTATGCAGGAGATCGGAAAATGGATGGCCCAAGACGGCTTGAGGTTTAATTCAGGCAAGACCGAAGTACTGCTCTTTGGGAAGGATCTCTCCTTTTGGTCCCAAGACTGGTGGCCACCTGACTGGCCAGCTTCAGTTGCCTCCATGCAGCCCTGGTGACTGGTGCTGGCCGGAAGCTTTGATTGCAGCTCTTGGACAGCTCTGGTGACCTCAGCTACAACGTCACTAGTGGCCGACTGGTGGGGGGGGCAGTCAAGAGACATGCCCTCAGGACCCCTCCAGAGCCTTGGAGGACCACCAGGTCTGACCACCCTACCACCAGGACCAGGGTCACTTACAGACCCCGACAACAAGGCCGCACATAGTGAGTCTTTGACACAGCTGGATTCAGCCTGTGATCCTCGGCAAACTGGCAGTGCCTACACAATAAATACGTGCGACCCTATGTAATGTATCTGCAGAATGAAAAATCTAGGAGCATCCCCAGTGCCCCTCCACCCCCGCAGCCCCATCTCTTCTCGAGCTTGCTGGCTGCGCCCGATCATTTGATTCTTGAACTGAAAATGTGCACCCCACTACTCTCAAACCCCACCAGCCGCCCCTGGAATAGCTCACAGGAGAGCCCTGTGCGCCTAGGCTGGGTTTTAGGCGGGACACTGACGCTGTCCGTCACCGCCCTCCCACGTGATCACTCCCACCCATGTCAAGATAGCCCCCATGGAGGACGGGGCGATGGTGCGGACGCCCCGGAAGCAGAGCCCCCCCTCGGTGCGGCTATTGACCCGGTCACGCCTCGGACACGCGTGCACGCGCCTCCCCTCTGCGCTGAGAAGTGGCTTCAATTACTGTTAATGAGACAATGTTTGTCACTCTGATTGATCCGAGATAATTGTGTAATGTCCGAGGTGGCATTAAGAAAATCTATATCACAGCGGGAGATGTAATGTGTCCGCCCCATTAGGCCATCCGTGACCGGGTGACATCAAGCCCCGGACGCGGTGCTTAATTGGCGGGACTCTGGGATGTGCCCCCTTCGAGCCGCAGCGAGCAGCCTGGCCATCCCGGGGCGGGGCAGCCCCCTCCTTCATTGACGCTCCCCGAAACATCCAAGTATGCATTGGTTTGTCTTTAATTGTTCGTCATTTTGAACTTTTAATGCTTCACATTTTAACATTTGATCAACCAGTTTCCACATAAAGAG
Source organism: Lissotriton vulgaris (assembly GCF_964263255.1). NCBI lineage: Eukaryota > Metazoa > Chordata > Amphibia > Caudata > Salamandridae > Lissotriton > Lissotriton vulgaris. Next base: position 219,765 of record NW_028240902.1, read on the forward strand.
GGTTTCTAGGAAGGGTCGATCACAGGATTTTCAATGTCTTTTAAGTACATTTTCCCATTAAGGCAGAATTTATTTATCGTTTTCTAGCCTTTGTTTTACCGGTGGATGGATCATGTTATTATACCGAGGGCGATGCACAGAAACCACGAAAGATTGTTTGACATTGGAATACAGGGGCCATTGCCTGTCGATTCCATATGTCAAAGGTCCCCTGCATGAACCGGGGGCCCCACAACTGTTCTCCCACCCCCAGACGGGGTGCGGGTACGGGGGCGTCTCGGATGAAAGCACCTGAACCCGGATAGAACAGTATGACGGCTATACCATCTAGAGCGCGCTATGGTATGTTAAAGACAAGCCTTTAGGAAGGCATTAACAACCTGGCTTTTTAACCTGCATTAATGGACCGGTTTGTTACCCCACAGATCGAACCTGCAGTCTTGCGCCAGGTGTTGACGTACTCTTTATAACATGTGTTTATGATTATTAAATCTATAAGTAACATAGCAATGTATCTGGCTTTACACATGCCGACGGTGCACAGACGTCTGCTGTCTTTCTTTCGCTTGAATTTGTTCCCCCGGTTGTTGGTCGGATGGCACAGACCCTCAGAACTGCCGATCTGTGCTTGTGATAGGGGCGGGCAGTGCAATCTACACTTAACACGTAGTTTTTATATGCCACAAGTATGTATCCCTATGTCCCAAGTATATCCGCCCTCTTTTTTATAAATAAATAGTTTTAACAAGTGCGGCCAGCTTTGCTAAATGTGCTAGTTTTATCTATCGTTAAGGATTGCTTTTATGTATCAAGGTTTTTAGCTGCGGTTTCCATCCTGAAAGGTGATATTTTTGGTGATTTTTTCTAGGGTGACTTGTTTTTATCATAAATTCTATGTTTTTGTGTACTTTTATGATTTACTAATTCTAAATCAAATAAAGTATTTTTTTTACTACTATGGGCGTTGCAAAGAAATGCAGCCTCTTCCAAAGGTCTTGAAAAATGGAGAACCATCTCTTGTGAAGAGGAGGCGTGTTAGCCATGGCATCGCACTCCCACCTGGCATCTTTCAACCTCGGTCTAGTCTTCAGGCCTGTGACATCGATGGTTTTCTTGCAGGGCCTCGGACGGCCATCCTACTCGGGCGCATTAGCATTAGTGGAGTGATGGCTCGGTGAGTTGAACCGTCACTCTGAAGGGTGTGAGGGTTGGCATATGCATGAGTGTCAATCAAGGCAAGGCCACGCCCCTTCTGTCGTTCTACAGGTCCTGCAGTTGAGTGCCACGTATTCTGTAATAGTGAAATCTGTTAATTATAGCCTAGGGCATAAAAGGGCAGAAGTGTGGTTTGACAAAAACAAGCCCTCACCAAGGGTTGAACGCACTGGGCACCCATCAACCACGCTGGGCACCCTGAATATCAAACCCACAGTGCTGGTGGGACAGACTCTCAAGGGCAAAATATTGAAATAAAAGTATCGACAGGTAAGTCTACTTTTCTATAGCTAGCTGCATGTATATGTTCCTGCGTGGTACATGCATATCTCTTCAAGGTGCGTAGATGTGAGGTTAGGAACGGGACATATATCTTCCCTAGATGCGCTGACTTTTCCATATTTTGTTCGGGATATTCTGACCTCGATGTTTTTGTATCGCGATATTGTTGGTGTCGATATTCAGTCGTACAAATACCCACCGTACGAAGCTCTGTGTTTGCCGCATGGCTGCGCTCTCGTCTTGGCCGAACGAGGGCGCAGATTTACAATAACTGGCGCATCCCTGCATATCGGCAGGATGCACCAGTTATTGTGCGCCACGGCTCCGCCACCCTGGATGCGCCACATTTACAATGCGGCACTCCATGGGGCAAAAACGGCACTGATCCGTCACGCATCTGTGCCGTAAAAGCGGTGCATTGCTGGAGTTGCGTGGCAAGCGCGACGCAGCTCCAGCAATGCTCTGGGGGACCCTATCTTGTTAATGCTGCGTCAATCCATACGCCTGCTTCAAGCAGGCGCAGGGTTTTGACGCAGCAAGCCAGTAAAAGTGACTGATTGAAATCTTGTAGATTTCACTCAGCCACTTTTAGGAGGCGTTTTGGCACCGGAACGCCCCCCCCTGCGATGGAACGCTTCCTTCAGGCGCTGGGATGTACAACGTGACGCATCCGCACCATGGTGCATCTTTTGCGCCGCCGCTGCATCACAAAAGTGATGCAATGACGGCATAAAAGAGGCGCAAGGGGCTTGTAAATCTGCCCCGAGTTGTTGATCACTAACGCAAGGTCTCAGGCAACCAATTTACTAGACTGGGATAACGTTTTCTTTTTCTTATGAAAGCATTCTCCAGAGATATCTGTGGGGCTCACATTGGCAATTTCAAGAGAATTTAAGGTTGTTCCTGTGCATTTCACTCAGCGGGGGGTGATTCTAAGCCAGGGTCTCACCCCACAGGTCGGTCAGAGCTGATTACGATGGTGGTGAGGAAACGAGCTGATAAAGTCTCAAGGAAAGAGTCTGTGTCAATAAATGTAATCAGTGAACAGCAATTAAAAAATAAATCAGTGACCAAATAGAAATTACAGTTGAGAAAGCAGTGAAGCAGTTCTAAGTGTTGGAAAAAACAGAAAAAGAAGTAAGTGGCTTCAGAAGATGATGATGAAAATACCGATCCGTGCTGATGATTGTTCGATTATGCTTTAGAAGATTCAGAGGAAAGGATTAGCAGAGTAGACATGGGACATCTTGGATAGACAGAAGGATGAGACGTAAAAGGAGAGCATTAGTAAACCTGCCTGGAGGGTGGATTCAGAGGAGAGTAGAGCTGTCCCCCTCAGAGAGGAAGGGCTCTGCGGCACACACCCTCGACTCACGAGGGCGAGCAATCAACACATCTCATGGGTGAGTATTGTGGCATATCGCGACATAAATCATGTACATTCTCTTCAGTGTGGTGTGATTCCCACAGGGATCATGAAGAGGCAGAGGAAGAAAGGTTGATGAATGTGTGAACCTTCAAAACACATGTCATCGGAGCAGGAGGGGGTTTAAGTGTTTGCAAAGCGATGCTATGTTGACCCCTTGGACGTTCTTAGAGTGGATGTCTAACCACTGTCGAAGACTAAACGGAAGCAAAACAGAAGTAATGATTGTGGGTAAGGCACCATCCATCTAGTCCTCTGCATGGTGGCCGGAATCTCTAGGTACAGCCCCCACACCCAAGGCAGAAGTCACAAATCTTTGAATCTGATTAGATGAGAAAATGACGTTTGATAACCAGATCAGGAAAGTGGCCGGAAAATGCAATGGAGCCATAAAAAAGCCTGAAAAAGATAATTGATCTCCTCCCTCCCGTAGCAAGAAAAACAATAGTACATGCCGTAGTCACCTCCCAACTGGGCTACGGCAATGTGCTGTACCTGGGAGCCACAAAAAAAGGACTAGCAAAACTGCAGAGAGTCCAAAACGCAGCTGCCCGTTTGGTGCTTAGACTACCTAAAGAAACCAGTATGAATAAAGCACTGGTAAGACTGCACTGGCTGCCAACTGAAAAAGAGTGCTTTTCAAGGCAATGTGCTACTGCCACCGGATCTTGTCACTCAATGGCCCAAAATATCTGCAGCCTTTATTAACCCATTATATCCCTGGACGAAATCTAAGATCCACGGACAAGTACATGGTTACCATACCAAGAATCTACAGAGATAGGATGGGGGGTCGGTCTTTCAGATACCGTGCAGCCAAGATCTGGAACACCCTTCCAATAAATATGAGAATAGAGACATGTGAAAGCAAATTCCGTAAACAACTTAAAACGTGGTTATTTGAAAAAAAGGACGATTAGGATGACTAGTACTCATCCGATCGACAGATGAATCAGATGACGGCCTCTTTCTCCCTATCATCTTGTGCTGAGTTCTGAGTCTTAGCGCGGGAACACACCGTTAGGTGTAACCAGGCGCTCTATAAATGGATAAATAAATACAAATAAATAATCTACATTTAAAGCACTAGTAGTTCAGGCGCTATGATTATGCATATATGCAAATGCAAGCTAAGAGGTTCTTAGACAGAGGCACTAGGGGCCTTATTAATGAGGCCCTTACGCTGCCGTTGCATCACTTTTTGTGATGCAGCGATGGCATAATAAATGCACCACACTTCGCCATATTTAGAAAGTGGCACATCTAGGCAGATGCTTCCCTTTGTAAACCTCTGGGCTACATTTTACCTGCAACAGGTATAATGTATGCATGGTGGGCGTTTTGTTGCAGCAAAACCACGTAGAAGTGTCGCAGTGAAATCTATGAGATTTCACTGCCTAACTTTTAGGGTATCACTACGTCAAATCTTTACGCCTACTTGAAGCATGCCTAAAGAGTGACACAGGGCTTTTCACATGGAGCTTGCCTCAGGTGAAAACACACATTGCTGGAGTTGCGTCTATTTTTAGAATCACTCCAGCAAAGTGCCAATTTTGCGCCTCTACATACATCAGGAATGCTGACGTAGCTGTAAATACTTGCGACATAGAGCGCCGTACAGTAAATACAGTGCATCCATAGTGTCGTTAGGATGGCACTATGAAAAGTGCTGCATTCCTGTTGTCCCGCAGCAATGCAACACTTTTAATAAATGAGGCCGTGGGGATGTTGAAAGAGCAGTATGCTCATACCCTACCCTTGAAGATAAAGTCTGTCCTGCTCTGGATATTCCACAGGTACAGTGATTTGCATATGGCTGGGTGCAGACTGAGGTGGTGGGTGAACAATGATGGATTGAGATGCGGCCGGAGCGATTGTTAGTGGCTGAGACTAAATCCAGCATCACCTTATTGTTATTACACTGGTTATTCTGAGTTCATTTATTCTTTCACCTCAGAAGGGCAACGCACCAGTATAAGTGAGAGATTGTTGGACAGTGTGAGGCCTGGTCTAGGGGCTGCCAATGGACTTTTCATTTTTACAGGGCGGAGACAGAGTGCCTTTTGTTCACTAACGTGTGCAACCCCTATTGCAAGAGAGAAGATGGGGCTATTCTAAAGATCAGTCCAAGTTGGCAATTCTGGCAGTGACGGAAGTGGGACAGTAAAATCCATTAGCAAGTATGTGGCAACGTTTACTTCGCTTGAAAACTACAACCGTCGACTGCGTGGAAGGTGGCCTGGTGATGACCACGCAGTTGCGGCCTTACGGATCTCTCCTCCTGAATTGCCCCGCTGAAGTCGTGCGTGACCGCTGAGAGGAGGTTGCTCCTTCCCCAAACCGCGATGATACACGGCCGCATGGCGATTCAATGGTGTGACGGCCATGACTGGAGATTCCACCCGAGATTTTTAATGGTGGTTTATCAGCTGGGGGCTGTCACCAGCCAGTACGGCAGCTGGAGATACAAAGTTTTTGGTATCAGGATGGGTCTAAAGGCAGTTTTAAAACTTTAGTCAGCGAGCACCATTGGGGCCAAGGAGGGGAAAGGAAAAACCCCTGGTAAGAAAGGAGGTGGGGGAGACTCACAGGAAAAATCTGACCGTGGACCTAGCAAACTATAGCGCACGAATGCCCTGGGGAGTCTTGGCACTGCTGCTGTCTGTGTTGCTCTCATGTGGGATTACTCAGCGATGCAGAGTGATCTCATTGGAGACTATATATCAAGGGGTTATGACTCATTACGATGATACCAGGCTAGATACCCATAGGATGCAGGCAGGCAATGAGGAGCTACAGGTGGCTGTTCCAAAAGTGGCAAAAACCTGTACTGAATTTGCGACCAGAATGTCTGAAATGGAAAGCCAGGTGGTTGCCTTAAAGGCCTAGGCCACAGCCAACAAGGAGACTGGTAAGAACCACAAGGCACCCTTGTGGACTCTCAATGGAAATTAGAAGAATATAAGAGTCAGCTAAGACAGAAAAATGTCAGGATCTTGGGGGTGGAGGAGGGCTTAGAGAAAGATGACGCCTGAGCTTTAATGTTAGTGTGTTTAAAGGTTCCTTCCTGGAGCTACAAGATTGGAACTGGGAAACAGAGGTTCAGAGGGCACACAGATTTCCCTAGAAACAGCATGGGCGTCAGGACCCAGAAAGGAGCAGACCCCTGGTGTTTATCTGCAACTTTCTTCTGCTCCAGGCTATCCTAGATAAAGTTCGCCCGGAAGCAAAGAGAGTGGTGGATGGCTGCTTGTTTTTTATCAGACCAGGCTTCTGCCACACAACGGTGGAGCGACAATGGCAGCTTTGGTAGCGAATGTAACATATGCAGTATAATGGGGCACAGGCATATCTACTCAGCCCTGCAAAACTCAAAGTAATATCAAGAGACAAAACACATTATTTTTCCTCAGAAATTAAAGCTAAAGAGTTCCTTGATAAACTAGACTGATTGTAGATCTTAGGGGGCAAGGTAGAGGGTTCCTAAGATGGAGGAATGCAAAAAAAGTTTTGAATATGGGAGGACACATGAATTGATTGATTGTATTACCTTTCTCTCTTTTCTCTCATCTTTACAGAAAAAAAGTATACTTTAGAGTGTCTATTGTTAAATATTAGTAATTATATGCACTTCAATAGCACTTAGGGCTAGATCTATGAAGCTCAAATGGGTTCGCAAATGCCAAAATTTGCATGTAGTGTATGTATGTAGCAAATTTTAGTGCAAAATAAGGAATCGCAAAATTTGCGATTCCTCAAATGCAATGTATGATGCAAAAAAAATTGCTAATTGTCCCTAAGGAATCGCAAATCACCACCAACTTCAAGTTGGTGGTAATATGCAAATTTCTTGAAAAATGCCAATTTTTGCATTTTTCAAAGTGCCATATGATGCACATACATGCCCTTAGGGCATGTATGTGCACCACATGTGAACCCATGCTTATTTCAGGGGTGCAACAGGGTGTCCTTCGGACACCCTTGCACTCATGAAATTATTCTCAATTTGCGATTAGCAAATTGCAAATCGCAAATTGAGAATAATTTCACATTCATTCCTATGGGCCTCCTGGCCCATAGAAATGAATGGGAAATTATTCCTTAATTGCGATTAGCAATTTGCTAATCGCAATTAAGGAATTTTAAGAAATCGCTAAAAAATAGCGAATTTCTATATACATACCATTTTGCAGTTCTCAAATAGCGATTCCTTGAAAATCGCTATTTGAGAATCGCAAAAGTGTATCTTGATACATCTAGCCCTTTATTAGAGCACTTTATCTCAGGACAATATGATTATAACGCACCTAGTTTATCACTGCACTGTATGTTTTTAATAGCACATCGATTTAGATACTAGCTAATTTAGGAAATTGGATGTATTACTGGAGGGACTGCTCAGTAATAAGACGTAAGACATATGTTGCTGTTAGAATGGTATTCAACTTGAATTGTTTTTTTTGATTACCCAGATGTTTTTTGTCTTTTTTCTCGATATGGGATGAAAAGAGGGATTATGGGCGAGCATGCACAATTTTGTGTATTACTTTGATTCATGCATGTAGGGGTAGAGCGATGGGGAGCGATCCATCTCAGTTTATGGGCCCGGAGTGGTCCATTTGCCACAGTGAGGAGCGAGTTGGGGGGTGGATAGTCACAGGACAGGGCGGAGAAGTTGGGGTGTTGGGAGAAGGGAGGGAGGTGAGGGAAATGGGGGTCGTAAGGAAGGTATGGATCCCAGATTCCTAGACAATCAACAGAGAATTGATCGAGGTAAATAATTGGAGAAGAGCTTGAGTGATGTTCATGTGTTAAAAAAGACGGCCAATATATTCTGGAATATGATCGGCGGAGTTTTTGATGCTGGGTAAAATTAGTATTTGTGTAATAAATGTCTGTGGCTGAATGACAGAGGTAAAAGAGGTAGAACGGCGTTGGGGCTCAGGGCTATGAGACCCGATGTTATATGTTTACAGGAGACCCATGTCCCATGGGAGAAGAGAAAAGTATGGGAGGATCTGGGATCTACATTATTAAGTTGTATGATGCAGGGGGCTACCACAAGAGGCGTAGCTTTATGGCCAACCGGCCTGTGGGGTCATTAATTAAAGCCAAAGTGGGTATGATGGGAAGGTGGGCTATTGCTGATATGTGTATCAGTACTGTGAGCTTTACGACATGTTCTCTATATGGTTCTAATTTGGATGATCCAACGATGCTCCTTACATTAATTTAGAATTATCAATCTGGCCAGCCCCTCTTATCTTATGTGAAGATTTCAATCTGCATTGGAGAAGTGTGGCTCAATGGTAAGAGCCAAAGACACTGATGCAGAGGTCTAGCCCGGGACCAGGGCTCAATTCCCCGCCTCGGCGGGTCTTGGGCTCAAAATTCCACGGACCTGATAATTCTCGCCTCAGTGCCTATTCCAATCATGGAGTCCCACTCTGGGCAATAGCTTGCTTAATCTCCACAACGGCCCCCACAACGCTAAGGATGCCTGGCTTCACCTTGGGGGTGCCCAGGAGTGGACGCCTCACAGGGAATGTGAGAAGTTGGCCTGATAGGTAGTGTTTCCAATTCTGGAACCACTGGTTATCAGTCCAAGCAAACCCCAAAGATGTCAGGTTGTAAGTCAACCTTGTAGACAAGCTATCCTAGTGGTAGCATGGACTAAGCAGCCTTAAAGGCTTAACTTAAGAGGTCGTGTTAAGCGAGCTTGTTTTACCACATACAATCCTGTAATCAAATGAAAGGACACCACACAAGTATATATTATAAAAATATATGTATTTATTACTAAATTACTCCCCAGTACTCTTTATGAGGAAAGGGGCACAAGCGTTAAATCAAAAGCACTGTTACACATATAAAGTTGCACGTTTATGGATGAGGGCGGGTGGCCACTCAGACCATATATCAAAAAAGTGGTATAAGTAACACTTTACGAACAATGGTTAGGCCTAGGGCCTAGAGATTCGCTGGGAGCAGTCAGGACAAGCAATGAAGAAGTCGGGAGTAGCCCACAGGAGACGGATGCAGCACGGAAAGTGCAGCGCGCACCAATGCACTGTCAATGGTGCGTAAAAGTCAATTAAAGTGAATAAAAAGATACTTCCGCTGAACCTAGGAACACAAAACTTTAGACACAGACCCTAGAGGTGTGTACCAGTGTAAAGACACCGGCGTTGCAAAGTTACCTCACCCACAGGCCGTGGGTGCACAGGGTCGAAGTGGCGTCGGGTTCTGTCACGCAGGTTCTGGGTGCTTGGAGCTGTTGCAGCTGCAGGCGCTGTGAAGCAGAAGTGTCCGGTGCGATCCAAGGGTGGATCGATGTAGAAAAGTACCTGAAAGCAGAGGGGACAGAGTCTGGGTCACTCAGCAGTGACCAGGGTGGAACCAGGACGGAACCAGGCAATGTCGGGCGCAATCAGGCGGTTGTCGATAGGCTTCTCTCCGCTGTCACGTGGGCTCTGGGGCATCTGCGACGTCCAGGAGCAGGTCACGATCTGTCCCACGTAGGCTCTCGCCGTCAGCACCGTCGGCTTGAAGATTGTAGCAAACAGCACTTGGCAAAAGCAATCCACGCGGAACCGGGAGATTGCTTATCACTCGAACCAGGAGGGTCAGAGTGGGTGCTCCTTTTCACAGGAGCTGGTGCAGATCTGGAGCAACCAGAAAAGCAAGTCGTATTTCGAAGTTCGTCGGCACAGGGGCCACAAGCCAGCTGGCAAGTGACCGGGCCAACGCGTCGAGCGCACACAAGCAGAAGGGCCCCACGCAGCACTCGTCGAGTGTGGAGGGGTGAGCTTTGGTGCAAGTGGAGCTCGGGGCTGGGGCTTCTCAAACCCCGATGTACAGCTTCGAGGGTCACTCGTGGGCCGCACGGTCAGCGTCTCGTGGCCTTTTCAAGATGGCGTGCCCCACGCTTCCGGTCGCCTCCACGGGTCTCAGCTCTGCAGGGACTGTGGATCGGGCAGGTAGAAGGCAGGCAAGCTTGATCTCGTCGATCTCTGTCGCTCGAGTTCCGGCGGGAACTGCAACAAAGCAAGGGTCGAGGGCTGGATGGTGCCTGTTTGCACAGGGTGGTCACTCCTTGACCACAAGGGAGATTCTTCAGTCTTCTCACGTCGTGTAGAAAGTCGAAGGGTCCAGATTTCGTTTCTTATGTTTCTTCAGGATGATCTGAGGTCCGTTGGGACTGCTCCCCCTCTTATTCGAATCTCGGGGGTTGGACATCCTGCTAGGTCCCCTCCTATGGGTGGGACCCAGGAAGGGGGTGGTTACACCCCTCTCCTTTGATCCTGGCCGCGCTGGGACAGGGGCTGGGAGGCCCCAGAACCGGTTTGGCCGGATCCTGCAAGGGGCAGCCTTGTGCTCCCCAGGCAGTGTCTGGTTTCATTGAAACCTCCCTACTCCAATCCACTATCTCCTGTCTGGGGTGGTTTGACACCGCCCTGTGACAGGAAACTCTTTGTCCAGGCCTCCTCTGCCGGGTTTCGGTCAGCAGCAGGAGGTCAGACCCGTGTCTGTGGCAGGGGCATCCATTTTGTGGATCTGAGGCTCATTTTAAATCAACCGCGTTTCAGTAAAGTAACATGTCTTCTCCCTCTAGAAGGGTGGAATGCTATCCCCGTCGCCAGAACTGGCGAGGGGATAGTATTCCAATTCGTATGACACCTTACACGACATGTTTTGATAAAGCCAAACCAAAGTTGCTATATAACCGCGAGGATTATAATGCGCTTAAGAGTATATGGTATGGCATTATCCCGGATCAGTTTAGGGAGTTGTTCCCGACAGCTGCAGACAGGCTCAGCTCATGCCAGAGCACCATCTCACATAAAACCACGCACTCTGCCTCCAGGATTGATGAGGCCTTCCATAGGAGTGGCTTACAGGCTATATATGTGTCCAGATATAGGTTTAGATATAGGTATACTATATCTAAGCAAGGGGTGATTACACCCACTTGCCCCAGCTGAGTGATCAGCCAGTTGTGTCAATTTAAGAACCAGCCAGGGGTGGCAAAAGCTATGCTTCAGCCCCTGGTAGGCCTTGGTGGCACCTATGCCCTGGGCACCTATAGTGCATGGTACAGGGGCTGACAAGGAGTCCATTTCCAATTGTGGTATGTACCTATAGCACATGTATTATAAATTTAGAGAGAGAACAGCAGGCTGGGGGTCTGATTAGCAGGCCCACAGCCTCAGTAAGTCGAAAACCAGTGAAGCAAAAAGCAAAAATTGGGGTGACCATAGGATAGCAGACCCTACTCTCCTACATAACCCCCCCCCAAACGCAGGGACATTAAACTTAACCTTGACCAGATAAGTCTTCATGTTCTAAGTGGAAGTACCGGGAGAGACCATCTGCATTACCATGGTCAGTCCCTGGGCGGTGCTCCACTGTAAAGTCCATCCCCTGTAGGGAAATGGACCACCTGAGCAGTTTGGGATTTTCACCCTTCATCTGATTTAGCCACAAGAGGGGCTTATGGTCTGTCTGAATTAGGAAGTGAGTACCAAACAAGTATGGCCTCAACTTCTTCAGGGCCCAAACCACAGCAAAGGCCTCCCTCTCAATAGCTGACCAACGTTTCTCCCTGGGGGTCAGCCTTCTGCTAATAAAAGCAATGGGCTGGTCTTGACCATCTTGATTAAGTTGTGAAAGCACAGCTCCCACCCCCAACTCAGAAGCATCTGTCTGTACAATGAACTGTTTGGAGTAGTCAGGACTCTTCAGGATAGGTGCAGAGCACATGGCCTTCTTCAGGTCATCAAATGCCTTTTGACAGCTAACTGTCCACTGAACCTTTTTGGGCATCTTCTTGGATGTCAAGTCATTCAATGGTGTCACAATGGACCCATAGTTCTTTACAAATTTTCTGTAATACCCAGTCAGGCCCAAGAAGGCTCTGACTTGTGTCTGGGTAGTTGGAGGAGTCCAGTCCTGTATGGTCTGGATCTTGCTCTCCAGTGGTTGAACTTGACCCCCACCTACTAGGTGGCCCAAGTACACAACCTTGCTCTGCCCTATCTGGCACTTAGTAGCCTTGATAGTCAGGCCTGCCTTTTGCAGGGCCTCCAGAACCTTCTTCAGGTGGATCAGGTGATCCTCCCAGGTGGAGCTAAAGACAGCAATATCATCTAGATATGCTGCACAAAAGTCATCCAGCCCAGCAAGGACTTGGTTCACCAACCTTTGGAAAGTGGCAGGTGCATTCTTCAAACCAAAGGGCATTACCACAAACTGATAATGCCCACTAGGGGTAGAGAATGCTGTTTTGGCTTTTGACTCCTCAGCTAGTCTGATTTGCCAGTAGCCAGCTGTCAAATCAAATGTGCTCAGAAACTTGGCAGAAGCCAATTTATCAATGAGCTCATCTGCTCTTGGAATGGGATGAGCATCTGTCCTAGTGACAGCATTGAGACCTCTGTAGTCCACACAAAACCTCATTTCTCTCTTTCCATCTTTGGTATGAGGTTTTGGCACAAGGACCACTGGGCTAGCCCATGGGCTCTCTGATGGCTCAATCACTCCAAGCTCCAACATCTTTTGCACCTCAGCCTTTATACAATCCCTGACATGGTCAGGTTGCCTGTAGATTTTATTCTTCACAGGCAGATTGTCACCAGTATCCACCTCATGGGTGCACCAGCTAGTCTGACTGGGTGTGAGTGAAAACAAGTGTCTGTGGGCCTGCAACACCTGTCTGCAGTCCACCTGTTGCTGTTCAGTGAGGCTGCCTGCCAAGGCTACTCCATCAACTGAACCATCATCAGGGTTCTGGGAAAGCAGGTCTGGGAGAGGGTCACTCTCTTCCTCCTGTTCCCCATCTGTGGCCATGAGGAGACTCATGTCCTCCCTGTCAACAAATGCTTTCAAACGATTGACATGGAGCACCCTGTGGGGGCTCCTAGGGGTGCCAAAGTCAACCAAGTAGGTGACTTCTCCCTTCTTTTTAATGATAGGGTAGGGTCCAGTCCATTGGTCCTGGAGAGCTGCTGGCCCCACTGGGTCCAACACCCACACCTTCTGCCCTGGCTGGTACTCAACCAGAACAGCCTTTTGGTCATGCCAGGCTTTCTGTAATTCCTGACTTGCCTCAAGGTTTTTGGATGCTCTCTCCATGTATTCAGCCATCCTGGAGCGGAGACCAAGTACATAGTCCACAATGTCTAGTTTAGGCTTTTTGAGAGGTAACTCCCATCCTTCCTTCACCAAACTCAATGGACCTCTTACAGGGTGGCCAAACAAAAGTTCAAAAGGGCTGTAGCCAACCCCCTTCTGTGGGACCTCTCTGTAAGCAAAGAGCAAGCAGGGTAAAAGGATGTCCCATTTCCGCCTAAGCTTCTCTGGTAAACCTTTTATCATTCCCTTTAGGGTCTTGTTGAACCTTTCCACAAGCCCATTGCACTGTGGATGGTAGGGTGTGGTAAACTTATAGTTTACTCCACACTCTTTCCACATTGCTTTTAAGTATCCAGACATGAAGTTGGTACCTCTGTCTGAAAGAACCTCCTTTGGAAAGCCCACTCTTGAGAAAACTGCAATGAGGGCTTTTGCCACCACAGGAGCTGTGGTGGTCCTCAGGGGAATTGTTTCTGGGTACCTGGTGGCATGATCCACTACCACCAGTATAAATCTGTGCCCAGAGGCTGTTTGAGGATCCATGGGACCCACAATGTCTATTCCAACTCTTTCAAAGGGTACCCCCACCACAGGTAGTGGTATCAGGGGGGCCTTTGTTGTGCCACCTGACTTACCACTGGCTTGGCAAGTGACACAGGAGCGACAAAACTCCTTGACATTTTCTGACATGTGAGGCCAGTGAAAGTGTGGAACAAGCCTGTCCCAAGTCTTATTCTGGCCTAAGTGTCCTGCAAGGGGAATATCATGGGCCAAGGTAAGAAGGAAGCCCCTAAACTTCAAAGGTATAACCAACCTCCTGGTTGTGCCAGGCTTGGGGTCTCTAGCCTCTGAATAAAGGAGTCCTTCATCCCAATACACTTTATGGGTACCTTGAGCATTCCCTGCAGCCTCAGCAGCAGCTTGCTGTCTGAGGGGTTCAAGTGAAGGGCAATCTAATTGGGCCTGCCCCAGGTCTGCCCTTGAGGGTCCCCCTGTCCCCAGAAACTCAACCTGATCAGGTTCAAGCTCCTCAGAGACAGTCTCCTCTTGGACTGCAGAATCAGTTTCCTGTGAAACCTGATCCTCAACCTGGGGCAAGTGGGAAGGCACAGCCTTAACCCTCTTGCTCCTTCTCTTGGGTTGTGGTTGGTCTATTGTTTCAAGATCCACCACTGGTTCAGGAAGGCACTTCTTAGCCTGAGACCTTGTCACTGCAAGGACATGAGCTGAAATCCCTAGCATTTCTGCATGAGTCCTGTACTCCACTTCTGACCAAACTGAGCTTTCAAGATCATTGCCTAACAGACAGTCTACTGGGAGGTCTGCACTCACAACAACTTTCTTTAGGCCATCTACCCCTCCCCAGGAGAAGTTCACAACAGCCACACTATGGGAAGTAGTGGAGTTGCTTGCATTGGTCACTAGGTAACTTTCACCTAGTACAATTTGTCCAGGGTCCACAAAGCCAGGTGCCACCATTGTGACACTGGCACAAGTGTCCCTGTAGGCCTGAGCCAGTTTCTCATTAATTAAGGGAGTCTGCCTATATTTGCCCAGGTTACTGGGGCTTACTGCAGTGGGCAAAGATATGTCCACATCATATAGGAGAACTGCCTGTGTGGGGATTCTGACTAGGCCAGATTCCACCTCAGTACCCAGGGTCAACCCTACTAAACCCTTTGGCTGTGTACCACCACTGCTGACTGTACTAGGGGGTGCAGTTGCTTTAGGAGCTGCAGTGGTGGGGACTGGATTTTTCTTAGTGCATTCACTGCCCCAGTGTGAAACTGATTTGCAGGTATTACACCAAGGTTTCTTTGGGCCATCGTTCTTCTTTTTCTTGTTTCCATTTTGGGAACCCCCCTCCTTATTGCTAGTTTGGGGGCCTGAAGACTTCTGGTCCTTTTCTTTATCTTTCTGATTCCCACCCTTCTGGTCTGTTTTCTTCTGGTCACCTTGGTTCTGGTTTTTCTGCTTAATCCTTGTTCTGACCCATTTGTCTGCCTTCTTTCCCAATTCTTGGGGAGAGGTCAAATCAGAGTCAACAAGGTATTGATGCAACAGCTGGTTCTGACAGTTATTAAGGATCTGTTCTCTCATCATAAGATTGTACAATCCTGTATAGTCTGAAACTTTACTTCCCTGCAGCCAACCCTCCAGAGCCTTAGTGGCACAATCTACAAAATCAGTCCAGTCCTGAGTCTGTGCTTTTTGGGTGTCTCTGAACAACAACCTGTATTGCTCAGTGGTTAGGCCAAACCCTTCAATAAGAGCACTCTTCAGAACAGAGTAGTTTTTGGCATCCTCAGGTCTAACAGTGAGGAGCCTGTCCCTCCCTTTCTCAGAAAAGGAGTACCATAAAATTGCTGCCCACTGATCCTCAGGGACCTGCTGTACCATGCAGGCCCTCTCAAGAGCAGTCATCCATTTGTGGATATCATCCCCTTCCTTGTAGGGGGGCACAATTTTTGTCAGGTTTCTATTGTCATAGGCCCTGTCTTTTTCTTTAGGAACTTTGCTGCCACCAGTGGCATCTAAGCCACACAATTTTTTTTCTCTTGCTAAAGCAAGTTTAGCTTGAGCCAAGGCTACCTCTTCCCTTTCTATTTGGAGTTGGACAGCCCTCATCCTGGCCCTATGCTCTATTCTCTGGGAGGAAGTCATTCCTCTTTGAGATTCTCTTGAGGCACTAGAAAGGTGAGAGTCCCTTGACAGAGATCTCTCCCTTCTATTACCTGGGAGAATTTGGTTATGAGATCTGGAGTGGTGCTGGCCCCCTCCATTCCCATGTAGGTCCAAGTTGGCCTGGTTAAGCCTGGCAACCTGTACCTGGTTTCCCACCTGATCCTGATCTTCAGGCTCTTCTACATCAGAGCCTTCCTCTGGGTCTTCCTCTTCCTCCTCTATTCCTTCTTGAAGATCCTCATTCTCAGGGGAGTTTATCCCTTCCTCTGTTTCTAAGGGAGTCTGAATCGCCTTGTCTAGGTCATCCTTTTCTAGGAGAGCTATTAGGGAAGGAATGGTAGGGCCTCTGCCCTTTTTTAGCCCCCTGGCTGTGCACAAGGCACTCAGGTCTTTGTGGCTAAGGTTGTCATATCTGGATGTTGTCCCTATAGGATCAACTATTACAGGAGCAGAGCCTGAGGCTCTTTCTGTATCAGACATGACTGCTAGTGAGGTGTAAGTGGTGCACTTACCTACACTAAGTGGTTTCCTACTGTACCTTGCTAGTGAGTTGTAGTCAGGGTGTGCTAATCCCTTTAATCTACAACTACTAAGTTCAGTAGAACTTAATATGCTAAGCTTTTGATTTATATGTACCTAGAGGTACTTGATGTGATCTTTCAATTTGATAAAGATTGCAATGGTAAAACAAACAGCAAGCTCAAATCCGCACCGCTGCACACCAATGTGAGAAGTTGGCCTGATAGGTAGTGTTTCCAATTCTGGAACCACTGGTTATCAGTCCAAGCAAACCCCAAAGATGTCAGGTTGTAAGTCAACCTTGTAGACAAGCTATCCTAGTGGTAGCATGGACTAAGCAGCCTTAAAGGCTTAACTTAAGAGGTCGTGTTAAGCGAGCTTGTTTTACCACATACAATCCTGTAATCAAATGAAAGGACACCACACAAGTATATATTATAAAAATATATGTATTTATTACTAAATTACTCCCCAGTACTCTTTATGAGGAAAGGGGCACAAGCGTTAAATCAAAAGCACTGTTACACATATAAAGTTGCACGTTTATGGATGAGGGCGGGTGGCCACTCAGACCATATATCAAAAAAGTGGTATAAGTAACACTTTACGAACAATGGTTAGGCCTAGGGCCTAGAGATTCGCTGGGAGCAGTCAGGACAAGCAATGAAGAAGTCGGGAGTAGCCCACAGGAGACGGATGCAGCACGGAAAGTGCAGCGCGCACCAATGCACTGTCAATGGTGCGTAAAAGTCAATTAAAGTGAATAAAAAGATACTTCCGCTGAACCTAGGAACACAAAACTTTAGACACAGACCCTAGAGGTGTGTACCAGTGTAAAGACACCGGCGTTGCAAAGTTACCTCACCCACAGGCCGTGGGTGCACAGGGTCGAAGTGGCGTCGGGTTCTGTCACGCAGGTTCTGGGTGCTTGGAGCTGTTGCAGCTGCAGGCGCTGTGAAGCAGAAGTGTCCGGTGCGATCCAAGGGTGGATCGATGTAGAAAAGTACCTGAAAGCAGAGGGGACAGAGTCTGGGTCACTCAGCAGTGACCAGGGTGGAACCAGGACGGAACCAGGCAATGTCGGGCGCAATCAGGCGGTTGTCGATAGGCTTCTCTCCGCTGTCACGTGGGCTCTGGGGCATCTGCGACGTCCAGGAGCAGGTCACGATCTGTCCCACGTAGGCTCTCGCCGTCAGCACCGTCGGCTTGAAGATTGTAGCAAACAGCACTTGGCAAAAGCAATCCACGCGGAACCGGGAGATTGCTTATCACTCGAACCAGGAGGGTCAGAGTGGGTGCTCCTTTTCACAGGAGCTGGTGCAGATCTGGAGCAACCAGAAAAGCAAGTCGTATTTCGAAGTTCGTCGGCACAGGGGCCACAAGCCAGCTGGCAAGTGACCGGGCCAACGCGTCGAGCGCACACAAGCAGAAGGGCCCCACGCAGCACTCGTCGAGTGTGGAGGGGTGAGCTTTGGTGCAAGTGGAGCTCGGGGCTGGGGCTTCTCAAACCCCGATGTACAGCTTCGAGGGTCACTCGTGGGCCGCACGGTCAGCGTCTCGTGGCCTTTTCAAGATGGCGTGCCCCACGCTTCCGGTCGCCTCCACGGGTCTCAGCTCTGCAGGGACTGTGGATCGGGCAGGTAGAAGGCAGGCAAGCTTGATCTCGTTGATCTCTGTCGCTCGAGTTCCGGCGGGAACTGCAACAAAGCAAGGGTCGAGGGCTGGATGGTGCCTGTTTGCACAGGGTGGTCACTCCTTGACCACAAGGGAGATTCTTCAGTCTTCTCACGTCGTGTAGAAAGTCGAAGGGTCCAGATTTCGTTTCTTATGTTTCTTCAGGATGATCTGAGGTCCGTTGGGACTGCTCCCCCTCTTATTCGAATCTCGGGGGTTGGACATCCTGCTAGGTCCCCTCCTATGGGTGGGACCCAGGAAGGGGGTGGTTACACCCCTCTCCTTTGATCCTGGCCGCGCTGGGACAGGGGCTGGGAGGCCCCAGAACCGGTTTGGCCGGATCCTGCAAGGGGCAGCCTTGTGCTCCCCAGGCAGTGTCTGGTTTCATTGAAACCTCCCTACTCCAATCCACTATCTCCTGTCTGGGGTGGTTTGACACCGCCCTGTGACAGGAAACTCTTTGTCCAGGCCTCCTCTGCCGGGTTTCGGTCAGCAGCAGGAGGTCAGACCCGTGTCTGTGGCAGGGGCATCCATTTTGTGGATCTGAGGCTCATTTTAAATCAACCGCGTTTCAGTAAAGTAACATGTCTTCTCCCTCTAGAAGGGTGGAATGCTATCCCCGTCGCCAGAACTGGCGAGGGGATAGTATTCCAATTCGTATGACACCTTACACGACATGTTTTGATAAAGCCAAACCAAAGTTGCTATATAACCGCGAGGATTATAATGCGCTTAAGAGTATATGGTATGGCATTATCCCGGATCAGCTTAGGGAGTTGTTCCCGACAGCTGCAGACAGGCTCAGCTCATGCCAGAGCACCATCTCACATAAAACCACGCACTCTGCCTCCAGGATTGATGAGGCCTTCCATAGGAGTGGCTTACAGGCTATATATGTGTCCAGATATAGGTTTAGATATAGGTATACTATATCTAAGCAAGGGGTGATTACACCCACTTGCCCCAGCTGAGTGATCAGCCAGTTGTGTCAATTTAAGAACCAGCCAGGGGTGGCAAAAGCTATGCTTCAGCCCCTGGTAGGCCTTGGTGGCACCTATGCCCTGGGCACCTATAGTGCATGGTACAGGGGCTGACAAGGAGTCCATTTCCAATTGTGGTATGTACCTATAGCACATGTATTATAAATTTAGAGAGAGAACAGCAGGCTGGGGGTCTGATTAGCAGGCCCACAGCCTCAGTAAGTCGAAAACCAGTGAAGCAAAAAGCAAAAATTGGGGTGACCATAGGATAGCAGACCCTACTCTCCTACAGGGAAAGCCAGGATGGGTTCCACAGCTGTAATCGTACAAGCGCCTTGAGACCCTTGCATGTGAGTAGTGCACTATACAAGTATCAATTTACATTTACATTTACATTTAGAAGTGGGAAAGACATTTGTGCAAGGCCCCCCAGTATTCAGGCAGGAAACCATCAGTGTACAAGGCTGTTCAGCAACTGCTCAAGACCATGGCTTGATTTATATAGGGGGCAAGAAAATACTCACTCCTGGGTTTATGCTCTACACTTATCCTCATAATAAGTTGATACGCCTAGATTGTTTTTCATGTCGACCTTAGTGGGGAAGATTGGGACTGAATCTTTTCCCAGGGTCTTGTCGGACCACAACACACATGTATTAGAATGTGCAATGGTGGCCCTGAAAAGCAACCTAGGGCCTGATAGGAAGCTACTCAAGGAACACGACTACCTGGTACATCTGCGCAAGTGGCTGAAGGAGTTTCTCTTGATAAATCAGGGTACGGCTGCCCCGGAGATGGTCTGGGAGTCTCTAAAAGTGGGAGTAAGGGGAGAGACATTGAGTTAAAGTCTGTTTAAACAACAGGGGCAGCTACAGGAAATGTATGATGGGCTTTCGAAGTACGAGTCTGATTTGGCTGAGTCGATCAGGCTGGGGATGGACTGCGGAGAAGGTATGCAGGAATTAAATTAGTGATAATCAAGGCTAGAATTGATCAATATTATAGTTAGGAGGTGGCTGCTAAATATCAAAGTTATAGGTCAGAGTGCTACGAAAAAGGAGAGAGTACGGGCAGGCAGGCGGCACACCGCTTGAGGCAGAAGGAGGCAGTAAGAGGGGTAGAGGCTATTTCTGATAAATAGGGGGGGTACGGAAGTACCCTCAGGGATCTTAGAAGTCTATCATGCCTATTATTAAGCATGGGTGGAATTTGCAAATTCGTGATACGCGAATTCGCGCACATTTGTAATCACGATTTGTAAAAATCCGCCAAATTCCGCGAGCTTGCACATTTTTTTTTTTGCGAGTACACAAGATTTTTTTACCAGTTCGGGAACGAGAACTTGTGCATGCGGTTGCAACGGTCGAGAACATGTTGTTTCCACTTAACCAGCCTGCTCGCGATGCCTTTTTCCTGTTTCGGGTTGCAATGACCTGTTCGCGTTCGCAATTTCCTGTTTCGGGTTGCAATGACGTGTTTGCGATCGCGGCGTTGCTCGGCCAGCTACCAAAATCTCGACCAGAAGGAAAACTCATCAGCGAACGTAGAATCATGGTAAGTCAATGCCGCGCGCGCAAGATTGTATTTTTGAAGCGCGAACAAGAAAAAAAAACGCCAACTCACGAATTGCGGATTTTTGGGCAATTTCATGCAATTCACGAAATTGCAAAAAATTCGCAAATTCTGCGAGCTGAACAAATTTTCCACCCATACTTACCTAATATTCAGACTTACATGCAGAGAATATAGTTCCTCAGCCCACTTGCTATTTTACCTTTCTTCACACAGTTGAAGGGAGTTCGCTAGAAGCGGAGTAATGGCTCCTTTTGAATTGCACATATCTGCGGAAGAGTTGGTGGCTGCAGTAAAAGCTTTGGCAAAGGGGAAAGCTGCTGGGCCAGATAAACTCTCTTGTAAATTGTATGCAGTATTTCTTCCTGAGCTTTTAGACATTATCTCTCTTATTTGATTTTGCAATGCAGCTAGAAGGGGTAATATCGCCATTGTGGGAAGATGCCAATATTGTGGTATTCAAGGAAAAGGGTAAACCTCCTCTAAATCCCGGGTCGTACAGACAGATTTCCCTGATAAACGCAGATGCTAAAATGGAGATAAGAAAGATGACTAATCTTGGTGGCAATGGCGCTTCACAGTTTATAGGCTGTTATCTACAGAGATGAATATATATGTCGTTGGGTGCCTAGGCATGGGTTGTCATCCTAACCCACCAATAATCCACAGATTAAAGTTATTCAGTACAGAACCTATCACACCAACATAGAAGATTCAACAAGGGCTTCTAGTACAGTTTTCATGAAATTCCACGATTTACGCAAATGGAGACAATTTAAGGTACTTTTAATTTCAAAGGCTTTCCCTCAGTCCAGCCAACACGTGTTTCGTCGCTTGGGCGGAAACTCACGACTTCATCAGGGCTGGGAAAAGATACAATACAAAACATATATTGGAGTTGCGAGATACAGATTATCTCATAATCATCAAATATGCATTCAGTTATCCCATATACATGAAAAGCAAGTAGGAGATTACATTACTCATGTATATTTTCATGCAATATAATGCCATACATTGGAGGAGGAAAAAGGGGGGTATGGGAGTGTAGGTCATCTCCCATAGAGAAACGGTTGGAGAGAACTCCTTTCTCTAGGAGTTTTATCTATTCTCTGTTCAGCCTTAGCGATCATGTCTCTATCGTACCCCCTAGATATGAATCTAGTTCTCATGTTTTGTTTACACTTTACAAAGTCCTCATCTTTGCTGCAATTACGTCTTGCTCGAGTAAATTCTCCATATGGAATGGATTGAATTTGATGTCTTGGATGGGAGCTACCAGCATGTAAAAGGGAATTACATGATGTCGGTTTTCTGAAAAGTCTACTATGTATTTTGTTGTCTTCAATAAACAGTGATAAGTCTAGAAATTCTATTTGAGTGGTACTAATAGAGTGAGTTAATTGGATACCCATCAGATTTGAATTTAAATAATCACAAAATTCTGTTAGATTATTCATGTCTCCAGCCCAAATCAACAGACAGTCGTCAATATAGCGACCCCAGTATATGGCATGGCGGTCTCATCAGTAGTAGATAAACCTAGATTCCCCTGTATCTATACCCTACCCAAGATACATAAGAACGCCCAATACCCACCAGGGAGACCCATCATCTCCAGTATAGGGGGTCCAACTGAGAGACTTTCGTAATATGTAGATAACTTTTTACAGCCACTGGTACACAACTTGCCAGCATATATCAGGGACACGAAGCACATCCTAAGTATCCTGGCGGATGTTACATGGGAGGATGGCATGATTATGGCAAGCCTAGATGTGACCTCCCTATACACCAACATTAGAACTGATTTGGGTCTTAAAGCAGCCAGGAAATTTCTTGAGAAAAGGCCAGCATCTCAATGGGCACACACTGAGATGTTAATGGATATGATGAATCTAATACTACAAAATAATGTCTTTCTATTTGAGAATACTTGGTATCGTCAGAAACAAGGAGTAGCCATGGGCTCCAGGTTCTCCCCCTCGTATGCGAACCTGTTCATGGGCAGGTTCGAGGAGGAGTGGATCTGGGGCCAACAGGGCGCAAAGTGGAGTGAACATATCATATACTGGGGTCGCTATATTGACGACTGTCTGTTGATTTGGGCTGGAGACATGAATAATCTAACAGAATTTTGTGATTATTTAAATTCAAATCTGATGGGTATCCAATTAACTCACTCTATTAGTACCACTCAAATAGAATTTCTAGACTTATCACTGTTTATTGAAGACAACAAAATACATAGTAGACTTTTCAGAAAACCGACATCATGTAATTCCCTTTTACATGCTGGTAGCTCCCATCCAAGACATCAAATTCAATCCATTCCATATGGAGAATTTACTCGAGCAAGACGTAATTGCAGCAAAGATGAGGACTTTGTAAAGTGTAAACAAAACATGAGAACTAGATTCATATCTAGGGGGTACGATAGAGACATGATCGCTAAGGCTGAACAGAGAATAGATAAAACTCCTAGAGAAAGGAGTTCTCTCCAACCGTTTCTCTATGGGAGATGACCTACACTCCCATACCCCCCTTTTTCCTCCTCCAATGTATGGCATTATATTGCATGAAAATATACATGAGTAATGTAATCTCCTACTTGCTTTTTCATGTATATGGGATAACTGAATGCATATTTGATGATTATGAGATAATCTGTATCTCGCAACTCCAATATATGTTTTGTATTGTATCTTTTCCCAGCCCTGATGAAGTCGTGAGTTTCCGCCCAAGCGACGAAACACGTGTTGGCTGGACTGAGGGAAAGCCTTTGAAATTAAAAGTACCTTAAATTGTCTCCATTTGCGTAAATCGTGGAATTTCATGAAAACTGTACTAGAAGCCCTTGTTGAATCTTCTATGTTGGTGTGATAGGTTCTGTACTGCAGATGCTAAAATATATGAAAAAATGTTAGCGAGTAGACTTAGCAAGGTCATTGTAAAGCTCGTCTCCCCCCATCAGCATAGGCTCATTCCAGAGAGGGGCACCGGCGACCATGTACGCAGCGTGATTACGCTACGGGACATGGCAGAGGTTGTTAAATGATCAGTTTGGGCTGGTGTTCCTTGACGCAGCAAAAGCCTTCGATCGAGTCTCTTGGGGCTACCCACGGGAGATATTGAGGTCCAGGTTTAATCAAATCCATTAAGGCTCTGCATCAGGCATCAGGCTCCTAAGGCCAGGGTGCAGATTATGGGTAAGGGGTCGAGTTCAATTTATTTCATGAGAAGAACAAGACTGGGGTGGTCCTGTTCGCCCCTGTTATTTGCCCTCTACATTGACCCATTCTAAATCCGATTGGAACGCGATGATAAGGTTCAGCCAGTAATCAGGACTCAAGCATCGAATGAAGTATTCTCATATGCCGATGATGTAGTCATTATAACACCAGATGCCTATAACACCTAAACACATATAGAAGAGGATGTGCACCGTTTTGGGGCTATCTCAGGATGTCATCTTAATGAGGGTAAGACCCAAGTGATAAGCATGGAAGGTACTAACTCTTGGGATCAGCGCTAGGTAGCAGGGGTGACCTTTCTTAGAGTAGCCATTACATCTGACATCGCAAAGGCAGTTAAACTAAACCTAGCCCCACTTTTCAGGAAAATCAAGCAGCCTCTTCATAAAATCGACAACCTGCATCTAACTTTGGATGGGAGGGACAATGTACTGAAAATGATCAATATCCCGAAATTACTGTATCTATTTAGAACTATTTCTCTTGAGATACATAATAACTGGTTAACAAAGGCTAGGTTGCGTGTTAATAGCTTTATTTCACAGTTTAAGAAATGAAGGCGGGCCTCAAAATTCTTGAGCCGACCTGAAAGTCATGGTGGACGGGGAATCCCTAGTATTGTATTATATTATTGGGCTTGTATGTTACAGCACTTCGCAGTATTGATAACTGGTAATATAAAAAATATAAATCCGGCCGTAGGTCTATCTATACATCACCTCGCACTGGGCTCAGATGTGAAGGACTGCTTTCAAAGGAACTAGGGGCCAGATGTAGGTAAATCTTATTTACCGATTCATAAATACCGAATTTTACCGATTCGGTATTTATGAATCGGTAAATAAGATGTAGGTAAAAATTCGGTAATTGTTACCGAATCAGTAGGATTCATTATTTACCAATTCGGCCTTGAAGCCCATAGGAATTAATGGGCAATACCGATTCGGTAATTACCGAATCGGTAAATAACGAATCCTGCAAGGGTGCAGGGGGTGTCACTTTGACACCCTCTAGCACCCCAAGTACAGGCTTGTGTGCCATGTGGCACACATACATTCCCTAAGGGCATGTCTGTGTGTCACATGGCACAGGTGTACATGCACAGATGTGCATGTACACCTGAATTCTGTATTTTACCACCCAATTGTATTGGGTGGTAAAATACCAAATTCTGAAGACCTGTAGCACTGTCAACAGTGCTACCTACATAGCAAATTACAGATTTGGTATTTTACCGATCGGTAATTTTACCGATTCTGTAAAATTACCGATTCCCTCGCTCCCTGGCTCCTGCTGAGATCGTAGCGCTTCATCTCTAACACTGGCTGGTGCTGGTATCGTAGCGCTTCATTTACGCTATTGTCTTTGCATATTGTAGCGCTTACTGGTGCTGGTATCGTAGCGCTTCATTTACGCTATTGTCTTTGCATATTGTAGCGCTTGTGTGCCAGCATAGTGCTTTTACAGGTCGCATTGTGTTCCTCTGTTGTGACTGTGCCTGATTGTGCCTGCGCCCCTGCCCACCCCAACCTCGTCCGGTCTCCTTTCGTTATTGCTGCCATCTTGTTGTTGTTGTGCCTTCCAGCCCGCCCCTCCACTCCGCTCCCGCCTCCCAGCTGACCCTCCCTCCCACAGGAAAGGTTAGGTCGATCTCGTTGACCACAGCGTTGTGACCGTCCTGACTCCGTCAGTAGCAGTCGCTCCCCTCGCTCCCTGGCTCCTGCTGAGATTGTAGCGCTTCATCTCTAACACTGACTGGTGCTGGTATCGTAGCGCTTCATTTACGCTATTGTCTTTGCATATTGTAGCCCGTACTGGTGCTGGTATCGTAGCGCTTCATTTACGCTATTGTCTTTGCATATTGTAGCGCTTACTGGTGCTGGTATCGTAGCACTTCATTTGCGCTATTGTCTTTGCATATTGTAGCGCTTGTGTGCCAGCGTAGCGCTTTTACAGGTCGCATTGTGTTCCTCTGTTGTGACTGTGCCTGATTGTGCCTGCGCCCCTGCCCACCCCAACCTCGTCCGGTCTCCTTTCGTTATTGCTGCCATTTTGTTGTTGTTGTGCCTTCCAGCCCGCCCCTCCACCCCGCTCCCGCCTCCCAGCTGACCCTCCCTCGCCCCTCCCCCTCCACTATCCATTTATGACAGATGCTTTCGCGCATAGCGTTCACGTGCAGCGGTCCCGCCCTATGCGCATCCGGCAAGGGTGCAGGGGGTGTCGCTTTGACACTTTGACACCCTCTAGCACCCCAAGTACAGGCTTGTGTGTCATGTGGCACACATACATGCCCTAAGGGCATGCCTGTGTGTCACATGGCACAAGTGTACATGCACAGATGTGCATGTACACCTGAATTCGGTATTTTACCACCCTATGTATTGGGTGGTAAAATACCGAATTCTGAAGGCCTGTAGCACTGTCAACAGTGCTACCTACATAGCAAATTACAGATTCGGTATTTTTACCGATCGGTAATTTTACCGATTCTGTAAAATTACCGATTCCCTCGCTCCCTGGCTCCTGCTGAGATCGTAGCGCTTCAACTCTAACACTGACTGGTGCTGGTATCGTAGCGCTTCATTTACGCTATTGTCTTTGCATATTGTAGCGCTTACTGGTGCTGGTATCGTAGCGCTTCATTTACGCTACTGTCTTTGCATATTGTAGCGCTTGTGTGCCAGCATAGCGCTTTTACAGGTCGCATTGTGTTCCTCTGTTGTGACTGTGCCTGATTGTGCCTGCGCCCCTGCCCACCCCAACCTCGTCCGGTCTCCTTTCGTTATTGCTGCCATCTTGTTGTTGTTGTGCCTTCCAGCCCGCCCCTACACCCCGCTCCCGCCTCCCAGCTGACCCTCCCTCCCACAGGGAAGGTTAGGTCGATCTCGTTGACCACAGCGTTGTGACCGTCCTGACTCCGTCAGTAGCGGTCGCTCCCCTCGCTCCCTAGCTCCTGCTGAGATCGTAGCGCTTCATCTCTAACACTGACTGGTGCTGGTATCGTAGCGCTTCATTTACGCTATTG
Source organism: Lissotriton vulgaris (assembly GCF_964263255.1). Lineage (NCBI taxonomy): Eukaryota > Metazoa > Chordata > Amphibia > Caudata > Salamandridae > Lissotriton > Lissotriton vulgaris. The sequence goes on from NW_028240902.1 coordinate 246,531, forward strand.
TCTTTGCATATTGTAGCGCTTACTGGTGCTGGTATCGTAGAGCTTCATTTACGCTATTGTCTTTGCATATTGTAGCGCTTGTGTGCCAGCGTAGCGATTTTACAGGTCGCATTGTGTTCCTCTGTTGGGACTGTGCCTGATTGTGCCTGCGCCCCTGCCCACCCCAACCTCGTCCGGTCTCCTTTCGTTATTGCTGCCATCTTGTTGTTGTTGTGCCTTCCAACCTGCCCCTACACCTCGCTCCCGCCTCCCAGCTGACCCTCCCTCCCACAGGAAAGGTTAGGTCGATCTCGTTGACCACAGCGTTGTGACCGTCCTGTCTCCGTCAGTAGCGGTCGCTCCCCTCGCTCCCTGGCTCCTGCTGAGATCGTAGCGCTTCATCTCTAACACTGACTGGTGCTGGTATCGTAGCGCTTCATTTACGCTATTGCCTTTGCATATTGTAGCGCTAACTGGTGCTGGTATCGTAGCGCTTCATTTACGCTATTGTCTTTGCATATTGTAGCCCTTGTGTGCCAGCGTAGCAATTTTACAGGTCGCATTGTGTTCCTCTGTTGTGACTGTGCCTGATTGTGCCTGCGCCCCTGCCCACCCCAACCTCGTCCGGTCTCCTTTCGTTATTGATGCCATCTTGTTGTTGTTGTGCCTTCCAGCCCACCCCTCCACCCCGCTCCCGTCTCCCAGCTGACCCTCCCTCCCACAGGAAAGGTTAGGTCGATCTCGTTGACCACAACGTTGTGACCGTCCTGACTCCGTCAGTAGCAGTCGCTCCCCTCGCTCCCCTCGCTCCCCTCGCTCCCTGGCTCCTGCTGAGATCGTAGCCCTTCATCTCTAACACTGACTGGTGCTGGTATCGTAGCGCTTCATTTACGCTATTGTCTTTGCATATTGTAGCGCTTACTGGTGCTGGTATCGTAGCGCTTCATTTACGCTATTGTCTTTGCATATTGTAGCGCATGTGTGCCAGCGTAGCGCTTTTACAGGTCGCATTGTGTTCCTCTGTTGTGACTGTGCCTGATTGTGCCTGCGCCCCTGCCCACCTCAACCTCGTCCGGTCTCCTTTCGTTATTGCTGCCATTTTGTTGTTGTTGTGCCTTCCAGCCCGCCCCTCCACCCCGCTCCCGCCTCCCAGCTGACCCTCCCTCGCCCCTCCCCCTCCACTATCCATTTATGACAGATGCTTTCGCGCATAGCGTTCACGTGCAGCGGTCCCGCCCTATGCGCATCCTGCAAGGGTGCAGGGGGTGTCACTTTGACACCCTCTAGCACCCCAAGTACAGGCTTGTGTGCCATGTGGCACACATACATTCCCTAAGGGCATGTCTGTGTGTCACATGGCACAGGTGTACATGCACAGATGTGCATGTACACCTGAATTCGGTATTTTACCACCCAATTGTATTGGGTGGTAAAATACTGAATTCTGAAGGCCTGTAGCACTGTCAACAGTGCTACCTACATAGCAAATTACAGATTCGGTATTTTTACCGATCGGTAATTTTACCGATTCTGTAAAATTACCGATTCCCTCGCTCCCTGGCTCCTGCTGAGATCGTAGCGCTTCAACTCTAACACTGACTGGTGCTGGTATCGTAGTGCTTCATTTACGCTATTGTCTTTGCATATTGTAGCGCTTACTGGTGCTGGTATCGTAGCGCTTCATTTACGCTACTGTCTTTGCATATTGTAGCGCTTGTGTGCCAGCATAGCGCTTTTACAGGTCGCATTGTGTTCCTCTGTTGTGCCTGCACCCCTGCCCACCCCAACCTCGTCCGGTCTCCTTTCGTTATTGCTGCCATCTTGTTGTTGTTGTGCCTTCCAGCCCGCCCCTACACCCCGCTCCCGCCTCCCAGCAGACCCATGTAGCGTTCACGCGCAGCGGTCGCGCTCTATGCGCGCCGAAGGTGCGCCAAAGGTAAGCCCGTCTATGCCCGTCCGCGCCTGGACCGCGCCCTGCGCCAGACCCCCTGTTCCTCGCAAAACCCGCTCCACCCGCATAGAATATGACGCCGCAACCCTCTCAGCCCTTAACCCCGGCCGCACACCACAATGCTACCAAGCTGCCCCAGGACACACCCATGGACCCTTCACCTGCCACTCTTGAAATTCGACTGCATCAGGACCCACACCAAACCCCAAACTCCAAACAGAGCTCCGACACCAACCTTCTAAAGTGCATCCTACTCAACACCCGCTCGGTCCACAGACACTCCCTTGAACTCTGGAACCTACTCGACACCACTTTACCAGACGTTGCCTTCCTTACAGAAACCTGGATGAACGACTCTTCAGCACCCGACATCGCCATAGCCATTCCAGACGGCTACAAGATCATCCAAAAAGACCGCATCAACCAAACAGGAGGAGGCATCGCCATCGTCCATAAGAACACCATCCGCATCACGACCAGCTCCGACGACAACCTCGCTACCGCCGAACACCTCCACTTTCAGATCCACACCAACCCCAAGACCACACTCAGAGGCATCCTCATCTACAGACCACCAGGACCCCGCACACAATTCAGTGAAGACATCACTGACTTCATCAGCCCTCACGCCCTCACCTCCGAGAACTACATTCTATTAGGAGATCTCAACTTTCATTTGGAAACGAAAAACGACAGCAACACCACCTCCCTTCTGGACAACCTGAACAATCTCGGACTCAAATAACTTGTCGACACCCCCACCCACCTTGCCGGACAAACGCTCGACCCTATCTTCACCTCCAGCAAGCACATCTCCTTCGACCACACCACAGCCCTCCATTGGACGGACCACAGCTGCGTTCATTTCAGTTACAAAAAGACCATGACCCACAACCCCCCACATCCTATTCCTCGAAGAAACTGGAACAAAATCACCACGACCAGCTCTTCACTTCGCTCCACCAAAACACCCCTGTCATATCATCGAACCCAAACCAAGCAGCCACCAACCTCACACAATGGATCACCCACAGAGCCGACGTACTAGCACCCCTGAAGAGCCACCCTATCAAACAAAGTAGCAAAAATGCCCCCTGGTTCAACGATGACCTCAAGAAATCCAAGAAGATCTGTCGAACTCACGAGAAAGCCTGGAGAAAAAACCCAGCCTCTGACAACCTGGCCGCCTTCAAGAACGCCACCCGCAAACACCAGCAACTGATCGGATCCACCAAGAAATCAGCATTCAAGGACCGACTTAACAACAATGCCCATAACAGCAAGGAACTATTCAACATCGTCAAAGAATTTATCAACCCCACCGCCGGCACCAACGACATCACTCCATCCCAAGAACTCTGCGACTCTCTATCCTCATTCTTCTACAACAAAATCGCTGATATACACAACAGCTTCGGAAAACCAGTCCGAAGACCAGTCCCCCCCCACCCACCTCTGAACCAAAACCGCACTCTAACAACCTGTGCGCCTGGAACCCAATCACCACCGAAGACACTATCCGCCTTATGAACTCCATCCACTCAGGATCACCAACCGACCCATGCCCCCACCACATTTTCAACAAAGCAAACTCCATCATCGCACCCCATCTCCGCGATGTCATCAACTGTTCCTTCAACTCCGCTACCTTCCCGGAAAGCTGGAAACATGCCGAACTCGGCGCACTTCTGAAGAAACCCACAGCAGAGCCCACTGAACTTAAGAACTACCGCCCCATTTCGCTCCTCCCATTCCCTGCCAAAGTCATTGAGAAAGCCGTCAACAGTCAACTCGCCGCCTTCCTCGAATCCAACAAATCCCTCGACCCTTCACAGTCCGGCTTCCGAGCCAAACACAGTACCGAAACCGCCCTCATCGCAGCAACAGACAACATTCGAACTATACTAGACAACGGTGAAACAGTTGCCCTCATCCTACTCGACCTCTCCGCAGCCTTTGACACAGTCTGTCATAGCACCCTCATACAAGGCATCAGCAACATCGGAATACAAGGGAAAGCTTTGGATTGGATCATCTTGTTCCTCACCGGAAGAACCCAGACAGTCCGCCTCCCCCTTTTAGATCAGAGGCCACCGAAGTCATCTGCGGCGTACCACAAGGATCATCACTCAGTCCCACCCTCTTCAACGTATACATGAGCCTCCTCGCATCAATAGGACCCCATCACAACCTCAACATCATCTCCTACGCAGACGACACTCAGCTGATCCTATCCCTCACCAAAGACCCTTACACCGCCAAAACCAACCTACACGAAGGGATGAAAGACGTAGCCGAATGGATGAAGAACAGCCGCCTAAAACTGAACTCGGACAAAACGGAAGTCCTCATCTTAGGATCATCCCCCTCCTCCTGGGACGACTCTTGGTGGCCACCAGCCCTGGGAACCACACCCAGACCTACGGACCACGCACGTAACCTTGGCTTCATCCTGGACTCCTCCCTCTCGATGACCAGACAAGCCAACGCAGTCTCATTATCTTGCTTCAACATCCTCCACATACTCAAAAATATCTTCCGTTGGATCCCCACCGAAACAAGAAAGACAGTCACCCACGCACTGGTCACCAGCCGACTGGATTACGCCGGAACCACAGCCAAACTACAGAAAAAACTCCAACAAATCCAAAACGCCTCTGTCAGACTCATATTGGACATTCCTTGGCAAGCTCACATATCTGACCACCTCAAAGACCTCCATTGGCTCCCCGTCAACAAGAGAATAACGTTCCGCCTCCTCACCCACGCACACAAAGCCCTCTACAACCAAGGACCCGATTGCCTCAACACGCAACTGTCCTTCTACTCCCCCTCCCACCAACTACTATCGTCCAATCAAGCCCTCGCCGCCATTGCGCGCATCAACAAATCCACCATGGGGGGAAGATCCTTCTCCTACCTAGCAGCCAAAACTTGGAATTCCCTCCCCACCTACCTCCGACTTACACAGAACCACCTCGCCTTCAGAAAGCAACAAAAAACTTGGATATTTGACAAATAATGCACCCCCCCCTCCCTCAAGCGCCTTGAGACCCTATGGGTGAGTAGTGCGCTATACAAATTCCCGAACTTGAACTTGAACTTGATTCGGTAAAATTACCGAATCTGTACGTTTTTCTATCCCCTACATACCAATGTCTAAATACCGGTCGGAAACGGCCGAAAATCTGTATTTTCGGCCGTTTCCGACCAGTATTTGGACACCTACATCTGGCCCTTAGAGATGAGTTATTACAAGAAGAATAAGGGGGATATTCTCGAGAGCGTGTGATAAACATTGCAAAATTAGTTTAATGCAACCCTTCATATCACCGTCTATCGCGGGAAAATAACACCTTGTTAACGTTGTGTTTTCAACCTGGCGGCACCATGCGATAGTCCCACGTCAAATGACAGCTTTAAAATTAATGCGACCGCGCAAACATTATGCAAAACACCACTGCAAACACCATGCGAAACACCAATGCAATAAAAGTTGCGATGCCCCAAATTGCGATACAAAAATCAGCGACAACCATCGACAGGCCTGCAATTCCCACCCGTCATGCGGGAAAATGCACTATAAAAGCAAAAAAAAGCACATCAAAACCAAATCAAACTGCATTGCACCATGGATGCACCTGGACCGAGTGCAGAGCACAACCCGAACCCCACAAGCCCCACGGAGGACCAGCCAGGAAACCCGTGTGCGGGGAAGAGCAAGGAGAAGAGGAAGGCAGGGTTTAGTCCACAGGAAGACCGGATCATCGTCACGGAGGTGATAGAACATTACCAACAACTGTTCGTCACCTCCACTGCGTCATTGGCAACACAAACGGAAAAATGGCAGTCCATCATCACCAACGTGAATGCAGTCGGAGTATCGATGTGGTCAATGGAGGAGGTAAAGAGGCGCTGGCAGGAAGTGCACAGCCAAACCAAGGAGAAACTCGCTGCCAACAGGAAGGTGGCAAGGGAGACTGGAGGTGGGAGTCCTGCGCCACAGGAGGAGCTGGGTGAGCTGTAGGAAATGGTGGCCACAGTCATCAGTGGCAAACGGTGCAAGGAGTTGGTGGTCTGGACACAGCCCAATATGACATTAGGATTTTTCTCAGTTTAGGAGTCCTAAAGTTAGAAGTCCTAACTTTACTACTCTTAAACTGAGAAAAATCCTAACTTTAAGACTTTCGATATTCACAGAAGGCATTTAGGAGTCCTAAATTTAGGACTCCTAACTTCTGTGAATACCGACTGAGTAAGTGCCTTCTGTGAATACCGAATGAGTAAGTGCCTTCTGTGAATACCAAAATGGTAGTAAATTTAGGATTTTGACTTAAGTTACTTCTGTGAATCGGGCCCTTCCTCTTCAGATTAACTTTGCATTCCCCCAAGGACTCTGATTGGGCCACCACTTGGCAACCATGTTATGTGGGCTTGGCATGGCCATTTACTGATCCAGCTCCGATACTCCCCAGAATTGGAATAAAACATTCCAAATTACACAGATGTGTCATGTCTATGTTCAATCACGTATAAAAGTATGGATGAATGTAGGGACATTGATAGCACAAAAAGGTACACCCTGGTAAATGTCATTGATGTGCATGTTTGACCCTGACCCACATGGCCAATTAGATGACTGTGAAGGTGTTAACTAGCTGTGGCCTCATTGCACATGAACAACAATCTCGCAACCCCCCAACGTAGCCCCACGTCCATGTATTAATTAGGGCTGTTTGTAGAAATGTCAAAATCGGTAGCACGTCTGAAGTAGTGTTCCTCATCGCATGTGGCTACAGAACATCTCTTCGCATGACCGACTCACACACATCTGTGTGGACACAGCCTGTTTTGATGGATCACATTGATCCACATGGCAGGAAGTTGGACACCATACTCACATTGCTGAAGCCACGTAAGAGCACAGGTCTCCCAGCAACTATCCCAAACGCAATGTCTGGCTCACAGATCCGATCAGAAGCGGTCGCTCCTCACGCTGCTCCCTGCTCCCAGCTCCCTGAGTGGTATCGTAGCGCCAGACAATATAAAAGACTGCTAAATTGATAATTGCAAGCTCGCATTGCTCATGCTGCCAGTAGTGCCTGACTGCACAATAGATTAGTAAAATAGCGCTATAGTGCGAAAGTGCGCATTGTATATGATTGTACTGTGCTGTGCTGCCTTGCCTTAATTATTTGCCTTGTGCCTGATTGTGCCGGTGCAATTGCCAATTTGTTAGCGTTTTCAGTGCTTGTGCCCCATTCCTCTTTCGCTTTTGGCTCGCAGCCATCCATTTTTTTGTTTATTATTGTGCCTCCCTGCCCGGCTTCCCACCCCGCCCCCACTTCCCAGCTGCTCCGCCCTCGCCCCTCCCCTCCCACTATCCGCATATGTCAGATGCTTTTGCGTGCAGCGGTAACGCGCAGTGGTCGCGCCCCATGCGCGCCGAAGGTGCGCCAATGGTAAGCCCGTCTACGCCCGGCCGCGCCTGGACCGCGCCCAGCGCCAGACCCCCTGTCCTCGCAAATCCCGCTCCACCCGCATAACATATGACGCCGCAACCCTCTCAGCCCTTAACCCCGGCTGCACACCACAATGCTACCAAGCTGCCCCAGGACACACCCATGGACCCTTCACCTGCCACTCTTGCAAATTCAACTGCATCAGGACCCACAACAAACCCACAAACTCCAAACAGAGCTCCAACACCAACCTTCTAAAGTGCATCTTACTCAACACCCGCTCGGTCCACAGACACTCCATTGAACTCTGGAACCTACTCGACACTACTTTACCGGACGTCGCCTTCCTTACAGAAACCTGGATGACCGCCTCTTCAGCACCCGACATCGCCATAGCCATCCCGGACGGCTACAAGATCATCCGAAAGGACCGCATCAACCAAACAGGAGGAGGCATCGCCATCAACCATAAGAACACCATCCGCGTTACAACCAGCTCCGATGATAACCTTGCGAACGCCGAACACCTCCACTTTCAGATCCACACCAACCCCAAGACCACTCTCAGAGGCACCCTCATCTACAGACCACCAGGACCCCGCACACAATTCAGTGAAGACATCACTGACTTCATCAGCCCACACGCCCTCACCTCCGAGAACTACATTCTATTAGGAGACCTCAACTTTCATTTGGAAAAGAAAAACGACAGCAACACCACCTCCCTTCTGGACAACCTGGACAATCTCGGACTCAAACAACTTGTGGACACCCCCACCCACCTTGCCGGACACATGCTCGACCCTATTTTCACCTCCAGCAAGCACATCTCCTTCGATCACACCACAGCCCTCCATTGGTGGGACAACAGCTGCGTTCATTTCAGTTACAAAAAGACCACGACCCACAACCCCCCACATCCTATTCCTCGAAGAAACTGGAACAAAATCACCACCGACCAGCTCTTCACTTCGCTCCACCAAAACCCCCCTATCATTTCATCGAACCCAAACCAAGCAGCCACCAACCTCACACAATGGATCACCCACAGCGCCGACGTACTAGCACCCCTGAAGAACCATCCTATCAAACAAAGTAGCAAAAATGCCCCCTGTTTCAATGATGTCCTCAAGAAATCCAAGAAGATCTGTCGAACTCACGAGAAAGCCTGGAGAAAAAACCCAACCTCTGAAAACTTGGCCACCTTCAAGAACGCCACCCGCAAACACCACCAACTGATCCGATCCACCAAGAAATCAGCATTCATGGACCAACTTGACAACAATGCCCATAACAGCAAGGAACTATTCAACATCGTCAAAGAATTTACCAACCCCACCGCCGGCACCAACGACATCACTCCATCCCAAGAACTCTGCGATTCTCTATCCTCATTCTTCTACAACAAAATCGCCGATATACACAACAGCTTCGAAAACCAGACCGTAGACCAGTCCCCCCCTCCCACCTCCGAACCAAAACCGCACTCTAACAACCTGTGCGCCTAGAACCAAATCACCACCGAAGACACCATCCGCCTTATGAACTCCATCCACTCAGGATCACCAACCGACCCATGTCCCCACCACATTTTCAACAAAGCAAACTCCATCATCGCACCCCATCTCCGCGATGTCATCAACTGTTCCTTCAACTCCGCTACCTTCCCGGAAAGCTGGAAACATGCCAAACTCAGCGCCATTCTGAAGAAACCCACGGCAGACCCCACTGAACTCAAGAACTACCGCCCCATTTCGCTCCTCCCATTCCCTGCCAAAGTCATTGAGAAAGCCGTCAACAGTCAGCTCTCTGCCTTCCTCGAATCCAACAAATCCCTCAACCTTTCACAGTCCGGCTTCCGAGCCAAACACAGTACCGAAACCGCCCTCATCACAGCAACAGACGACATTCGAACACTACTAGACAACAGAGAAACAGTTGCCCTCATCCTACTCGACCTCTTCGCAGCCTTCGACACAGTCTGTCATAGCACCCTCATACAACGCCTAAGCAACATCGGAATACGAGGGAAAGCTTTGGATTGGATCATCTCGTTCCTCGCCGGAGGAACCCAGAGAGTCCGCCTCCCCCCTTTTAGATCAGAGGCCACCGAAGTCATCTGCGGCGTACCACAAGGATCATCACACAGTCCCACCCTCTTCAACGTATACATGAGCCCCCTCTCATCAATAGCACGCCAACACAACCTCAACATCATCTCCTACGCTGACGACACTCAGCTGATCCTATCCCTCACCAAAGACCCTTACACCGCCAAAACCAACCTACACGAAGGGATGAAAGACGTAGCCGAATGGATGAAGAACAGCCGCCTAAAACTGAACTCGGACCAAACGGAAGTCCTCATCTTAGGATGATCCCCCTCCGCCTGGGACGACTCTTGGTGGCCACCAGCCCTGGGAACCGCACCCAGACCTACGGACCACGCACGTAACCTTGGCTTCATCCTGGACTCCTCCCTCTCGATGACCAGACAAGCCAACGCAGTCTCATCATCTTGCTTCAACATCCTCCGCATGCTCAAAAAAATCTTCAGTTGGATCCCCACCGAAACAAGAAAGACAGTCACCCACGCACTGGTCACCACCCGACTAGATTACGGAAATACCCTTTACGCCGGAACCTCAACCAAACTACAGAAAAACTCCAACGAATCCAAAACGCCTCTGCCAGACTCATATTGGACATTCCTCGGCAAGCTCACATTTCTGGCCACCTCAAAGACCTCCATTGGCTCCCCGTCAACAAGAGAATAACGTTCCGCCTCCTCACCCACGCACACAAAGCCCTCTACAACCAAGGACCCGATTGCCTCAACTTGCGACTGTCCTTCTACTCCCCCTCCCGCCAACTACGATCGTCCAATCAAGCCCTCGCCGCCATTCCACGCATCAATAAATCCACCATAGGGGGAAGATCCTTCTCCTAACCAATGTACATTCTGCAGTCTGTCCCTCCCTGTGTACGGACAATGCTCATCGAGGCACACGATTTGTCAATCTAATCAACACTCATCACATTTGTACACTGGTGAAGTTGCGTAACCACACACGTAGGTGCACGCACATGCATTCTGAGTTCGGGCGAATGCAGACATGTCCACTGTTGTAGTGGGATATGTGACCATTCCTCCACGATTCAACAAGGGGTTGGGACCTGTTCTCTGGGTGTCAATCAGTTGTGGCTGCAGGAACGTAGTTACTTGTCCATGAATGCGAGCGCAGCCTCCTAGGCAATCAGTTCCAGAAGTATGTCGTTCTCGAGTTCAAGGAACACGAGGGAGAGCCAATACATAAACTGGTCTGGACAGATGTGCTCAGCCCACACAATTTCACCAATCTGCAACACAGCCCAATAGGGGAGTGCCTCGATGTGGTCACTGCACACGATGACTTGTGCAATCTCTCCTCCACTACTGCCTGCACATTCGCAACAGATGAAAGCATCCCATGCACAGGTATCCCGGTTGTACTCCTGTTCATGGGCCAACAGGTGGCGCACACACAAGTCATACTCCAGTTCAGCTACCATTGTCTTGGATAAGCAGACCTCCATGGGCCACTCGAATGTGCAAGATCCACAGTGGAACCAGGGCTGGACGCATGTGATGTACGCAAGACAGAAACTCAGATGGTAACTTATTTGCGAAACTGCCAGTGGCAGTGATCCCAAAAGATGCAGAAATCATGCACGGTGCAGTTCCACATGACAGGGGTTGTGCATGTGCCCGGGATTGTCTGCCATTTTGTTTGTTGGTCTTGTACCACCGGCACTTCTCAGACTAGCGGCCGTTCTGTGGACGATATGCCACACCTCGGAGCAATGAGTCGTATGTGTGTTAAACGTTTCGATATAAGGGTTGTTTTTCACCAATGCTTCAGGGGCATGCCATGCAGGTGTACCTCGAGCAGGAACAAGTGTGTGTGGGGTGTGGACACATTGGTTTTTCATTAGCGCAGTTCGTGGTGTTGGATTCGACACTCAGGGGGTGCCGGCCACATTCAAGACCAAGTTCGGAGGTTCGGATGTCCTTCATCCTTGTGTATTGAGACAAAAGAGCTTTCATGACTAACTAATTTTAGTCTAAGTACTGCTTGCATTTCTGAAATGTGATGTGGCCCTCATGCTGAAACTGATGCCAGGTCTTAGATTTAGGGTGCACCAATTGCGAAACACATGCAACAGTTGGCATGTATGAGCCAGGGCCCGATTGGCCTTGCACTCCTTGTTCAGTCTCTCTCTTTCTTTCTCTCTCTCTTTCTCTCTCTCTCTCTCTGTCCTCTGATGAGTGCCTGACACACCTACTTTTCTTGGATATTGTCTTGCAGGGTGTCACTTACAGATTTTCCAGGGATGACCTGCCATGACTCTTCCACTAGTGCAGGCAACTAGTCTGCGCAGGAAGGGAGTAGTAAGTGTGCCGCAAGCATGGGCAGTACAATAAGGCCAGTTGCCACTGCAGTGGGATGCAACACACGCAGCAGTACCCCCTCCACTTCCAACGTGAGGGATGAAGATGCCGGCACTGACAGGCGTCTGGGTGTTTGTGAGAGAAAGCGCTAGGCTCCCATGTACAAGGATTTACAAAGATGGTGACATAACCTCTACGACGTTCCTGGTTGATATATGTGCTGCATTGTATCTCCTTTGTGCGGCAGTCGTAGGATTGAGATAAGGTGTCATCAGGTAATTCCGCAAGGCGTATGTGCTGTCACCTACATGTGAGGGAGCAAAGGCTGTCAGTGGTTCGTTGACATTGACATTTGTACAATGAATGGATTACTGTATTGCACATATTTACCTAGCAAATGTCTCTCTCCAAACTCTCCCCTTGCTAGATGGGTGTGAATGCCACTTTGCCTGAAGATATATGAATCATGTGCACTGCCGGAAAATTGCGCCACGATGTCCGTTATGATGTTTTTGGCATTACACACAACTTGAATATTGAGGGAATGATAACATTTCCTATTCCTATACAAATATTCATGTGCTGCAGGGGGACATATTGCCACATGGGTGCAATCAATACAACCCAGGACTTGTGGGAAGCCTGAAATCTGGTAAAACTCCTGCTTAGTCTTAGCAATGTCATGGGCTGTGGTAGGGAAAGTTATAGGAGAGCCTATCCGCCGGACCATCATGACAAAAAGGAATGCTTTGAATATTCGTGACATTGCACTTTGAGACACACCTCCTGCTACTGCTATGACTCCCTGAAAACTGTCTGACGCCAGTAGATGTAGGCAACATAAGACCTGTACATGCGTTGGGATGGCATTGGTCCTATGAGTCTGTCGTTGCAGGATGGGGTCCACTTCATTGATGAGATCATGGATCATTGCTGCATTCAGCCTTTACTTATCGTATATCTCGTCCTCTTGCTGTCCTAGCAAAGTTATGCGGCTCTGAAGATGCTCATTGATTTGCCTTCCTCTCTGTCGAGCAGCCTGCAGCCTCATCCTCCTCGCCATCAGGTACAGCCCTGCCATTGTGAGTCATGGTAGCTCACTGTGGGTGTGTTTAAATCAGTTTCTGTTGATTTGCAGCTGTTTCAGATTTGCACTCATGATTACCACCTGGTTGTGTTCCTTCTTATTTTGCGATTGCAATTTTGCGATTCTCTATTTGGGAGGCGCAAATAAAGAATCGCAAATGTTTTCTCAGAATCATTTTGCGATTCTTTATTTTTGCGAAAAATGACTGTTTTTCGCAAAAATATCGTTGATGCATTGCAACACTGTATTTTGCGATCGCAAATGCCATTTTTTTGCAATTCGCAAATTTTGTGATTTCTTAAATGCTTGATGCATGTGCCTGTTTGCTCCTACACTTGAGATCTGTCATTAAAAAATACAGGCAATTTTACTATAAGCTCTGGAATATATCCCGATTAAGGCATGGCACCGACTGAATGTAAAAGAAGGTACTCTACTACGTACATTGTTAAGAGTCAATCAGTGAGTACCCGTTCAAGCAATTCGTCTTGAGCTATCTGTAGACAGGGTGCATGCAAAAGCTATTCTAAATATACTCCGCTGGGCCTATAATCTTTAACATGCAGATCAAGGGACATAAGGTATGTCCTACCATTGGAGACTTTCAGAGACGATGCACCCCAGCATACTTTTAATAAGAACTTAAATACTGCAGTAACTCAATCTGGTTGCACGATTGCACTATTGAAATCTATGACCCACCTACATCTGAAGCTTCATCTAAAAAACCTGACCTCAAGATTAAGCTATGAGCTAGATTTAGACCCCTGGTCTCGGCTATAACACTATGCACACTTCTCAGATAGTGTACAATATAAAACACCACAAGAGTACATACGTTTTTTTCATTAGAGCATAGGGTCAGGCGTACCATAATTTTAATGAGGCTAGGGATCCTACCCTTAAAGATAGTGACCTTTATATGGGACAAATCAGATAATTCTTCAGAAACTTGTGAATTATGTAATGGAGGGCGGCAGGATCTCATAGATGTGTTATTAATTTGTCCAAACTTGATTCTGGTAAAGGCCTGGCGGCGGCATATAAGGCCCATATGTTTTATGTTTTAGACATAACCTCAGATCTGCAAGAAGTTTAATTGAGTTTTGTAAATCTCCGCCAGATGAATTTACTTGTATGGTGTTTTTTTTCATATCTCTGTGTATAATATTGTTCGATAAATTGTTACCTAAATCTTCGAAATAATACAATTAAAAGGAAAGAAAAACCCTACCGCTGTCAAAGCGCAGAGTTTTTGCGCTATGTTTGTGGGTGTGCTGGTAGAGGGAGAATTTTCTTCTGTGATTTGTATCAAATGTCTCAAGAGACAGTGGGGTGGGAGCTGAGGCTCTGGGGGATTCTGTGCCTCAAGGCATTTCACCAATGAGGATGAAACAGGAAGTCAGAGCTATAGGAGTATGTGGGCGGGAGTCCATCAGACAAGGCACAGGATTAATACCTTCTCCCTTCTGGTTGTCCAAGAACATTTACTGACCATATCAGACATCTTGAATGCGTACTGATTCTGATAACTGCTCGAGGGTATGGGAGAGCATTTTTTTCTCTTCTGTCGCACGTGCTTCTTCCAGTTTACAGCCTTTTCAGAAGATACTAGTATTCTAGCAGGAGCAGTAGTGTGAAATGTTGCAGAGAAAAATGCAAAAGAAATAGCAATTCATTCAGACTCTCACTTTCCTGATCAAACAGAAGATGTTGAGACCTCTTGGAAATCTGAAATCTCTTGAAAATGGTTACTGCATCCACATGTCTTAATGGATAGGCAGTCCCGCCTTCGGAGACGTGACCTCCTGCCACAGGATTGGCTGATGAGATGAGACCTCAATCATGCTTATGTTTATGAAGGATGGGACATTTCCTTGTGTTCCCTTGGGGCTATCATCCAGACCTCCTTGCTTTCTGACATTGTTATGACATTATTGAAAGCACTGACCTTGTTTCAAGGCGCTCAAGGAGCCGGACCTTATGATCACTCATCTGGACAACATTCTAATCATGTTACAGACTCAGAAGGTCCTGTTAGCTCAGTAAGATAGCACCGTGAGGGAGAACCCTTGATGGTCTTCGCTCAGAGTGTACATTTTCTGGGGTCTTTGGTGAGTCCAAAAACCTGAAAACGAATTGGGACAGATAGAGATAAGATAAGGTCAAGTTTGTTGAAAATGTTTTTGTCTATCAAAGAGTTAGCAAAGTTGCGTTGTCGTTTCCGCTTCTGGTCAATTCACCCTTGCATTGTGGTGCACGAAGGGCTATTGTTTGAGGAATTGTGGTTGGTACAGAGGCATGATGTTTTTGCTTCGGGCAGGTCAGGAGGAGCTGAGTGCGGTTACACAACACCGAGGCTTGTAATAGTAATGTTTGGACCTTTGCCAGAGTCAGGAGTGAGACACAGGGCAGGGGGTGAGCTGCTAGGGCTCTGCTCTGGGGTTCTATCAGAGAAGAGCAGTCGACAATGCTTACCATTGGGTGAGTGCTTCGTAAAACGTGGATTGGATGATGGCTAAGGGTGGTTGGTGTTACTATCGTCTTGAATTTGGTTGGCATTAGGGAGGTTAGAAAGTTGACAAAGGGTTCAATGGTGGGTTGGAGAAAGTGGCAAGAAAGCATCAAGCTTAGCTGTTGCTGGAACCAGCAGTGTCTGGTTGGCTGAATAGATGCCCCTGCCAGGCTGAATTTAACGCTCCCATGAAGGGCATGTGATTACACTCCCTGTACAACCCGTGCTCACCCTTGGGTAGCTTGGCACTGAGCAGTCAGGCTCACTACAGAAGCAATGTGTAAAGCAAAGGTACAGCAGTTACTCATGATAAATACACTGAGTGTCACAAGAGTCTTCACACCAGTTGTATGTAATTTGTTTTACATTTAACACACATATTCAGTCATTATAACATGACCATCATGTACTTTTGGGCATAGAACATATTTGGAAATATGACTAACAGTACTCGGCCCACTCGTATTGTGATGATATCAATATTATGCATACTGTGGACAATTCCTAATCTACCCCTCCACCCCCAATTTAGGGAGAGCACCCTCATCAAAATGATGTACTGTTGTGTTTTTCCTTCTTATGTAATAGTTGTGACCCTTAAGTGCTTGTATAATTATGGCCTCCTTTTGTTATATTTTCTGTAAGCTGCCATATGATACAGTTGGTTTGTAATATCACTTGGCCCATCCCCTTATTACACTGTTCCCTAGTGGACTTGGATCATTCCAGTTCCAATTCTCATTCTGATTTACAGTTATGACAGTTACTGTTGAGGTTCCGTGAATTCTGAACCCGTTTCATAAAGGTCATGGTTTCGTTACGAATATGATAGTAATGAACCGTAACTAGTGAGTGCGGCAAGTACGAGTGTTTTCGTCATGTTAGATCGATGAATTCACTATGTATTGAGGGATTTCGTTCTGAACCCTTGGGTTCCCTTTTGTGTATGGCAGCCATTTTGTGGTTGCCCTCACATAGGCCGATGACTATGGCCGAACGAGTATTTAGTACACGTATATGTTAGCTTGAGTTTGTGCTGACTCCTAGATGACCCGAGTGAACTGACCTTGTTACCTGAATCTGACCTTGCTAAGCCAGTTCCTTGTCCGGTAGCTGATCAAGATTAAGGATCAGAGCACAGGAGATTGTAAAGTTTGGTATGCACGCACACACCACTTATCCTACTTCTCATCTGTTTCTGTTCCTTCTTTTATGATATGGGTTGTGGTCGTTTATTATGGGTTTGTCCGGCCTGTTCGAGAAAGAATGTTGGGCTTCCCTGTGTAATTGATGGTGGGCTGGACAACTTAAAAGTGGGTTTGTCGTCATGTGATACCTTTTGTAATGATGCTTATGATTGGACAAATTGTAACTAGTGGGTGTTTGTCCTGGAATGTGATTTTTAGCATAAAAGACGATGTCTCGCTCTACAAAAATCGAGCAGTCTCTGACGAACCTACTCGTGTCGTACTTCATAGACTTCTGTTCCTGGTTGCAGCCAATACATTTTATCTTTGATGTCACCAAGAAGTATCCTGTGTCTCTGTACTCTAAGACAGGTGAACCCGAAGACTTTGGGCGTGCCCCTGGCGCCGCTGGGTTCTAAAACCCGGTTCTTCAGTTGGCTCTCAATGTGGGGCTACTTCAGTGGTACCGGTCCAAGCCTGAAGATCGTGAGGAGCTTCGTGAGGAAATTCTGGAAGAGGGCCCCCACTCCATCGACCCCGGCATGTCGCATGTGGACTGTTTTTGCTGCGAGGCTTCCCGCTTTCCTGGCGGCTACGAAGGACTGCTGCCCTGACTGTCGCCCTGTATTGGACCCCCTTGTGACGATTTGTAGAGCGAGACGATAGACGGGTCTTCTGGTAACGTGATTGATACCTCAGTTAAGTATAAGTGGGTCGCTCCCAGTCCTTAGTTTTGGGTTTCCCTTAGTTTTGATTTGGTACTTGCAAGCGCCAAAGCAGAGGGACTCGCATATTTAAGAGACTATCGTTTTTGGTAATCCCTTGAAGTTTGAAGCTAGACTAATGAGCGAAGATGCCTGGTCTTAGCAAACTTGGAAAGATATTTTGTTGTGGTTGTAATAGGGATTCCCGATTGGAGGACTCGTGTCGATAATGCAAGCTGCTAGGCAGTTTAAAGATAATGAAGAAGATCAAGCGATTGAGGAGTTGCAACATAATATGGCCGTCGATAAATGTTATCCGGCTTTGTCACCTCTTCTACAAGGTGCACTAAAGGACCCTGAAAAGGATTCTTTGATGTCACATATGTTGAGATTGCCACCCCCTTATGTGCAGAGTGCTACGGCACCTCCTCAATCTCCAGCTGTTCAGCCTTTAGTTGCTGCCCAGCCGCCAGCTCCTCTTCAGATGGTTCCTTCTCCTACGGCGCAGCCTCCTCAGGGGCCGCCGACTTTGCTATCAGCTCCGCCTCAAACTCCTTTGTCTTTTCCTGCTGTACTTGCAACTTCTTCTGCTATTGCTTCTCCGTTTATTTTATCTCATAATGTTTTATCTCCTGTCCTTACGACAGTTTCTCCTTCTGTTTGACAGAGAATGACTGATACTGTTACTGGTCTTTTGTCTCCTTTCTTTGAGTCATTGAGTGTGACCCCTGTTGTTACGCGTAAACAGTTACGTAGCCAGCTTCCTAGTTTTGAAGAACGGACGGTGTTAGATCTTTTGGCTCGTAGATGGGTTTCGAATGTTTCGAGATATGATTTAGAGACAGTTATGGATGTTTTCCTACAGTGGGAACCACTGAAGCAAAGGTATGTTTTTGATGCCATGTGTTTTCCTTCGTGAGGAATTGGAAGATAGTGAGTTGGGTCAGATACCACTGGAGTTACTTCATGTACAGTCCGAATTCACGAAAGGGACAATAGTGGGTCCCGGTGTTGAGAAAGCAGTTGCGACATTGCTTGCGTTTAGGAGCGAGTTTCCTTCCCAGCTGCTGTTTGAGCCTGATCCTTCTGTTAGGAGAAAAGCGAGACAGTATCCAATGAGAGAAGTTCCCCCGTTATGGAAAGAGGAAGTTCCGGCCGATGTCCCTAATGGTGTCTTAGGAGTACCGGCTCATTTTCAGCGTGTATGGGTACATGTTCCGTAGAAGAGATCTGAAGTTTTGGCTCTTAAGCAGACACTACCCGATCCTCGTAAGAATCCAGCTGGGTACTACAAAGAGTTATCTCAGACAGTTGACGCATGCATCATGAATTTAGCCGATATAGACATGTTGTTTGGTAATGTCAAGTCAAGTCAAGTCAGAGAATTTATATAGCGCACTACATACCCAGAGGGTCTCAAGGCGCTTAGAAAGGGGGGGAGGATTACTTGTCAAATATCCACGTTTTAAGTTGCTTTCTGAATGCTAGGTGGTTCTGGGTAAGGCGAAGGTAAGCGGGGAGTGAGTTCCATGTTTTAGCAGCCAGGTATGAGAAGGATCTGCCTCCCATGGTGGTCTTGTTGATGCGAGGTACAGTGGCGAGGGCTTGGCTGGAAGAACGTAGTTGGCGGGAGGGGGTGTAGAAGGACAGTCGTGAGTTGAGGCATTCTGGTCCGATGTCGTAGAGTGATTTGTGTGCGTGGGTTAGCAGTCGGAAAGTGATCCTCTTATTGACGGGTAGCCAGTGGAGGTCTTTAAGGTGACCAGAGATGTGTTCGTTGCGTGGGATGTCTAATATGATCCTGGCTGAGGCGTTTTGGATTAGTTGGAGTTTCTTCTGGAGTTTAGCGGTAGTGCCTGCGTAGAGGGTGTTTCCGTAGTCCAGTCGGCTCGTGACCAGAGCATGGGTGACTGTTTTCCTTGTTTCGGTGGGGATCCAGCGAAATGTTTTTCTGAGCATGCGAAGAATGTTGAAGCAGGAAGAGGATACGGCGCTGACTTGTCTGTTCATTGAGAGTGAAGAATCCAGGATGACGCCTAGGTTCCGTGCGTGGTCTGTCGGGATGGGTGCTTTTCCGAGGGCTTCCGGCCACCAGGAGTCGTCCCATGCAGAGGGGGATGTACCTAAGATGAGGACTTCAGTTTTGTCTGAGTTCAGTTTCAGACGGCTTTGTTTCATCCATTCGGCAACATCTTTCATTCCTTCGTGTAGGTTAGTTTTGGCGGTGCTGGGGTCATTGGTGAGAGAAAGGATTAGTTGAGTGTCATCCGCGTAAGAGATGATGTTGAGGTTGTGTTGGCGGGCGATGGCCGCGAGGGGGCTCATGTATACGTTGAAGAGGGTGGGGCTGAGTGAGGATCCTTGAGGTACGCCACAGATGACTTCAGTGGCCTCGGACTTGAATGGTGGGAGGCGGACTCTCTGGGTTCTTCCGGTGAGGAACGAGGTGATCCATTCAAGTGCTTTTCCTTGGATTCCGATGTTATTGAGGCGTTGTAAAAGGGTGCTGTGGCAGACTGTGTCGAATGCTGCAGAGAGGTCGAGGAGGATGAGGGCGACTGTGTCTCCATTGTCCAGTAGAGTTCGAATGTCGTCTGTTGCTGCGATGAGGGCGGTCTCAGTGCTGTGTTTTGCTCGGAAGCCAGATTGTGAGGAGTCGAGGGATTTGTTGGCTTTGAGGAAGGCGGCGAGCTGGTTGTTGACAGCTTTCTCGATGACTTTGGCCGGGAATGGAAGGAGCGAGATGGGGCGGTAATTTTTGAGTTCGGTGGGGTCCGCTGTGGGTTTTTTCAGAAGGGCGGTGAGTAATGTGGTTCCTCAGCCTTTGTGGGCGAAGATTCGTCATGAGAATCATGCGCAAGAGTTAGGTGATACATGGGCGAATATTGTTGCCGCGGATGGTAGACAGGTGGCGAGCTAAACCTGAGCCTCTAGTTGCGGAACTCCCTGGTAGGATTATTAATTTCATGAAGACTCTGATGCCTGCTATGCGAGTGAATTGGGATAAGTTAGCAGCGTGTAAGCAAAATAAAGATGAAAGTGTGTCTGATTTCTTCACTAGGTTCGAAGAGACTTTCATCGATCATAGTGGTCAGGATATGAGTACGGAAGGTGACCAAAGGTTGTTCGTAGACAAGTTTGTCCATAATTTGCTTCCCGAGTTGTGTAATAAGTTGAAGGATTCTGAGAGCTCTTGGGCTGTTTCTTCATCAGCCCAGATATTGGCTACTGCACAGTACTACGAGAATAGGGATAAAGATGAGAAAGGTAAGGCAGAGAGAAAGACTAAAGATTTGAAGACGAAAGTTCTTTTGCAACAGGTGTATCCGCCTCGTTATAATCAGCGTGAGTCTCAGCAGCCTCCCCAGTTTCAGAGGGTAGTGCAGAAGTCCGAGTCTTTTCAGCAACGAATTCCTGTTGGCCCTAATCAATGTGCAAAGAAGAAGGGCATTTCAAGTATAGTTGTCCGGTTCTGTTGCAACGTACGAATGGTGCGTCTGGTGTAAGAGGTTGAGGTGTTCAGCAAGCTCCTAGAGGTAGGGGACGTGGTGTGTTCCCCCAGAATGCACGTTCCTTTCCTCCACAGAATACTATGAATTGTTTCGATCAACAGAAAGGTGCCACTGGTCAGTCGACTCAGCACTATGCTGATGACTATTATGTTGAGGGTGAGAATGCTGACGGTAATGATTGTTAGGATAGCCATGGACAAAGAGAGGGAGTAGTGTCAGTTCCAGTAGACCAGAGTTGACCTTATGTTGCAGTAATTACATCAGGTGTGTCAGAGCCTTTTCTGTTGGATACTGGTGCAGCGAAGAGTTCTATTATGCACTCTAAACTCCCTGGCACACCTTTATCTGGCTTAACAAATGTTTCAGTAGGATTCTCTGGCGCCCCAGTTCGTAATCCGGTTTCTAGTCCTTTGTCTCTTTCTATAGGGCCTTGTGAATTGGAAGCACCCCTCATTCTAACAACAGGTTGTGGTGAGAATTTGTTGGGTTTGGATTTGTTGAAAAGATTGTATGCGACATTGCATTGTTCTCCTTCGGGAGTACAACTTACATTGGGTAAGAAAGTGATCTCTCCGATGTATCTGTCTAAAGATCGGCTTCCACTGGAATTGCGTTCTCTCCCTGATACTCTTTGGTCTACTGGTCCTAATGATGTGGGTCTTTTGGAGATTCCACCTTATGAATCCAATGTGGATTGCGAGCAGCCCGGTGGCAGTGGGCTTGCTTGCAGGAGCTGAGGGCTGCGATTGAGCACTTTGGTTTTTAGCGCGCTGTCACGCTGATTAAAAGCGGCGACACGCTTTAATTTTTAAATTGTGATCCTTTTGTGTCTAACCTGCACTGAAAATCTACAGGTACCCCTAACTTCCTACCTTGCTTCCTAGGGGCTCAGCGGGGCTGGCTGGCAGCTGATAACATCCTAGGCTCCCAGCGGTAGTGGCCGCCATCTTGGATTGGGCTGGTTCGCCCAACCCCACCCACGCCACTCCCCCCACGCTGCTCCTCCATTTAGGAGTGATCCTGACGTCTCCCCAGCGATTGCGAGCAGCCCGGTGGCAGTGGGCTTGCTTGCAGGAGCTGAGGGCTGCGATTGAGCACTTTGGTTTTTAGCGCGCTGCCACGCTGATTAAAAGCGGCGACACGCTTTAATTTTTAAATTGTGATCCTTTTGTGTCTAACCTGCACTGAAAATCTACAGGTACCCCTAACTTCCTACCTTGCTTCCTAGGGGCTCAGCGGGGCTGGCTGGCAGCTGATAACATCCTAGGCTCCCAGCGGTAGTGGCCGACATCTTGGATTGGGCTGGTTCGCCCAACCCCACCCACGCCACTCCCCCCACGCTGCTCCTCCATTTAGGAGTGATCCTGACGTCTCCCCAGCGATTGCGAGCAGCCCGGTGGCAGTGGGCTTGCTTGCAGGAGCTGAGGGCTGCGATTGAGCACTTTGGTTTTTAGCGCACTGTCACGCTGATTAAAAGCGGCGACACGCTTTAATTCTTAAATTGTGATCCTTTTGTGTCTAACCTGCACTGAAAATCTACAGGTACCCCTAACTTCCTACCTTACTTCCTAGGGGCTCAGCGGGGCTGGCTAGCAGCTGATAACATCCTAGGCTCCCAGCGGTAGTGGCCGCCATCTTGGATTGGGCTGGTCCGCCCAACCCCACCCACGCCACTCCCCCCACGCTGCTCCTCCATTTAGGAGTGATCCTGACGTCTCCCCAGCGATTGCGAGCAGCCCGGTGGCAGTGGGCTTGCTTGCAGGAGCTGAGGGCTGCGATTGAGCACTTTGGTTTTTAGCGCGCTGCCACGCTGATTAAAAGCGGCGACACGCTTTAATTTTTAAATTGTGATCCTTTTGTGTCTAACCTGCACTGAAAATCTACAGGTACCCCTAACTTCCTACCTTGCTTCCTACGGGCTCAGCGGGGCTGGCTGGCAGCTGATAACATCCTAGGCTCCCAGCGGTAGTGGCCGCCATCTTGGATTGGGCTGGTTCGCCCAACCCCACCCACGCCACTCCCCCCACGCTGCTCCTCCATTTAAACGTCCCCCATGTGTCAGCGCAGCAGACGAGCGCAGCGGGCGCGCCGTAGGTTCGCCGGAGTCACTCCAGAGTCCAGCCCGTCTGCGCCCGTCCGCGGCAGGCCGGGGCAAGGGGCACCTCCTTATGTCCCACCGCTGTCATATTCATCCCTTGACCTTCTTTCCCATTGGATCCCAGGTACCATCAGCTCGCATGTGTCCAATTTGTTGCAAAACCTAAGTCTCCTCTCGAGACCTCCGGCCATTCCACCTGCCGCCATACCAAATTCTTCCCCCTTGCCCTGCACTGTTTCCCCCACTCTCTCCCCTCCTCCTGTCCCCCACACGCCGACTTTCAACACCACTGCTGCGCTTCTTAACACCAGATCAGCAGTCAGTCATCAGTATGAGCTATTCGACTACCTCGACACCCACAATCCGGATCTCTTGTTTTTAACAGAGACCTGGTTTAAGGCCGACTCCCTACCCAATGTCTTAGCCGCACTTCCTCCCTCATACTCCATCATCCGAGCGGATCGACCGGAGGGCAGAAGAGGCGGTGGAGTGGCCTTGATAGCTCATACTGACTTCCACTTTCAGATTCTTCCTTTTCCCCCATCCCTGAAGTCGACTGCTTGATAATTCGCGCTAGTTCTCATTCGGCCCCCCTTACCGCTGTTCTCATCTATCGCCCCCCCCCACCCCACTCCCACTTTTGTTTCCAGCCTCCAGGACATTCTCGCAACACTGGTCGTCAGTGCTGGTCCTGGGCGACCTCAATTTCTGGCCCAACGATCCTGCCGAAAGCCCCCTATCCAAAGAATTCACTGACCTTATGACCAGTCTCAATTTCACCCCCCATGTTCATAGCCCTACCCACGTGCATGGCCACTCGCTCGACCAGGTTTGGACCTCGAATATTTCCACTACTCCCCCTACCATCTCCCCCTGCTCCTGGTCGGACCACTTTTTAATTTCCTTCTCCCTTGCTTTAGCTCCAGCGACCAAACCTCCCCTTCCCAAGAACACCTGGGTTAGAAAATGGGGTAAGGCAGACATGCCATCCTTCTGCTCATCCCTAGCCAATTCCTGCCCCGACCTTTCAGGCCTCGCCGCCCGGTCCAACTGGCCACTATCGATGGTTGGCTGACCCAGGCAGGCGACGACTTTGCCCCTTTGAGGCGGATCGCGGTCAAGCGAGCCCATGCTGCTAACCGCTGGTTCACCCCTGACCTCAAGGAGAAGAAACTGGCCGCACGCAGAGCAGAGCGCGCATGGAGAAGAGAATACTGCCCGCCAAAAAAACCACTTACCTCTCCGTGCTCAAGGCATATAAGCAAGGCATCCTTGATGCCAAGACCCTGTTCTATTCTAACAGGATACTGGCAGCAGAATCCCAAACCAAAGAAATCTTTGCTACAGTACATGAGCTTGCCTCATCTAATAGAGCCACGGCCTCGATCCCCCCCTCCCAACCGCTCTGCGACTCACTCAACGATTTCTTCGTTGATAAGGTCGCAAAGATCAAGGCCAACATCCCCCTCCCTTCCCCCACTTTCACCAGCCCTTTCCCACCCGCTGTCACTTCCAAACTCACCTCCATCCCCCCCCTGACTAAGGCTACGCTTCTTCCCCTGCTCCAAAAGGTAAAGTCAGGCTCCCCCCTAGACTTTGCCCCTGCCCACATCCTGAGAGAAATCTTCCTAAATTGCCCTACCCCTCCCCTCACACTTTTGAATGACTCACTTAGCAATGGAGTGGTCCCCACTGCTCACAAATTTGCGGCTGTTATCCCCATCCTAAAAAAGCCCGGTGCCGACCCTTCATCCCCTTCTAATTACCGTCCCATCTCCCTTCTGCCTTACCTGGGCAAGGTTCTAGAAACCCATGTAACCAGCACCCTGAGCACCTACGTGGAAACTAACCACTGCCTCTCCCCCCGGCAGGCGGGCTTTCGCCCCCTCCACTCTACGGAGAAGGTGGTGACCTCAGTGATGGACAGCCTACGCGAGGGCATTGATACCAACCTCCCGCAGGCCCTCATCCTCTTAGACCTGTCCGCCACTTTTGACACGGTGGACCACTCCATCCTCCTCACCCGTGTCAGGGCGGCGGGCATAGAGGGCCTGGCCTTCGCCTGGCTTGAGTCCTTCCTGAGTGATAGGGCTCAGGCGATCCACCTAGCTGGTTTCACCGCTGCCTCTCGTAAGGTTGTATGTGGAGTCCCCCAAGGTTCCTCACTTTCCCCTCTTTTGTTTAATTTATACATCTACCCTCTTATTTTTATGTTACAGCAGCTTGAGGTCACGGTGTTCAATTACGCCAATGACCTCCAGCTAATTTTTAACCTTTCCCACTCTTACTCATCTTCCCTGAACGTCCAATCCGTCATGTTGTTCATCCAGGATTGGATGAACTGCAACCACCTCAAACTCAATCCGGACAAGACGGAGTTAGTCTTGACCGGAGGTGGTTGCAGTCCCTGGTCCCCTTCCCACTGGCCTTCTTCACTTGGTGTCCCCCCGCTCCCTGTCCCCAAGGTCAAAACCCTTGGTATTTTCCTGAACTCTTCACTTTCCGTTCACTCACAGGTCAATTCAGTTGTTTCCTCCTGCTTTTTTTCCCTCAGAACCATCAGGAAGATCTCTCGCTTCTTCTCTCTACCTGCCCTAAAGATCATAGTGATGGCTATGGTGCTCTCGCGCCTTGACTATGGCAACATCATTTACAATGGCGCCCCAGCCTACGCCATTCACCGTCTGCAGCTAGTGCAGAACCAGGCCGCCCGCCTGATTCACGGCATGCCCAAATTCCACCGAGTTACTCCTTTACTGCAGGCCCTGCACTGGCTGCCGGTGAAAGAGCGAGCCTTGTTCAAGCTTGGCTGTACCACCTTTCAGGCCAAAATGGGCACCGCCCCGGAGTTCATCTGCTCCGCCATCAAGCCCTACACGCCGGGTAGAGAGCTTCGATCCACCCATCAGGCCCTGTTAATTTCCCCCCGTTTCAGAAAGAAAAAGGCGGGCGGAACAAAATTTGCAGTTCTCGCTCCTGCATTCTGGAACTCCCTCCCGACGGAACTCCGTATGACATCCTCTTACATTGAGTTCCGGAAAGGTCTTAAAACTTTGCTCTTCTCCCGAGCCTATAATGTCTAGATTCCCTCCGCTTCTGTTTGTCTCCTCGCAATCTAAAAGCGCCAAGAAACCGCGTGGTAGAAGTGCGCTATACAAATGTTTTTAAATTCAAATAAATTCAAATTCAAATTTTTTAAATTCAAATGTTCTGAAGCTTAAAGCACATGCTAGATTGCCACGTATTCCTCAATATAGGATTTCTAGCGATGGTGAAAGAGCGCTTTCAGCGATCATTTATGATCTGATTGAGAAAGGTGTGATTGAAGAAACGAGAGGTAACGTGTGTAATAGTCCTGTTTTGCCTGTTCTGAAGCGTACTGGCTCTTCTCAGCCGCCTGTGTATAGGTTTGTGATCGATCTTCGAGAAGTGAATAAGATTGTTGTGCCACAGTTTCCTGTTGTTCCGGATATTACTGCTTTACTGACTATGATTCCTGCTTCAGCTACCTGGTTTTCGGTGATAGATCTGAAGGATGCTTTCTTCAGTATCCCGATTGCCGAGGAGAGCAGAGACATTTTTGGCTTCTCTTTAGGAGGCCGAAGCTTCCGGTTTAAGCCCGCTCCTCAAGGGTATTGTGAAAGTCCCTCCATCTATAGTCAAGCTTTGAAAACACAGCTTGATGCAATTGTTTTGCCTGATGGTGCGGCTCTTATTCAGTATGTGGATGATTTGTTAGTTGCTGCTGACGATGAGGAGATTTGTAAAGGAGCTACTCTTTCTTTGTTGTGGCATTTGTCTGACCTCCATCATAAAGTGTCACTTTCGAAGTTGCAGTATTGCCGCCAAGAAGTGACATACTTAGGTCATCTCTTGTCGAAGGAGGGAAGAAGGTTGACCCCAGAACGAATTCAAGTGATTGCGCAAATGCCTGTGCCAACCACTCAGAGAGATGTGCGGTATTACTTCATACTGTAGACAATGGATTCCGAACTTTTCATTACTTGCGAAGCCGTTGTTAGCACTTACTCTTAAGGATACTCCAAATCCTCTTCCTTGGTCTGACGAATGCCAGAAAAGTTTTTCTGAATTGCGTAATGCATTGTGTTCGGCTCCTGTGTTGGGTACCCCCGACTACAGTAAGCCTTTTACACTCTATGTTCACGAGAGAGAGGGTTGTGCATTGTCAGTTTTGACTCAGCAATTTGGCGATAAACAGCGTCCGTGTGCGTATTTCTCGTCGACTTTGGATCCGGTAGCTAGAGCGTTGCCGAGTTGTTTGAGAGCTACAGCAGCAGCAGCTGTTTCCATCCGACAGTCTGCTGGTTTGGTGATGGATAATATGTTGATTGTGATGGTTCCACATGCAGTGGATACTTTATTAAATAGGATGAGGACCCAGCACTTGACTAGTGCTCGGTTGTCAGGTTACGAGTTGACACTTTTGGCGAGTCATGTGCATATAAGGTGATGCAACCCGTTGAATCCAGCTACGTTGTTGCCGATTTCTGTAGATACAGATGTTCGGGAACAGCATGAATGCTTCCTCAGGACGAAGGAAGAAACGAAGGATATAATTGATTTGAAAGACATTCCTCTTGTGAAGTCTGATGGTACCTTATGGGTGGATGGTTCATGCTTTAAGGTTCCGAATGGCGATACGACTGCAGCGTATGTGGTTACGACTTTACATACGATTGTTGAAGCTGCACATGTCCCACAGAATTCAGCTCAAGCAGCAGAGTTGATTGCACTGACGAGAGCATGTGTGTTGTCCAAAGGAAACAGAGTGACTGTGTATACCGATAGCCAGTATGCGTTTGGTGTGGCCCATAGTTTTGGGCGTTTGTGGAAGGAACATGGATTCCTAACGTCTCATGGTACGAAGATTCAGCATGGACAGTTAGTGAATGAACTTCTTGAGTCACTTACGTTGCAAGTTGCGATCTTGAAATGTAGTGCACACAAGAAGGTTACCGATGATGTTTGTCGGGGTAATGCGTTTGTGGATGAAGTTGCAAAAGAAACGGCGAAAGATGTGATGAGTCGAATGTATGTTGCGGGTCCAGTGAGATGGGTTCCGGATAAAGGAATGTGCAAAGACACAATAGAAAGTGTGAAGTCAATTCAGGCCGAAGCTACTGAGAAAGAATTGAGTGTATGGAGAGAGAGTATGGGAAAGTTGGATGCGACTGGTTGTTGGGTTGAGTTGTCAGAGCATCGCCGATGGTTGTTACCTGATGCGTATGTGCTTGCCGCGGTTACGATGGCACATGGAATGGCTCACATTAGCGTGAAAGGGATTTGCAAGTTATTGGCTCCAGTATGGCAGAATACTGGATTTCCTAAGTGTGCGGAGAATCTGGTTAAGAATTGCATGGTTTGTCTGATGTATAATCCTGGCAAGGGAACCCCAACTCCAGCTGGTCATTTTGTGCCTCCGACGAAGGAGTGATAACGGGAGTGAATTTGTGGGTCAAGTTATGAAGAGAGTTTGTGAAGGTTTGGGCATTAGGCAGAAATTCCATGCTGCAAACCACCCCCAATCAGCTGGCCTAGTCGAATGCTACAATGGCACTCTGAAGCTGAAGTTAGCAAGATTCAGGCGAGTTCTGGTCTTCAATGGCCCGATGCCTTGCCGTTGGCACTTCTGTCAACTAGAACTACAGTGCATTCTCGTGTGGGCCTTACCCCATATGAAATTGTGTTCGGTCACCCGGCGAACGTGTGGGGAGTGCCGAGGCCAACAAAATTTAGCGAGATCTAATATCCTGTGCTGATTGACTATTTGTATGACCTGACGGCTAAATTGCGTGTCTTACACCAACAGGTTTATGATACACTTCCACAAGCATCTGAAGATCCAGGACACGCCAGCGACCCTGGTTCGTGGGAGCTAGTACACAACTTCCAGCGGATAAAGAATGATCAGCCCCGCTGGACTGGACCTTTCCAGGTGCTTCTGTCGACGCGTACCGCAGTGAGAGTCCACGGCAAGAAGAACTGGATCCACGGCGTACATTGTAAAAGGGTTTCTTTACCTCTGCCGTACGACCAGTGGGTCCAGGAAGGCATTGGTGACTCAGAAACAGAGACTGTGCCAAGATTCGTCCCATACAGTGACGCACGTTTGGTCGGGACAAATTCTGAGCGGAAGGACGACGATATTTTGCAAGCAGCTGTTCCTCCTCCTTCGAGACTAGACACTTCTGAGCCTGAGTTGTTGTTTCGTGATCAGACATTGCCTGGTAAAGGCCGCTATAATCTACGTCCGAGAAATAATGGACTAATAAAAAATGAATTATTTTTTTGCTTTTAGAAAGCTACGCTCTCTCATCTAAAAAGCTGTTTTGACCTATTTTTTCTTTTTCGAACCGCCACTCGGGTTCAGCTGTAGGGTAGCGGTATCAAGCCTTGGAGTGTCAGGCCGTGTAGACACAAGGTCGACGGTTCTGGTTTATTCTAGGGCGTTCCCGGGGACTTACAGGCGTACACCAGAGTAATAGGATTATGCTCCAGCAGCTTCTTGATGATCTGATGAATATAGACCTGGATTCAGATTGACATGAGTTTAGGTTATTGCCTATGTAAGGGCAAAAGGAGGGTCTGAGGTTCTGTGAATTCTGAACCCATTTCATAAAGGTCATGGTTTCGTTACGAATTTGATAGTAATGAACCGTAACTAGTGAGTACAGCAAGTACAAGTGTTTTCGTCATGTTAGATCGATGGATTCACTATGTATTAGGGATTTCGTTCTGAACCCTTGGGTTCCATTTTGTGTATGGCAGCCATTTTGTGGTTGCCCTCACATAGGCCGATGACTACGGCCAAAAGAGTCTTTAGTACACGTATACGTTAGCTTGAGTTTGTGCTGACTCCTAGATGACCCGAGTGAACTGACCTTGTTGCCTGAAGCTGACCTTGCTAAGCCAGTTCTTTGTCCGGTAGCTGATCAAGATTAAGGATCAGAGCACAGGAGATTGTAAAGTTTGGTATGCACGCACACACCCCTTATCCTACTTCTCATCTGTTTCTGTTCCTTCTTTTATGATATGGGTTGTGGTCGTTTATTATGGGTTTGTCCGGCCTGTTCGAGAAAGAATGTTGGGCTTTCCCGTGTAATTGATGGTGGGCTGGACAACTGAAAAGTGGGTTTGTCGTCATGTGATACCTTTTGTAATGATGCTTATGATTGGACAAATTGTAACTAGTGGGTGTTTGTCCTGGAATGTGAATTTTAGCATAAAAGACAATGTCTCGCTCTACGAAAATCGTGCAGTCTCTGTCGAACCTACTTGTGTCGTACTTCGTAGACTTCTGTTCCTGGTTGCAGCCAATAAATTTGATCTTTGACGTCACCAAGACGTATCTCGTGTCTCTGTATTCTAAGACAGGTGAACCCGAAGACTTTGGGCGTGCCGCTGGGTTCTAAAACCCGGTTCTTCACTGTGACTTTGAGGTTGTGGCTGGAAACTATTAAATCTTCTAATCCCCTATATGTTTTGCTTCAAGGTTATTTACAATATTGGCGACGAGGATGGATAAACCGAAACAGCTGCGCAGGGGGCGGCAGCACAACCTTACCTCTGATCGTGGAGTCGCAGTGCGATGTTATCATCCCTGATGCTGAGAGGTGAAAAAAGTGCCGGAAGGTCAGCAGCCAATTAAAAATGGCAGGAAACGTGTTCAACCTAAGGTGAGAGACTTTAATCACAAGTGAAGAGGAGTTGACCACAAGGAGTTGCAACTGCATATCTGTACAGTGTGAGCGTATGTAAGTCCTCGCGGGAGGTGAAGATTGTATGTTTCATCGCCTGCAGTATAAAATGATAGTGTCAAAAGTAGTCCTCGCGTGAGGTGCAGAGCAGTGTATATAACGGACATTACAGCCATAACTATGAATTGCGTGAGAGCAAGGGGCCATAATATCAATGACCAGCGATAATTATCGCTGGCAGTGCTTAACGATAATTTGTTATCGCAGGCTATCACTGGAATTTATCGCCCTGGTAGCATGTTATTAACAACACGTTTCTCCAGGGCGATAAAAATTCCAGAGATAGCGAGGTTAACGCAGTTTTGCTGCTTTTCCAACGATGTTCCCTGCAAAACGGCGATAACCTTGCTGATACGACCCACTGGGTCGTATCAGCATAATTCACCCCAATGTTAGGGATAGGTAAGTCTGCATTTTAGCAGACATTAGTTTTTGGAGAAAACAGCGGTTTTCTCCAAAAACTAACATGTGGTAAAATGCTGGGGCAGCCTTGTAAATATTGTGATGTGAACATCAGCGATATTTGCAAGGATGTCCATCCGGGGTACGCCCAGTGACGCCCACTTTGCCTCTCATTCGAGATGCAAAGAGAGGCGTTGGGAAAAAGGGTGCTAACATGTGATTATGTATGTTAGCACACTCTTGTAAATAGGACAATAGTTTAATCTTCGGTTTTTTTTGGCTTTTTAAGCCAAAAAAGCGGAGATAAATCCCTTATAAACATGCCCCTAACTACTCATGTGAGGTGAAGATAACAACTGTATTAAGGCGCTCCTTCTGTCTGCACATTAGAGGGCAGGCTGGGAGAGACCAACCATATCAGGCTTGAAGTTGTGCCCACATATGACTATGCCCTTAACAGCGCCCCCATCAGCTGTAGTGTGGCATTAGTGTAAGGTGGACTCGCTGCCCGGGAGCAACAGTTCCCGCGGAGCGCGCGCAGCAGCATTCATAGAACTCAACTTGAGAACTGTCTCAGCTCCATCTCTCCTTCTCCTGAGAGACCTCTCTGTGCAACACTCGCCTCAGAGGAGGGTCCCACTACTGAGAAACATGATGAGCCCTTTGGGAATCTTTGTGAGGCTGTGTTTTTCTGAAGTTTATTTTATATGTCTATGATTTTTTAGTGTTTCCTTACAATTAATAGCATGTATTAATGCTAGGTTTGGAAACAAGGACTGCAATTCTTTATTCATAGCTACCTGAAGTGTACAAATGTGACTCTACCATGGCTGTAGCTTCCATGACACGCCACCTCCTTTTTGGGATGATGAGGGGGGATGATCATTGCCTTGGAACATGAGGATATTCGTTCCTACTGGAAAGTTAGATATGAGTTGTACATATGCAAGGATCTGGTCATGAGAAAAATCGTGCCCCTAAAAACCTGTGGGAGGAAATTTCAGACGTGGCTCGTGAAGGTCACTTGGGGTGCAACCCCGGCCAATCTAAAGCGGGGGCTACGTACTGGTTCCCTGGTATGGACAGGTTGGTGGGGGATAAGGTGAAGGAGGGTCTCACATGCTCTATGAGTGATAAAAGTGAACATATAAGGGGAGCACCTTTGTTCCCGGTAAGTGTTCCAACTACACCCTTGCCCCATGGAACAAGGACATTGGGTGCGGAGCAAAATTGAAGAAGGCAATGGATAAACATGTTCATATTGCAGAAAGAAGGGTCAAAGACAAAGTCGTCATCGTCTGCTGATAAGGACGTAGCCCCTTGAACCCAACGAGGGTGGAGGTCTTTTGCATTAGGTACACTGGCTTTTGTATCCATAGAAAGTATTATCATTAGCGTGACAGCCGGGAAAGGGACCCATAAAGAAGAGAATTTAAATCAGAACGCTGCGTCTGCTTCAATAACAAAATCACAGTAGTGCCTGCATTAGGATTTCTGCGTTGCATTAAATGCTAAGTTACTGTCGGGGAACAACAGCAACAGCTACAGGTTGAGCCAAAGCAAACTAAAAACGGATTGAAAGTGTAGCACAATCGGGGTATAAAAAACCTTTTAATATTGAAGCTTGGAAAACCAACAGACCTAGGTGCTGCCTAATAACTGCGCAGGAGAAATCCCTAGCACCGCGAAGGTCTCTGGGAAAACGTGCTAGGGCATTGTGGACAAGCAAAATCACTACTATGGGGACCACTAGTGGCGCCCTCTGCAGAGATTCTGCTCTGGAACAGAACTATGCTTGGACCATTGAACATCAGTATGTAGGGGCCGAGTCACCGTACCACCTCAGTGCCCATGAGTCCGAGTCCAACCAGCTGTAGTGCCTCCCCCGCACTCCCTTACCAGAGAAACAAGGGAATTGGCATCCCAGAACACAACACTCTGGACCCTTTCAAGGATTGCGGTAACAGGACACACCTTTCCGCTCACTCGTACTTGTCCACAATAAGATAACCAGGAGACATAAAGGCAGTTTCAAAAATTTATTGAAACTATCGTGCTCTGAAGTGCAGTATACAAGTCACAATTAGAAAACAAATGCATACTAAACTTAATGGTTATTAATCCATATATCATGCAAAGCCTTGTTATTTTACAGGACAGAGTGACCTAAAGTCCCCATCCGTGCTAATGAAGCAAATTGATTATATATCAAAGATAGCTGGGATTACTGGCAGACCCCGTACACAGATGGACGCTCTACATCACAGCAGACGCGGTGCTCGTGTCTTAAAACTCTCGTTCCATGTGACTGCTTTTTGGTCATCTATATGAGAGGACAGGTGTGCACATAAACACATGCTACATTCTTGTCTTGTCTAGGTGCTAGTGCCTGTCCAGAACAAATAGCAAGGGGCTTTATTCTTCGACCTCGTCTATGGCGTTCAGACTACAACCCAGGAAAAGAAGAGAAAGAAAAACATGCAGGTTCCGTGTGAAAATGAAATGTGGCACAAAAGCAACACGAAAAAGGAGACCAACTGCGAGTAGAGTTAGGCTAAGGTAGGAAGAACTACAAGGGGGCCTTGCAGGAAACACACAACAGTGTTACAGAAGCAGCCCCTGGCCTGTCACTGCCATTACCGCTCTCTTGTTACAGAAGCTGACCCTGGTCTGTCACTGCCATTACCGCTCTCTTGTTACAGAAGCTGACCCTGGTCTGTCACTGCCATTACCGCTCTCTTGTTACAGAAGCTGCCCCTGGCCTGTCACGGCCATTACCACTCTCTTGTTACAGAAGCTGCCCCTGGCCTGTCACGGCCATTACCACTCTCTTGTTACAGAAGCTGCCCCTGGTCTGTCACTGCCATTACCGCTCTCTTGTTACAGAAGCTGACCCTGGTCTGTCACTGCCATTACCGCTCTCTTGTTACAGAAGCTGCCCCTGATCTGTCACTGCCATTACCGCTCTCTTGTAACAGAAGCTGCCCCTCGGCTGTCACTGCCATTACCGCTCTCTTGTTACAGAAGCTGACCCTGGTCTGTCACTGCCATTACCGCTCTCTTGTTACAGAAGCTGCCTCTGGTCTGTCACAGTCATTACTTCTCTCTTATTACAGAAGCTGCCCCTGGCCTGTCACTGCCATTACCGCTCTCTTATTACAGAAGCTGCCCCTGGCCTATCACTGCCATTACCGCTCTCTTATTACAGAAGCTGCCCCTGGTCTGTCACAGTCATTACTTCTATCTTGTTACAGAAGCTGCCCCTGGCCTATCACTGCCATTACCGCTCTCTTATTACAGAAGCTGCCCCTGGCCTGTCACTGCCATTACCGCTCTCTTATTACAGAAGCTGCCCCTGGCCTATCACTGCCATTACCACTCTCTTGTTACAGAAGCTGCCCCTGGTCTGTCACAGTCATTACTTCTATCTTGTTACAGAAGCTGCCCCTGGCCTATCACTGCCATTACCGCTCTCTTGTTACAGAAGCTGCCCCTGATCTGTCACAGTCATTACTTATCTCTTATTACAGAAGCTGCCCCTGGCCTGTCACGGCCATTACCACTCTCTTGTTACAGAAGCTGCCCCTGGTCTGTCACAGTTGTTACTTCTCTCATGTTACAGAAGCTGCCTCTGGTCTGTCACAGTCATTACTTCTCTCTTATTACAGAAGCTGCCCCTGGTCTGTCACTGCCATTACCGCTCTCTTGTTACAGAAGCTGCCTCTGGTCTGTCACAGTCATTACTTCTCTCGTGTTACAGAAGCTGCCCCATATCTGTCATAGTCATTACTTCTCTCGTGTTACAGAAGCTGCCCCTGATCTGTCATAGTCATTACTTCTCTCTTATTACAGAAGCTGCCCTCTGGTCTGTCCCAGGCATTACTTCTCTCTTATTACAGAAGCTGCCCCTGGCCTGTCACTGCCATTACCGCACTCTTGTTACAGAAGCTGCCCCTGGCCTGTCACTGCCATTACCGTTCTCTTGTTACAGAAGCTGCCCTTGGCCTGTCACAGCCATTACGTCTCTCTGATTACAGAATCTACCTCTGGTCTGTCACAGTCATTACTTCTCTTGTGAGAAGCTGCCCTGGCCTGTCACAGCTAATACTTCTCTCTTGTTACAGAAGCTGCCCTGGTCTTTCACAGCTATTATACTCTCTTATTACAGAAGCTGCCCCTGGCCCGTCACAGCCATTACTGCTCTCTTGTTACAGAAGCTGCCCTAGTCTGCCACAGCTATTACTATTCTCTTGTTACAGAAGCTTCCCCTGTCTGTCACAACTATTACTACTCTCTTGTTACAGAAGCTGCCCTGGTCAGTCACAAGCACTACTTCTCTCTTGTTACAGAAGCTGTCCCCGGTCTGTCACATTCACTACTCCTCTCTTGTTACAGAAGCTGCCCCTGGTCTGTCACAGTCTTTACTTCTCTCTTGTTACAGAAGCTGCCTCTGGTCTGTCA
Source organism: Lissotriton vulgaris (assembly GCF_964263255.1). Lineage (NCBI taxonomy): Eukaryota > Metazoa > Chordata > Amphibia > Caudata > Salamandridae > Lissotriton > Lissotriton vulgaris. The sequence continues at coordinate 282,099 of NW_028240902.1, forward strand.
CAGTCATTACTTCTCTCTTATTACAGAAGCTGCCCCTGGCCTGTCACTGCCATTACCGCTCTCTTGTTACAGAAGCTGCCCCTGGTCTGTCACAGTTGATACTTCTCTCATGTTACAGTAGCTACCTCTGGTCTGTCACAGTCATTACTTCTCTCGTGTTACAGAAGCTGCCCCTGATCTGTCATAGTCATTACTTCTCTCATGTTACGGAAGCTGCCTCTGGTCTGTCACAGTCATTAGTTCTCTCTTATTACAGAAGCTGCCCCTGGCCTGTCACAGCCATTACGTCTCTCTTGTTACAGAAGCTGCCTCTGGTCTGTCCCAGTCATTACTTCTCTCTTGTTACAGAAGCTGCCCTTGGCCTGTCACAGCCATTACGTCTCTCTGGTTACAGAAGCTGCCCCTGGCCGGTCACAGCCATTACGTCTCTCTTGTTACAGAAGCTGCCTCTAGTTTGTCACAATCATTACGTCTCTCTTGTTACAGAAGCTGCCCCTGGCCTGTCACAATCATTACGTCTCTCTTGTTACAGAAGCTGCCTCTAGTCTGTCACAGTCATTACGTATCTCTTGTTACAGAAGCTGCCTCTAGTCTGTCACAGTCATTACTTCTCACTTGTTACAGACGCTGGCCCTGGTCTGTCACAGCTATTACTACTCTCTTGTTACAGAAGCTGCCCTTTGTCTATCAAAGCTACGACTCCTCTCTTGTTACAGAAGCTGCCTCTGATCTGTCACAGTCATTACTTCTCTTGTGAGAAGCTGCCCTGGCCTGTCACAACTAATACTTCTCTCTTGTTACAGAAGCTGCCCTGGTCTGTCACAGCTATTACTACTCTCTTATTACAGAAGCTGCCCCTGGCCTGTCACAGCCACTACTGCTCACTTGTTACAGAAGCTGCCCTAGTCTGTCACAGTCATTACTTCTCACTTGTTACAGACGCTGGCCCTGGTCTGTCACAGCTATTACTACTCTCTTGTTACAGAAGCTGCCCTTTGTCTATCAAAGCTACGACTCCTCTCTTGTTACAGAAGCTGCCTCTGATCTGTCACAGTCATTACTTCTCTTGTGAGAAGCTGCCCTGGCCTGTCACAGCTAATACTTCTCTCTTGTTACAGAAGCTGCCCTGGTCTGTCACAGCTATTACTACTCTCTTATTACAGAAGCTGCCCCTGGCCTGTCACAGCCACTACTGCTCACTTGTTACAGAAGCTGCCCTAGTCTGTCACAGCTATTACTATTCTCTTGTTACAGAAGCTGACCCTGTCTGTCACAGCTATTACTACTCTCTTGTTACAGAAGCTGCCCTGGTCAGTCACAAGCACTACTTCTCTCTTGTTACAGAAGCTGCCCTGGTCTGTCACAGCTATTACTACTCTCTTGTTGCAGAAGCTGCCCTGGTCACTCACAGCCACTACTTCTCTCGTGTTACAGAAGCTGCCCTGGTCTGTCACAGCTATTACTACTCTCTTGTTACAGAAACTGCCCTGTCAGTCACAGCCACTACTCCTCTTGTTACAGAAGCTGCCCTGGTCTGTCACAGCTAATACTCTTCTCTTGTTACAGAAGCTGCCCTAGTCTGTCACAGTCTTTACTTCTCTCTTGTTACAGAAGCTTCCCCTGGTCTGTCACAGTCATTACTTCTCTTGTGTTACAGAAGCTGCCCCTGATCTGTGATAGTCATTACTTTTCTCGTGTAACAGGAGCTGCCCCTGATCTGTGATAGTCATTACTTCTCTCGTGTTACAGAAGCTGCCCCTGATCTGTCATAGTCATTACTTCTCTCATGTTACAGAAGCTGCCCTGGTCAATCACAGCCACTACTTCTCTCTTGTTACAGACGCTGCCCTGGTCAGTCACAGCCACTACTTCTCTCTTGTTACAGAAGCTGCCCTGGTCAATCACAGCCACTACTTCTCTCTTGTTACAGAAGCTGCCCTGGTCAGTCACAGCCACTACTTCTCTCTTGTTACAGAAGCTGCCTCTGGTCTGTCATAGTCATTACTTCTCTCTTGTTACAGAAGCTGCTCTGGACAGTCACAGCCACTACTTCTCTCTTGTTACAGAAGCTGCCATGGTCAGTCACAAGCACAACGTCTCTCTTGTTACAGAAGCTGCCCTGGTCTGTCACAGCTATTACCACTCTCGTGGTATAGAAGCTGCCCTGGTCAGTCACACCCACTACTTCTCTCTTGTTACAGAAGCTGCCCTGGTCTGTCACAGCTATTACTACTCTCTTGTTACAGAAGCTGCCCTGGTCTGTCACAGCTATTACTACTCTCTTGTTACAGAAGCTGCCCTGGTCTGTCACAGTCGCTACTTCTCTCTTGTTACAGAAGCTGCCCTAGTCTGTCACAGTCATTACTTCCCTTTTGTTACAGAAGCTGCCCATGGTCCGTCACAGTTGTTACTTCTCTCTTGTTACAGAAGCTGCCTCTGGCCTGAAACAGTCATTACTCCTCTCGTGTTACAGAAGCTGCCCTAGTCTGTCACAGCTATCACTACTCTATTGTTACAGAAGCTACCCTGGTCAGTCACAGCCACTACTCCTCTTGTTACAGAAGCTGCCCTGGTCAGTCACATCCACTACTTCTCACTTGTTACAGACGCTGCCTCTGATCTGTCATAGTCACTACTTCTCTCTTGTTACAGAAGCTGCCCCTGGTCTATCACAGTCACTACTTCTCTCTAGTTACAGAATCTGCCCCTGGTCTGTCACAGTCACTACTACTCTCTTGTTACAGTAGCTGCCCCTGGTCTGTCACAGTCGTTACTTCTCTCTTGTTACAGAAGCTGCCCCTGGTCTGTCACAGTACTACTCCTCTCTTGTTACAGAAGCTGCCCCTGGTCTGTCACAGTCTTTACTTCTCTCTTTTTACAGAAGCTGCCCCTGGTCTGTCACAGTCACTACTTCTATCTTGTTACAGAAGCTGCCCGTGATCTGTCACAGTCGTTACTTCTCTCTTGCTACAGAAGCTGCCCCTGGTCTGTCACAGTTACTACTTCTCTCTTGTTACATAAGCTGCCTCTAGTCTGTCACAGTCGTTACTTCTTTCTTGTTACAGAAGCTGTGTTGGACAGGCCACATAAAGGGCTTGCTCCCTCCCCGCATGACAGGGCCCGAGCACCGGCCCTCCAGGTGTTACCCACAGAAGCAACCCGCACCCCGTCCCCTACGGGACTCCTGCCCCCGGACATCTCTGTATCATTGGGCCGAGCCACTGTCAGCTCCATCGCCCGGCCCGGCCCAGCCGCCATCTTGGACACTGCACCACGAGGCCGCGTGGCCTCAACTCGACCCTAACCCTGGGCCTGGCCAGGCCCCGACATCCCGGCACCACCATCCACCCAGGAGGTGAACGGACCACTTGGCAGGTTAATGGGAGAAGGAAGTGTCGATGGCTCTCCCCCGCCAGGTGCCGATCGCCCCCAGCTCCCCCGGGCGCTGGCTCCACCCCCCTGCTGGGTGTCTGGACTCCCTCATCCCGGACCTCCCGACCTCCAAGTGCGAGGGTCCGGACATCAAAGGGCGCCAGACCTATAACTGGGGCAGCTCCAGAGCAGGAAGGCAGTTGTATCCTGGAGTCGAGAGACACCGTGAAGAACTCATCCTTGACGGACTGCTGGCGCTGCCGCAGCCCTGCCTTGTGAACTATCGTCCTGCCTGCTGACGCTGCCGCAACCTTCTGCATCCTTCATCCTCGTCGGGACCTGCTGGCGCTGCCGCGGACCGTTGTAACTACCACCTTCACCGGAACCTGCTGGCGCTGCCGCGGACCGTCGCTACCTACGATCATCTCGGGACCTGCCGGCGCTGCCGCGGCCCGTCCTCCTAGAACGCCGAGCTCGAGGATTGTGAGCTACCCATCATATCATCGCATCTACCAGATTGGTAACAAGACTGTCCCGCTACCCCCTTTCCCATCCAAGAGGCTAGAATCGAGGGGACCCCTGAGTCCTGACCTCCTTGTACCATTCTACCGTACCTAAAGATTGCTTATAAAGAACGTTAAACCTTATCTTTGTGTGGTGTACATCTGTGGGGGGGAAGTTACTCGTCTGTACAATCGCTGGAGACGGCTCTCCCCGGAGACCTCTCCCCTTGTCCTCGGCCGACCCTCCAGGTCCGTCTAACATTGGTGGCCAGCGGTGCGATCCGAATCAACGCGTACGTACAGAGAGTGACTCACCCCACGACTAAACCACAATGACAACCAGAGAGAGCGCAGAAAAATTCCAGATGGACAAATTGGAAGAGTACAACCATCGGGAGTTGAAACAATTTTGCATCGAACTAGGCATTGCTACCACCGGTCTGAGCACTAAAGACGATTTCAAGCACGCCATTGAGTCGTGGGCAGAAACCGGGGCCGTCAGACCCCCGGACCAAAACATTGCAGCATCAGAGAGGAACACCACTGCTCCCGAAGAGCGAAGAACGGGTCTCTCGCAGGAAGAGATCCAAGAGAGAGAAAGAAGCAGACTACATGAGTTGGAAATGGCACGGCTCAAAATGGACGGTGAACTAAAACTAGCCGAACAAAAGCTGAACCTAGAACATCTGCGGCTCCGAGAAGAACGGGAAGAAAAACAGAGACAAAGAGAACTCGAAGAAAAGAGACTAGCGTACGAACACGAGCGCAAACTGGCAGAGTTAGACCTACGGAAGCAAAACAAAGACCTGGGGGTGCCCGAGCAACCGCGCACCCCAGGAGCGACAGAAAAAAAGGTCCTCATCCCCAAGGATGTCGTCCGAGAGTATTTCCGAGACGACGACATACAACAGTGGTTCAAGGCCTACGAGATCGCCATGACCTCCCACCGGATCGATCGAAGTGACTGGGGAGCCGGTCTATGGGGGAGGTTCGTCAATGAAGGCCGCGATGCCCTGTTACAGCTCCCAGACCATCTAATGACGTCCTATGACCACATGAAGGCTGCCCTCCTCACTCGATATGGGCTTACACCCGAAATGTACGGCCAGAGGTTCCGAGACTGCACCCGAATCCCGGGTACAACTTGGGTGGAATATGTGAACTATTTCAGCCGAGCCTTCGAGGGTTGGATCAAGGGGAGCCACGTAACGACCTACAAGCAACTTTTTAATCTCATTGTGTGGGAGCACCTCTCCAACAACTGCTTCGTCGAGCTCAGGCAGCACCTCCTCGACAGTAAATTGACTGATCCACGGCAGCTCGCCGCAGAGGCTGACCGATGGGAGAGCACCCGAGTAGGCCGGAGTGCGCCGAACGAACAGAACAGGAACAACCAAGGTCAGCACCGTCCCCGAGGAGGAGGAGGAGGCCAGGGACGGGGAAGAGACACCGTCCCGGCTGCTCCGGCTACCAGCACCCTGCCCCCGGCCAGCCGGGGCAACCCCCCGATGCGCCCGGGGTTCCGAGCCAATGTCACTTGTCACCGATGCCAGCGAGTCGGCCACTACGCCAATGATCCGAATTGCCCAAAGAACCAGACCCCGGGAACCCGCCAGGTAGCTGCCGTCGCCCTGGGAGGAGAACAAATCTCCGAAGAACAGGAAGAATACGAACAAGTACAACAAGAGTGGGAACCGGCCGCCATGGTTCTAGCGTGCCTAGGGGGAAGAGACATGATCCCGCGGGCTCTCCTACCCGCCAACACCAGAAAATACAGTCAGTGGGTGAACATTAATGGGCGCAGGGCTGAAGCCCTACGTGACACGGGGGCCAGTGTGACGGCCGTCCGCTGTCACCTGGTGACCCCAGAACAGATCCTGCTGAACATCCTCTGCCCCGTCCGTTCAGCCGACAATTCCGAGAGTCTGTGTCGGATGGCCTGCGTCCCCTTCGAATGGGGAGGAGTCTCCGGCATGTTGAAGGTGACGGTCCGAGATGATGCCCCCGTGGACTGTCTCCTGGGGAATGACCTCGAGAGTTCCCCGTGGGCCGCCGTGGAAAGAAGAGAGCACCTGGGGATGTTGGGCCTCCCGGACTGGGCGTGCGTAACCACCCGGTCCATGGCCGCCCGCGCCATCTCCCGACCTGAAGAACCAGAATGGCCAGCACCTCCTCCCCCGATCGCTCCAGTGGAGGACACCGACCATACCGACCCCCCAGAGCAAACCCCCGAAGGGCTCGCTCAGCTCCAGGACCTTCCCGACCTGGCTCAGTGGCGTCAAGAAGGGGGGCCCACCCAGGAACAGTTCCGTCAAGAGCAGAAGACCTGTCCCTCCCTCGAGGGACTACGACAGCAAGCCCTCGCCCAGAGCGCAGGAGATACCGCCGGAGCCCATTGGATCTATTGGGACAACGACCTGTTGTATAGTGAACAGAGAATCGCGGAGTTAGGGGCCAGTCGAGTGTTGGTGGTGTCCCTCCGTTTTAGAGACTTCCTGTTGAATTTGGCCCACGATGTCCCTCTGGCTGGACACTTGGGACAGGACAAAACCTACAGTCGCCTGGTGACCCACTTTTTCTGGCCAAAGATGAGAAACGACGTCCTCAACCACTGCCGGTCCTGCCCCACGTGCCAGGCCAGCGGGAAGAGCGGCCGCAAACTCAAAGCACCTCTGCAACCATTCCCAGTTGTTACCACCCCGTTCGAAAGGGTGGGAATAGACATTGTGGGGCCCCTGGACCCCCGAACAGCACAAGGACATCGGTTCATCCTGGTACTGGTGGACCACGCCACCCGCTACCCCGAGGCTGTTCCCCTGCGAACTGTAACAGCCCCGGTGGTTGGCCGGGCCTTAATGGGGATCTTCTCCCGGGTGGGCTTCCCCCGAGAAGTCGTCAGCGACAGAGGCACAAACTTTATTTCAAAATATATGAAATCCCTCTGGCAGCAGTGCGGGGTCACCTACCGATTCACGACCCCCTATCACCCTCAAGGAAACGGACTAGTCGAGCGGTTCAACCGCACACTCAAGGGGATGATCGGGGGTTGGAAGAGCCCCTCCGTCGCCAGTGGGATGTGCTACTCCCGTGCCTCCTCTTCGCCTATCGAGAAGTCCCCCAGAAGTCCCTCGGCTTCAGCCCTTTCGAACTCTTGTACGGACACCCTGTTCGAGGGCCCCTCAGCCTAGTCAAAGAAGGTTGGGAGTTGGCCCCCCTGAAGACCCCTCCAGACGTCTTCAAGTACCTCCTGACCCTACGCAATCAGACCAGACGATTCAGAGAAATAGCAAAAGCGAATCTTGAGGCCAGTCAGGAGGACATGAAGAAATGGTACGATCAGAATGCCTCCTCCATCGAATTCGAACCTGGCCAACAAGTATGGGTGATGTCCCCCACCGAACCGTGTGCCTTGCAGGACAAGTGGACGGGGCCCTTCAAGGTAGTCGAGCGCAAGAGCCCCGTCACCTATCTCATCGATATGGAATCTCCCCGGAACCCCCTCCGGGTCCTCCACGCCAACAGACTCAAACCCCACTTTGTGCGCTCAGAGCTCAGCCTACTGATGGCTACAGACAGTGGAGCGGAAGAAGACTCCGAGCCCCTCCCTGACCTCCTAAGGACCCGTGAGAAAGATGGTTCAGTGGACGGGGTCCGACTCTCAGATGCCCTCACCCCGGAACAGCGCCAAGATTGCCGGGGCCTCCTGCTGCAATTTGCGATCCTGTTTTCCCTCACCCCAGGGGTCACCCCCTGGTGCTTGCACGACGTGGACACGGGGGACAGTCCCCCTATCAGACATCGGGCGTACCGCGTACCAGATCGGGTAGGTGCCTGCATCCAAGAAGAAGTGTCAAAAATGCTCACGCTCGGGGTCATCGAGCCCTCGGACAGCCCCTGGGCCAGCCCGGTCGTGCTGGTCCCCATAGCTGCTGCCCCCGACACCACTCCTGAACTCCGATTCTGCGTCGACTATCGGGGTCTGAACGCTGTCACCAGAACCGACGCTCATCCTATCCCCCGAGCAGATGAACTGATCGACCGCATGGGGGCTGCCCGCTACCTCAGCATCTTCGACCTGACAGCGGGCTACTGGCAGATCGGCCTCACCCCCCGGGCTCAAGAACGATCCGCTATTTCCACCCCCGATGGCCACTACCACTTCAAAGTCATGCCATTCGGCATGAAGAACGCTCCAGCTACCTTTCAACGACTGGTGAACCAGGTATTGGCGGGACTCGAGGAGTTCAGCGCCGCCTACCTGGACGATATCGCTGTGTACAGCCGCCACTGGTCAGACCACCTCCGCCACCTCCGAGAGGTCCTGCAGGCCCTCCAACAGGCCGGCCTCACAATCAAGGCCAGCAAGTGCCAAATTGGTTAGGGGTCCGTGACCTATCTCGGACACCAAGTGGGAAGCGGTCTGGTGGCCCCTCTTCAACTCAAGATCGCTGCCATCCAGTCCTGGCAGCCTCCAGTCACGCAAACCGAGGTCCGAGCCTTCTTGGGGCTCACCGGATACTACCGGCGGTTCGTGAAGGACTATGGCAGCATTGTGGGGCCCCTCACAGAACTCACATCCAAAAACCACCCGAAGAAGGTCAACTGGACTCCAGACTGTCAAGCGGCCTTCGAGAAGCTGAAGGCCGCCATGTGCACTGCCCCTGTGCTCCAGGCCCCCGACTACAGCCGGGAATTCATCGTACAAACTGATGCCTCCGACCATGGCATCGGGGCGGTCCTCTCCCAGTTGAACCCCGAGGGACTTGACCAACCGGTGGCCTTCATCAGCAGACGCCTACTGGCCCGAGAACAGCGCTGGAGCACCATCGAGAGGGAGGCCTTCGCAGTAGTGTGGGCCCTCAAGAAGCTCCGGCCCTATCTCTTCGGTACCCACTTCCGGGTGCAAACAGATCATCGGCCCCTGCAGTGGCTAATGCAGATGCGGGGGGAAAATCCCAAACTATTGCGTTGGTCCATCTCCCTGCAGGGGATGGACTTCACTGTGGAGCACCGACCTGGCCAAGACCACGCCAACGCGGATGGCCTGTCACGCTTTTTCCGCCTCGACGAGGAGAGTCCCCAAGAGGATGGGTGACTCTCCCCGCCTTCAGCTGGGGGGGACGCATGTTGGACAGGCCACATGAAGGGCTTGCTCCCTCCCCGCATGACAGGGCCCGAGCACCGGCCCTCCAGGTGTTACCCACAGAAGCAACCCGCACCCCGTCCCCTACGGGACTCCTGCCTCCGGACATCTCTGTATCATTGGGCTGAGCCACTGTCAGCTCCATCGCCCGGCCCGGCCGCCATCTTGGACACTGCACCACGAGGCCGCGTGGCCTCAACTCGACCCTAACCCTGGACCTGACCAGGCCCCGACATCCCGGCGCCACCATCCACCCAGGAGGTGAACGGACCACTTGGCAGGTTAATGGGAGAAAGAAGTGTCGATGGCTCTCCCCCGCCAGGTGCCGATCGCCCCCAGCTCCCCCGGGCGCTGGCTCCACCCCCCTGCTGGGTGTCTGGACTCCCTCATCCTGGACCTCCCGACCTCCAAGTGCGAGGGTCCGGACATCAAAGGGCACCAGACCTATAACTGGGGCAGCTCCAGAGCAGGAAGGCAGTTGTATCCTGGAGTCGAGAGACACCGTGAAGAACTCATCCTTGACGGACTGCTGGCGCTGCCGCAGCCCTGCCTTGTGAACTATCATCCTGCCTGCTGACGCTGCCGCAACCTTCTGCATCCTTCATCCTCGTCGGGACCTGCTGGTGCTGCCGCGGACCGTTGTAACTACCACCTTCACCGGAACCTGCTGGCGCTGCCGCTGACCGTCGCTACCTACGATCATCTCGGGAGCTGCCGGCGCTGCCGCGGCCCGTCCTCCTAGAACGCCGAGCTCGAGGATTGTGAGCTACCCATCATATCATCGCATCTACCAGATTGGTAACAAGACTGTCCCGCTACCCCCTTTCCAATCCAAGAGGCTAGAATCAAGGGGACCCCTGAGTCCTGACCTCCTTGTACCATTCTACCGTACCTAAAGATTGCTTATAAAGAACGTTAAACCTTATCTTTGTGTGGTGTACATCTGTGGGGGGGAAGTTACTCGTCTGTACAATCGCTGGAGACGGCTCTCCCCGGAGACCTCTCCCCTTGTCCTCGGCCGACCCTCCAGGTCCGTCTAACAAGCTGCCCCTGGTCTGTCACAGTTACTACTTCTCTCTTGTTACATAAGCTGCCTCTAGTCTGTCACAGTCGTTACTCCTCTCTTGTTACAGAAGCTGCCCTGGACTGTCACAGTCACTACTTCTATCTTGTTACAGAAGCTGCCCTGGACTGTCACAGTCACTACTTCTATCTTGTTACAGAAGCTGCCCCTGGCCTGTCACAGCTGTTACTACTCTCTTACCAAAGATCAATCAATTCATTAATCAATGAGGCATTGTGGTGAGAAGGGCCGGACTGAGCCCCCTGGGTGTTTTCATGTCCCTTGAGTTTCGCTGTGAATGAAATGAATGAAATGAAATGAAATGAAATGAAATTTGCTTTGTAGAGCGCATGGCTGCCCGAAAGCGTCCCAGCGCTTGCTTAGGGAACCCGTCCTGGCTTTCCCTGTGAGGCGTCCACTCCTGGGCACCCCCAAGGTGAAGGCCACGCATCCTTAGCGTTGTGGGGGCCGTTGTGGAGATTAAGCAAGCTATTGCCCAGAGTTGCAGAGTGGGACTCCATGATTGGAATAGGCACAGAGGCGAGAATGATCAGGTCCGTGGAATTTTGAGCCCAAGACCCGCCGAGGCGGGGAATTGAACCCTGGTCCGGGCCAGAACTCTGCATCAGGGTCTGCCGCTCCAACCATTGAGCCACACTTAACGCCACTCACAGGACACGCCGGATGTCGCTGTGCTGCTGGCTCTGACGTCATTAGAGTCTCACCCTACGGGGGCGCAGGGGGTCGTAGACAGGCCCTGAAGAAGGTCCTGGACCGGAAGCCTCTTCAAGCAGATGTTGTGCCAGGTGTGCAGTGAACACATTTGGAGGGGCTCAGAGCTGGCATCTGTCATGGAGGAGGCCTTGCGCCGACGTCCCGTGCCCATGCCCTTCCGGTGCCACCTCAGATGATGCTGGCCCCTGGAGGGAAGGTGAAGGAAGGCACCCCCTCCTCTGCTCTCACAGCGGCCGCCCTCCTCGGCACCGACAAACATCCGTCCCAATGACAGGATAGTGAAGGGCTGGCACACCCCTCTTCTGCCCCTCTGCCCCAAGCCCCCTCCTCAACATCGAGCTGGAGCAGCATGTGCCACAGGCAGGAAGTGGGGGCACCGGGCACCGCACCTCCCTTTTCATCACCCTCCATCCCTATCTCCCCTCCTCAGAGCTTCGTGTCCACTGCCAGGAGGGCGAAGGGACTGCGCTGGGCGCCGCACTTCCCTCTTCACCCTGCATCCCTACCTCCCCTTCTAAGAGAAACCTGACACACATGAGCCGGGCACAGCACCCCCACCCCTCGCTCTAAGTATCCTTGCCCTCTGTCAGGAGTAGATAGCCGGGCACAGGGCACTATTCTTTCCTCTTCAACCTCCACCGCCACCAGGCGCATGCAACATCCATTGGGCTATGAGGGTTTCAGACCGCTTGTGGCATATCCTATACCCCCTCTCTCCTGGGGTTGTGTGTCAGCCAGGGTTCCTGCAGATTCCAAAACACACACAGGAGCATATTTACAAGCAAGTGGCAGAGGAGCGGGTTAGCCCCAAAATTGATAACGCAACTCTCCGTCACTTTAGAAATGCAGGGATGCGCTGCATTTATAATTATACAGTACTTACCTGTGTTTCTCCCTGCGCTGGTGCTAAATTCAGCTGCCTAGCGCCAACGCAGGCTCCCGTGCACAATGGTTCCCGGGTGCCTGCGTTGAGGGACTGATTGCTTATGTGCAGGAAGGTGTAGCTTCCTGCACGTAAGCAATCCAGAATGGCGAATTGTAACCCCTATGCGTGCTGGATTGTGCAGTACACATAGAAGCTGCAAACTGTCATTTTTTAATGATTGTTTAAGGGCTGAAGGGACACCTTTCTGCACATAAACAATCATTGGCGTTTTGCTGTTGTTATGTGTGCTGCGCAATGCAGCACATGCACAAACAGCAACACAAGGAGAATTAAAGCATTTCTCCTCATTTCGCCATATTAAGAGCAGGTTTTCCCTGACCTTAATTTTGGCGCTGCCTCCTAGTTACCCTTGTAAATATGGGGCAGAATCAAAATCAATGGGTGTTGATGCAGAATTGAAAGGAATGCCCACTGCAACGCTACATTGCCCACCCATTTCACGCTAAGTGTAGCGTAAAAGGGGACCCTATTTACAAGGTGGCATCAAGCCATGTTAAGTGGCGTAATGCCGCCTTGTAAATAAGGCAAAGCCCCTAGCGCCACAGGAAAGCCATTGAAAGTGACGTTCTTATGGTGATAGAGGCTTGTAAATATGCCCCGCAGATCTTTACCCAATGTGCGCTGCACTGCGCTAGAGATGGCGCTCCAATGACAGCCTCGTGCCAAGCATTTCACAGACCAATAAAAAGGACGTCTGATCTTGAGTGCAATGGGGCGGGGACGAGAGGTTGCTAAAAAAGATCAGAATTCTACATCTCTTTTGGAGGCCTTTACCCTTTAGGTAAATACATATACAATGGAACAGACATACCTTAACCCCTTCGACTCTCATGTCGTACGCTCATGACGAGCTGAGCTCGTCATGTAACGCAGGTTTTTTAAAAACTCAGCGCACAGTGGGAAAACGGCCCGCGCGCATGGGATTAAAAGAAAAATACACGCAAGTTAAATAAATGGGTGGGAAATCCATTCTTTTGTTGTGAAAGTTCATTGCACAATGCGACTACTGCTGCTCTCTAAGGTGCAAGCAGAGAGTCACAGCACTGCACCCTGGGAAGTGCCCTGGGGAATAGTGACGTGCATTTATAGTGCCACAAGGCCCCAGCCTACGACCGAAAGCACTGTGAATAAAGAAGTAATTCATTTAAATTGTGTTGCACGCAGTATGAGAGAGACTGCTACAAAAAGTGAAAAGAGATATTGGCCCACATGCATCAATCTCGGCTTTTGCGATTTCTAAATTGCGATAAAAAGCGATTCGCAATTTTGAAATCGCAAAAGCCTATGCATGATTATTTTTTTAATATTTATGCAATTCGGTAGAAATCGCTATTTCTACCCAATCGCATAAAAAATGCGATTTTGTAATTGCGAATTCGCAATTCCCATTCATTCCTATGGGCCAAAAGGCCCATAGGAATGAATAGGAATTGCGAATTCTCAATTTCAAAATCGCAAATCCTGATTGCATTTCAAGGGTGGTGAGGGGGGTTCAAATGACCCCTCCTGCACCCCTGAAATGTATTTTTCGCATCATGTTGCACACACACATGTCCTAAGGACATGTGTGTCCGTAACATGAATGCTTTTAAAATGGGTTTTCTGTGTTAATAACACTTTTTGCAAATTTACTGAGTAGTTCAACTACTCGGTAAATTTGTCCCTCTAATTGCGAATTCGCAATTTCAAAAGTATTCATGCATTGCTTTTAAGAAATCGCAAATTTGCGATTTCTTAAAAGCAATCGCATTTTTGGAAATCGCAAAAATGTTGCGATTTCAAAAAATGCTTGATGCATTCCAAAAAGCATTTTTGGAATCGCAAACGGCCGATTTTAAGGAATCGCACCGTTTGCGACTCCAAAAATGAATGATGCATGTGGGCCTTACAGCCTGATTCATGATCGGGCCGTTTTGCGAGGCTCAAATAGCGAATCATAAGGAATCGCTATTTGAGACTCGCAAAACGGTAATCATGTAGGAATCGCAATATTAATTGCGATTCCCACTGATTCCTTATTTGCGATTAGCTAATTGCTAATCGCAAATAAGGAATAACTCCCCTTGCATTCCTATGGGCCAAAAGGCCCATAGGAATGCATGGGGAGTATTCCTTATTTGCGATTAGCAATTTGCTACTCGCAAATAAGATAGCGATTTAAAGGGTGCCAGGGGTGTCCAAAGGACACCCTATAGCACCCCTTAAATGCAAATTGAAACAGGTGTTGCGCACACACATGTCCAAAGGACATGTGTGTGTGCAACATGCAACTTAGAAAAATGCTTTTAAAAGCATTTTTCTAAGTTTTTGCTATTTACCGAGAGGTCTGACCTCTCGGTAAATAGCGGCCCAAAATTGCATTTTCGCAATTTTCAGATGCTTCATGAATTGCATTTAAGGAATCTCAAATAGAGATTCCTTAAATGTAATTCCTCGCAATTTAGCGATTTAGCAATTACCGATTTTTGCATTTGGGATGCTGAATCCCAAATGCAAAAATCGCACTCGCAAAGGGCCGGATTCTCAGAATCCGGCCCTTTGCGAGCCGATTTAGCCTTCATGAATAAGGCTGTTAGTGTTTAAGATAAAACAAGTGTGTTAGAAAATATATATATAGTACAACGTAATCAGATTGTACTTGGTGCAAACCTATGTTTATATGTTTCCATTAGAAGGTGGCCCTCAAAATTCAGCTGACACCTTACCTTACCTCTCAAGGAATAATTCTCAGTCACCATGAAGCCTCAAATGTCTCCAACAATGACCGCCATACACGGGCTCCCAAGCAGACTCCAGATCTGCCAGTTACCCAGCTGCACACATTTACATTCCTTTCAGGGACCAGGCACTCTGGGGGGAAGGCTGGCATCCTCTTCCATGTCTGCCCCTCCCTCGGCTTCACAGAGTATGAGCCCCACCCCCCTTCCCTTACAGAGTTGGAGACGTCCCCCCCCACCCCCCTCTCTTACAGCCAGAGGCACCGGTAGGTCCCATTGTTTTTAAAAACAAAAAGGCATGAGAATGGTGATTAAAAAACTTGAAAAGACTGGGAATGTCCTTCACAACACCCAGTGACACTTCAACCTCTGAGGTCGTCGAATACCTGTGGAGGAGGCGGAGGTCGTGTTTCCATTGCTTCTGCGGCCTGTCTGTCTGTCCATCCAGCCCCCCTTCACGGTGCCCATAAGAGACATGGGCCTGATTGGTTCAGAGCTGAGTTCCATTCTGGACATGTAGAGAGACCCGGGCTCCTGTACCCGGATGTACGGGGTGCGGATCTATCAGCTCAATGTAACTGGCTGGGAATCCCAGCAGGTAAAGGGAATGTGGGGGAAGGCTGCAGGGCAGCTCGGGTCCCTTCCATGGCCCCTCGGAGGAGGCATGGGGTAAGCACTACATGCCCCCCCCCCCTGCCAGCCAATGTTCCCCACTCACCCGCCCCACACCTTCCCTCCACCTGACGTCACAGCAGCCGCTGCACACCTTACCACAGCTGCGGGCAGGTGCGTGAAGCCCCATGGGACAAGGACCACCGCCGTGAACACCAGTCTGCGTCCACAGAGTCAAGCCGCATTTCATGAGCTTCCAGCTGTGAATGCATGGGACTGGGGCGTTGTTACTGCACGTAACTGGTAGTTATGTGTGCAGAGTTTGCACCCCACCCGTACCGCGTATCTTGTAATGAGGGCCACGCTGGGCTCCTTAAAGGGCCTGGGGATAGATCAAAAGGGATGAAAGGCCCAGTTATCAGACCCTCGCACACCTACCAGTACACAGCAGGGGTACTCAACACTCTTTGCCTTTAACAAAAGACAGGGGGCCCGATTCACAGAACTAACTTAAGACAAAATCCTAAACTTACGACCATTTTGGTATTCACAAAAGGCACTTACTCATTTCGGTATTCACAGAAGTTAGGAGTCCTAGCTTTAGGAGTCCTAAATGTCTTCGGTGAATACTGAAAGTCTTAAAGTTAGGATTTTTTTCAGTTTAGGAGTAGTAAAGTTAGGACTCCTAACTTTAGGACTCCTAAATGCCTTCTGTGAATACCGAAAATCTTAAAGTAAGGATTTTTTTCAGTTTAGGAGTAGAAGAAGAAGAAGAACTTTATTTCGATTCAAAGATAGAATCATAAAAGTATAAACAGATTAAAAAACGACGTTACACATATAATTAAAACAAAATAGAAGCCATACAGTTATATTAACATCCAAAATACATATTATATATCCAGTTTGAATTTACAATACATTCATTATAAAAGGGTCATATATGTAAACAAAAGATATTGTAAAGTGCATGTGCATTCCATTTGAATACCAATATATACAATAATCTGCTAGATGTATGTCTGATAATAATCGTCAATATCCAATAATGCCGTTCAATATCGATTTCTGATAGTGAGCGCAAGTCTAATAAAGCTAAGCACAGCAATACATATGGCTGGAGTTGATAAAGATAATAAGTATTCATAACCCTCTTTGTAATAGCGGGAACCAAGAGTTAACAAAACAGGCTTAATGAAACAATTTCTTGGATCTTTATACAATTTACAAAAAAGAATGAGGTGCAGAGTATTTTGTGAAACTTTCTTATTACAGGGGCAAGGGGGAAGTCTCTCACACCACCCTGCTTGCTTTGGAAAAGCAAAAAGAAAATGCAACGTACCAAGGCGAAACCTTGTCAGGTAAAAACACCATTGGGCATGCGTAATATATGATCGATAAGGCTGCTGTTGCAGCTTACTCCCATCATATACTGCATGCTCACTATTTCTTAACATACCTAACCTGGTACGGAAGGCGTCCCTGATTGATATGTGTCCCAATCCAATCTTGTGAAAGGTTTCCCTTACGTATAATAACCATGGAATCTCCATAGAGCAATCAAGCTTAAGGCAGTCTTGCAAGATTTCCTTTGTGAGTTTCAATTCATCAGACCTCCAAACCTTGCTCCATAGCAGCAAAGGTGAGACATAGATAGTATCACTCACAAATTGCAGACCCACCTCAGTATGACAAAAGCTATTTGAAGTGCCAGATGGAACAGATAAAAGGCTCTTTATGAATTTATTTTCCATGACTTGGATTTTGTTGCAGTTTTGTATCCCCCACACTCCAGCGCCATAAGTTGCAACAGGAATGCATTTTGCTTTATATAGAGTTTTTAGTTCTGCAGCCGGCTTTTGACCCAATTTACTTGAGAAACGGAAAAGGGCCTCTATAGATTGCGTAGCCTTTTGAACACGGGCTGATATTAGAGGATCCAAACTCAGAGTTTTATTGAATAAATTCCCAGATAATTAGAATTATCGACTTTCACAATAATTGAGTCATTCACCATATACCTACGAGATTTTCCCCTTTAGGGCCGCAGACCATGGCAAAAGACTTTGTGAAGTTGACCCTTAGATCTAATCCTTGCATAAAGGCTTCAAAAGCATTCAAACACGTTTGCATGCTATTGGCGGTTAGGGTCATTAACACCGTGTAATCTGCATAAAATAACATCGGTATCCGTTTACCATTAACCTGGGGAAAGTCTACACAACTTTCCAATAGATAGCCTTCCAAACCGTTGGTGTACACCAGGAACAAAAAAGGGAGCTAGGATACATCCCTGGTGCACACCTTCAGTCGATGGGATAGGATTTGTCTTCTCCCCACCTGGGCCAAATCGAATCCTCACTGTTGTGGCAGCATGCAGTCTGCGAAGGAGGGTGACCAACGGTTCTTCAAACCCATGGTCTCCATCATCTGCCACAGTTTATCTCTACAGACTGTAGTGTAGTTCCTAGTTTCCCACTAGGCCCTGCGCATTGGAATAACATAAACAGTAGTATCGACGTAGAAGTGCGGATCTTCCAGGCCTCCACTGACTATGCTAAACTTAATTGGGTTTGTTACCAACTAGCTCAGAGGTCACTGGAAACTTTCTTCTCTGCATAGGAAGTGATCAGCTTCCCTGGCACAGACAAGAAGGGATTCAGCTTTCCAACAACCGTGCAACATGACAACTTTGCTCCTCAGATTAAGAGTCAATCTCTAGGGTCGTGTGAAACAATAGATAGTTATTTTACTCAGTCAGGTTAGTGCAGATTACTTTCACGATATGTAGAGAATAGAGAGACAGGCGTTTGTCAATAAAGGGTTAACATTTATTGAACAGTCTTTCTTCTCGTACAAGAGAAATGTATTGCCACAATTGCAAGACTTGTTATTATAAAAAGTAGGTACAGTAAGATAAGTATTGCGAAATAATACGGTAAAAGCATTGATATGGTTTCTTAGCCATACAATGGTTTAAAAGTAATAAAACATATATACAGTCATATATACATTAGGCTAACATACTCAACTGGTGCTTCTAACTACGCCTACCCCAGTGTACCTGACCTAAGCCTAATACTTGGGAGGGGAGTAAGTAAGTAGCTCTAAG
Source organism: Lissotriton vulgaris (assembly GCF_964263255.1). Lineage (NCBI taxonomy): Eukaryota > Metazoa > Chordata > Amphibia > Caudata > Salamandridae > Lissotriton > Lissotriton vulgaris. The sequence goes on from NW_028240902.1 coordinate 300,302, forward strand.
TTAAGTCGGTTTTGCCAAGGTTTGCTTCAAGAATTCTCTTCTAAGGGTTTAGTCAACACCATACCTCTGAATAGAATGATGGAGGTCTGGTATCTCCTTCAGGGGGAACTCGGTATCCCAGTCACCCGCGAGGGCAGACTAGAAAAGCTGGAGCTGGATTTCTCTGCAGGAGAAAGGCAGCGTCTCTCTTCAGCGCGTCGAGGAGGAGGAGGGGGGACAGAGTCCGCGGGTAGCTGGCATCTGCTGGGCTTCTTCGCAGAGGGACGGCTGTTCAGCTCCTAAGCTCACCACACCATCGTTTGCGCTTTAGCAGCGATAATGGTATCAGTAGCTTCACCAACAGCAACGGGGCAGCAGCAGCATCAGCGTACTGCATACAGCATACAATAGCAATGGGACACCAGCAATTGCTTAAGGCAACGTTGGTAATATTTATACCTGACAGGTGCCTGGTTTGACGTAAGTTTGCTGGACATAAGACGTCAATTAAAGATGTCACTAGGAAGTGATAGCTATCAGTTGCTCATTAGAGTTCCATTACTAATCAAAACACAGCAAGCGGGGATTTCCAGGTTTGCTGAGTTTTTATCTTGTTGAAGAACTCGGAGTGTTAATCTAGGAATATCAGATAGTGACTTCTGCTCTGTCATTGCACTAATTGGTTGCAAAGGAAGCGGCAGAGAACTATTCTGGAATGTGGCTCTGTTCGTGTGAGGCCAGAGATGACTTTCTGAATATCGCACTTTAACGTTTATGGCAATATAGGGAATAAATGGATTTATAGCCGAATAGGGGCATAAGGTCACAGTATCGATCAGGAACCTAGATAAACACGCAACACCCACTCCACGGGTTCATGTCCATCAAATTACTAAAACTAGAGCAATAGGATGCATGTGTAACATTGCCCACCCCAAAATACATAAATGCATTCGAAATAGGCGTATATTGTAATACGTGAAATTTAGGTACTGTACGTTTTTGAAGCATAGAAGTCATTCAAAAATTATTGCATATGAAATCAATGAACGATTATGCAAAAAGAATTACACATGAAATATCTCTGAAACAGAAGAAGGGCGAGATAAATCATCACATATAAATGCATTGCAATAACATGTGCTAGAGGCTGATGTAAGGTTGTTATGTCTCTAGATGTGTTTAGAAATAGAAGTTTGAAGCTTCTGTTCTCTAAGAATAGTTTTTACGTTAAGCAAAGAATTGTTCGTGCCAAAAAAAGGGTCAATATTAAAAAGTGTTCAATTCAAAAGAATTAATGCTTGAACGGGGAAATACAGTTCCAACGCTTTTAGCAGTTTTTGTTGTTCAAAACTGAAGGCCGAATTCAGAGTTCATGGGAACGCTGTGTGTCGGAAAGCTTCTCCAAAGTTATTATTTCTGTACGGGTGAGAACATCGTATCAGACAGGCTCTCAAAGAATTGGTCTACAAAATCAGGTGACAGTTCAACCAAATTTGATAGTGCTGTAACTTGGCAGGTGTGAGAATGATTGCTGTCATCAAAGTCAGGATCAGCAATGCTCACAGAAGGTCGTACCTGGGTGATGTTGCTTTTGTCACTCGCTCCACTGTTACCACCTAGTCGTAGTACAGGAGTCTCAACGAATGCTGTCATCAGGATTGGTAGCCGCTGGGGACAACACAATGCGTGAGCCGTTATTGGACTGAGCAAAGTATCGACGTCCATTGGTACTGCTGATGGAAGTGAAAGACAGATGTCCAACACGCACTCATCTCCGCATAGCATACATCGAAGTACCGGTAAGATACAGTTCTGCCATATAGGTCTGAATGAAAGGAACCAGGTCATGTTTAGATCTCTCAGCCTGGCCAATCCAAGGACGTTAGTTATCCTGTCCCGGTAGCGCATTGCTAGGATTGTCTCTTCCATTCCCATGGGAGCTATGTCTGAGCTTTGGCTTGCCATAACGAAGCAGGACGGTCAAAAATAAAATCCTTGCTACAAGTCCCAAAAATAAGGGTATGCCGCCAAAAACAGAGTGTACAAAATTAGGAACGATTCCCAAAATTGCTTGAAAAGGTGTTAGCAGTCCCGTAAAAATCGTCTTAAATATGCCTTGGATGCCTGTGGCACTAGACATGTTAAGGAGTTGGCTAAGCATTTCTACGAAATGCACGGGGCAATTTGTTGATAAAAGTTCATGAACTTCAGTAGCTGTCCTTGCAACTAGAAGATCATACGTCTCTTTTGATGACGTTATGGGCACTGTTGTCTGTAAAAGCACAGACTTCATTTTGCTTAAAGTATCAATTCGTATAGAATAGAGATTCAGACGAGGCCAGATGGGAGTCACTGTGTCTGCAGGCCCACTTGGGAACAATGCCTGCATACAGCATTTGACCATGGATGTTACTCTTACTAGATAACTTTTCCCTGACACAAGGCCACAACATCTGTGATCCGTTCTAAGAATGTAACTCCCGTTTGCGAGTTGCATAAAGAAGGGCTCTATCTGAGTTGCAGGTGTGACAAGCTGGTGGCATGAAAGGTTGTTAGAATTTCCATCACAAGCTCCGTGTAAATTAATACCCTGACACAAAAGTATACCGCTTAGTGAATGTTTACAATTTTCACCACTAAGAAATACATTTTTGTCGCTGTCAGTATAGCAAGAATGTGTGTATGGTAATTTCCATTCTGATTTTACATATCCTTTACCCAATTGTTCATACTGGCCAGTAGGTATGTATTCAAGGCACTTTTTAAATCGGAAAGTTGTTATCGGAATAGTGATAATTCCGTGTATTATCCATTCAATGACAGGACTCTCTGACATTGTCAATGGTAATCTCTCAAGTTTTTCGATACTTAGGATTGTATAGTCTGCTCCTTTCTGTGCCAAACTGATTTGTTTATCAGTAAGGTTAAAAATGGAAAATAATGACGTTGTGTTGATTAAACGCCAAGGCACATAGCCTGAATGAAGATTTTGCAGCGTCCAGCCTAATTGTATAATAGAACGTAATTGAGATTGGCCATGTTGTAACATTAGCAAGTCTCTATCTATCACATCAAAGGCAGAGGATACAATATTGTCCAACGAATATATTCTGGAAGACAGAGTCATTAACCCATTGTCCACTACAGAAAGTGATTTCTCCAAATTAATACGATCAATTTCTCGTATTTTCTCTGCTGTTTCAATTTGTTTGACTTTCCAAGCCTCGTTGTAAGCAGCATAGATACTGGTCGCTATGAAACGCTTTTGACGCTGTTTGCGTGGTCCAAGAATGAAATCGCGCAAATCAGCACCATCTTTTAGTAAAGACAAGTGTTGCTTAATTTCAGCCAGTGTGGATGATGTTAGCCATTCAAGGCAGAGTTTCCCTACACTGTATGTTGTTATTATCCCTGGATGTTGTCTCTGGGAGTATCTCGGGTCTAGTCTGGTCATTTTTAACCCCTGTGTTTTATTCAGGAATCTATCTTGACAGTTAGTTGTGTCAGTAGGCCAGATTAACCACTTTTTCCAATCGGGATGTGTTCTGTTAAAATGTAAAATTTGTGACACGTCTAACTCAATATCTGTAGTTGTATTTTCAGGTATTGGCTTTGGAATAGACGGTGTTTTAAGGTCTTTGATCTTAGCTATGCCAAGACAGGATGTTTGGTGTATTGTGTCATTTAAAAACATCATTTGTTCTGGTATCATGCAGGTTCTGAATAGTGCTTCAAGGCCTTGTACCTGCCAATCTTTTGTACCCCAAATTGTTTTCGTTTCAATGTTATTTTTCCAATAATCAAAACCAAATGTCATCATTTTTTCATAAAATGCTTCTGAATATATCAATTTAGAATTTGTCAGCATTGTTTCCATTCCTGTTTTATCTAATAGTTTGTAATAAAACGTTTCTGCATTACTGGTGTTAAACCCTGAAAAGTATTTGAATTTCTCAAAAAATGCTTTAGAACTGCTTTTAGGTGGTGTAGCACAATGTTCCCATTGATTATACATAAAAACATTTCTAGGCTGTGCAGATTTATGCAAATAATGATCACCATAATGTGTGTAGCAGAATAATTGCTCATAACTAGATGAACCTTGTAAATAATCATGTTCTGTGAATCTAGCTGACATTACTAAATCAGACATCATGTCAATAATACTGTTAAAGTCCCAATCATCAGAGAATGTACTAGGTTTTACAAAGTCACTTAAGGAAACCTTCAGTTGATGAGGATACTTCAGGATTTCGACCGGACCATAGATCTCATAGTCAGTTTTCTCCCATACTACCCCACCAGGTATTGGAATTGCTGTGACATTTACTGTTGACAGTTCTCTTTTCTTCACGTGGGATGATCTGTGTGGTTTTAGGACTAGGTTGATGTTCTGACTTGCTGTGTCCATTCTACTATATTTTCCCTCAATGAATTTTCCCAAACAAAGTACCATGATGAGCCAAAGTAGGAGGAAAAATACACCTAGACCGAACCAGAACTCTAACCAAGGTGAAATAAGGTAGATTTCCTTTAGTTGATGAAAGAGTTCCGTTGCTTTTTCTTTAAAAGTCTTTTTTGTTTCTGGCATCACTTCTGGGTCGTTTTGATCTTCAGAGAAGTTGTCGAAGTTGATGAAATAACCAGAGGCAGTTCTGTCAATTGTTGGGATTGTTCTTTCAATCTGTCTCTCGGTAGCACTTTCTGATGCCACATTAGTGTAGACTGGTGTTGTTTCTTGACGAACCGTTTCAATCTGTGTCTCAAGAGGCACGAGTTCCATGGCATTATTGCATAGTCCTTCTCTGTGCACTGCAGGCTGATCGAATGTGATTAGTCTTTCAGTTTGAACCTCTTGGATTGTTGCAAGTTTGGGTATTCTGTTGTTTCTTGGGAGTCCACTGGGCCTACTGTTGATTATAGGCCACATGCTTGTGGTTTTACCAGGTCGATAGACACGACTCTGTTCTCCTTTTTACCAGCAAGGGGCGGTAGTACTACTGATCTTGTTCCGGTGACTGCCAAGACAGGTACTGCTTTTCTGTAAGAAGGCCCAAATTCCTTCTTCACCGCGATTTTTTCTCTGACTAGATCCCCAATCTTTGGAATCCAGACAGGCCTTGCTGGGGCTGTTGCTTGTGGTGCCTCGTCAGTGGTAGATGGCTGTTGCTTAAGGATTTTCTTGTTTCATTCAGTTCCTGTAAAACAGCCAAACGATCTTTGATGTCAAAGTCTGTTGTTTTTTCTTGTACCACTGATATCTGACTATCGAGGTCCTGAATGTTCATTCTAATTCCGAACAATAGTTCGTATGTGCTGAAACCTTTTAGAGAATTTCTTGGCAAGTTATTAAGACTGGTCTGGACACTTATTAGATGTTTGACCCACCCAGCGCCTGAACCTAATACCTTCGCTGTTATAGATCGCTTTATGTCTCGGTTTTTTCTTTCTACCACACTATTCCCTTCGGGGTGCGACGGACAAGAATACCGCAACCCAATTCCCATGCTGGCCATGGCCTCCTTATAAGCTCGAGAGCTGAAAGCAGGACCCTGGTTAGAATGGAACGTGGTAATTGCGTATATGCCGACATGGACTCGCAAATCTTTTATAACAGTTCTAGGCGTCAGCCGAGCGTTGGAGGCCACATTTTTTAAGTGTGTTTAGCCTTAACTGTGTACAATGGGACGCGCTTCTCTTCTTTGATTGCGCAGATAGACCGCCTTATGCTGTCTAGCTGGGATCCTGAAACTACACTGGCCTGTTCATTACTGCGATCTCTGTTGCAGTCTTCACAATTTTGAGCAAAACATTGAATATCTATACTCATTCCTGGCCACCAGTACTCTGATTGTAATTCTTTCAGAGAATCTTTAATTGTTTGGTGTCTCAGACCCAACCCCATGTGTGCTTCCAGTAAGAGGAAGCCCCTCCTGTTCCTGTTTGGAATTACTCTGTCCCCCACTCCAGGGATTCGAGCAAAAGGAACGATTACCTATGCATAATTGAGTGGATAGTTTACGGGTAGTGCTGCACAGTCGCCTTTTACGGTCGTTTTTACTGCCAGCATGGTTTCCCCGTCTATGTATTTTTCTGTACGCTTTTTTGTGGCTACGGAAGCCGGATTAGTTGCTTCCGCTGTGGCTGTATTAGCCAATGATTTCCCTGCAACGTGAACGCCATCACGTCGAAGACTCTGTGCGTGAATCACGTGAGTCTTTTGTAGTTCTTTGTGTAAAAGAGCTACCTGTTTCCAGAGCAATGTATGCTTTATTGTGGCACCTGTGTCATCTTTGTAATCGTTTTCAATCCACCTCTGCAGCTTATTGTTGTAAGAGTTGACGCAAAAATGAGAATCCCACACGATAAGTGTCGGGAATTCACGTTCTGCATTTTCAAGCGCCATCTTTAAACATCTGATTTCAGCTCTCGGAGCCGAACAGTTTCTCAATGATTCAGTTTTTGTTACTTTCGGTCTGAATTTACCGCACAGCCAACGACCTTTAATGATCGCACATGCTGCAGCGTAGGATTTGCTCTCTACGTTGAAATGCTGTACAAATCTTTCTGTATAGATTATACAGGCGTATTGTGGGAGAGGCAGAACTTCGATTGGCAGAGGATATTCTTCTTCATATTCTAAATCATTCAGTTCTTTCAATTGTGGAGCGAAATAGTATCTTACATCTTCCGCTCCTAGAGAATCTACACACTGTATCCATTTCGGATCCAGTGACACTGTAGGCAGGTTTACTGGGCTGAATAGCGCCTCGAAGGCGGATTCCGCTGTGAGGATATTAATCCTTTTGCCGTGTGCTAGTTCTCGTTCATTTGCTAATGCGATTTGCACTGCTTTCACAGTTCTTTCTGTGTGACTGAATGTTTCTTCTGCTTGAGTGTACAAGTGAGATTTAATTGAAATAGGTACCTTTTCTCCCTCATTAGAGGTTAGGTACGTGAATCCGCATCTTCCTGGGATGACTCGGATTACAAGATCGCGTGTATTGTCACGAGTATCTACTTTTTTTTTAGCTAACATGTCTGTTTGCAGTGATCTCAAAATTTCTGTGTGTTTTTGAGTCCAATTGATTTGTTTAAAATCAGGTTTAATTAGTTCGTAGAGAGGTTTAACCCTCTCTGCGTAATTTAGAATGTAAGTTCTTCCGAAATTCAGAAAACCTAGAATGGATTGTAAATTCTTCAGCGTTTTTGGAGCTTGGAGTACAGCGCACTTCTCTAAGAAGTTGTCCGCTAGGCTTTTCCCTTCACTTGATAGTTCGTACCCTAAAAATAGTACTGTCAGATGGGCAAATCGAGACTTTTTAAAGTTGAATTTGTAACCCTCTGCTGCGAAACCAAGTATAATGGTGTTCACTCTTTTCAAGTGAGTATCCAAGTCGTCGTCTGTGAGATAGATATCATCTACGTAAGATAATGCCTCATCATCATATATTTGTAGTAACTCTGTTACCCTAGCTGAGAATAGTCCTGGGCTGTTCTTGAACCCCTGTGGGAGTCGACAGAATTTTTTCTGCGACCCAAATGCTGAGAAAGCTGTCAAGTATCTGCTTTCCGGTGCAATGTTTTGACAAAAGAAACCATTAGATATGTCTAATGTTGTTTTATATTTTTTTCCTAACTATGTTATTCATTAGGGCTGCACTATGCGAGTTTTGTACTGCAAATGTTTTACAACATGTATTAAGATGTCTGTAGTCCAAAACTAGACAATATGAATCGTCTGGCTTGGAGACAGGAAACAAAGGATTGTTCATTTGAGAGGTGCATGTTTCAATCACCCCCTGGTACTCAAGTTGATCTAAGATCTCCCTGACTTGTTTTTTAGCTTCTTGCTTAATGGGATACTGCCTTTAAGCAGTTGGTTCACTTTTTAATTGGATTTTGTGAGGAGGAGAGTCCTCATCCCATCCTACATGATTTTTATATAATGCAGGTGCCTGGGCTACTGCCCATTTCCTTGCATAAGTATATTTTTTTGTGAATCGGAATGTGATTCGAGAAGGCAGCCATAATCACTTCTTCGCCACGAGGGCACTCCCTGACAAACTGTGGGGGCCAATCTTTTTCAGCTAACAGAATATCATAGCCTTTTGAGAGCTTATCCCAAAATAGACCTCTTATTTTCCTAGTCTTATCACCCTCTATACGCAATGTTATTTCGTATATTTTATGGGGCTCGCTAAGTCTGGTGTCGGCAGTTTCAACCTGAATGTATTCATTCGTGTCCACTGTCTCCAGATGACTCATCAAGATCTTGCGCGCTATACTGATTTCTGCTGCACTGTCCAACATTGTCAATGCCCACTCCCCGTTTTTCAACTGTGTCCTCAGTATTCTCGGCATGGTTGGTTACTCTAATACTGGCTACCTTCTTTGAAATTGAGATTTTTTACTCTGAGCAGGTTCCTTGTCTTTGGACTTGGTTTGCTCTCCTGGGTCTGACCGTCCTCTTTTTTCCGAATTCTGTGGAAAAGATCGAGAGGGACGTGTATCAATACTTTGATATCTATCAGGTTTTTTCAGATTATCCCTATTTCTAAGGTTATATCTTTTCTCAGAGGGCTCCCTCTGGGGAGACTGGCGTTCTCGAGTCGGAGTTCTTTCCCTCCGTCGAGGAGACCTTCCTCTGGACTGGAAAACTTTTTCCTTGGGAGTGGATTGTTTATTTCCATCCCAGCTCTTTTTAGGAGTGTTTGAATTATTTTTAGTAAATAATTTTTCAGGATTTTCGAGCAGTTGGGGCTTTACCGGTTTCCCACCCAAACTGTCTCTACCCAATTCTTCATAGCATTTCTCTATGATTTTGGCAAGCTCAACAGGATCTTCTATAACTGTTTCCTTCAACTTCTGGCGGATCGCCACAGATGCTGCTTCTCCCTTTATGTTGGCTAATAATATAGCCGAGACCTGCTTGAAGTCTTTCAGTAATTTCATACCAAGAGTTAAAGCGGGCTCTGGACCGTATTCATTTTGAATCTGTTTTAGCACATCTGGTATTACCGCCATAGACGGAACACCGTGTGTTTTTGTGTAAATGGAAGCAAAGACTGTACCCCAAGTGTCACAGTCCTCCACGTGTGGTGCGATTCCCATAGGAAGGCAGATGGTCAAGATTCTGTGTTTCTCTATAGGGGTAGTATCAGGAAATACTGCCTCTATTTGAGTGATTTTCTGTGCTAACCACAAAGGAATTTGTTCCCGTTTTACGGGTGTTTTACCAAGACATGACTGTATGTTCTGTGGTGTAATTTTATTAGTGTTCCCCTGATGAGGGGTCAGCTGTGGTACATTAACAGCTGGCTGGACTGTTGCAGTCCGCATTACATATTGGACTAATTGCCTATGTATTTTTATTAATGTTTTTAGCTGTACTAACAGCTCTTCTTTTGACATTTTTGCAATGTCAGGATGTGGTGTGTAGCTGGCTAGAACCGGCCACGTTGCTCCTGGTCTACCTAGTGGACCGAGCCTGGTAATATGATCATTATGTTTTAGGGCGCCATTAAACCAGAGCAGGTGCTCTTGGAATTTTAGTGGGATATCAGTCTCCTCGAAAGGAGCGTACTCTTCCGGAGGTTCCTCTATTTTGTAATAGTGAAACTCTTTTGTTGTAGCGTTTGCCGCTGGAAAGTTTATCCATGAATAGAATACCTCTGTCTGCCGATATTCGTGAGCCTCTATCACGAAAATTACTGTACCACCTTGCGGTGTCAGTCCGTTCTCTATAAGTTTTAAAGTTATAGATTTTCTTAAGTGGACCGGGATGATAATTGCATCCGGGTCTGTGTATTCGGGACCCTGCTGAGTCGCATCTGCTGCGGCCCCAGTGGTTCCGTTTTTTCCTGGCATTGTATAAATGCAAGGTTTGCAGAGTAGGTCTCCAAGGAGACAAAGATTAGGTGCACAATATTTTGGAACACTGTATCCTTCAACGTTGAATAGACCAGAGCTTTACATAGGAATCTCTTCCTACTGAGTTCGGGCGGATTTTAACCTTTCACCCACTCCAGACGTCTATTGGAGTATTTACGGGAGAAAGGGGTCTGTGTGAAATATGCACGACTGAGTTACTCTAACATCTTGCGTTAGTTTATCGCCTTAACAAACGTTGGGCGCCATGTAGTGTAGTTCCTAGTTTCCCACTAGGCCCTGCGCATTGGAATAACATAAACAGTAGTATTGACGTAGAAGTGCGGATCTTCCAGGCCTCCACTGACTATGCTAAACTTAATTGGGTTTGTTACCAACTAGCTCAGAGGTCACTGGAAACTTTCTTCTCTGCATAGGAAGTGATCAGCTTCCCTGGCACAGACAAGAAGGGATTCAGCTTTCCAACAACCGTGCAACATGACAACTTTGCTCCTCAGATTAAGAGTCAATCTCTAGGGTCGTGTGAAACAATAGACAGTTATTTTACTCAGTCAGGTTAGTGCAGATTACTTTCACGATATGTAGAGAATAGAGAGACGGGTGTTTGTCAATAAAGGGTTAACATTTATTGAACAGTCTTTCTTCTCGTACAAGAGAAATGTATTGCCACAATTGCAAGACTTGTTATTATAAAAAGTACGTACAGTAAGATAAGTATTGAGAAATAATACTGTAAAAGCATTGATATGGTTTCTTAGCCATACAATGGTTTAAAAGTAATAAAACATATATACAGTCATATATACATTAGGCTAAAATACTCAACTGGTGCTTCTAACTACGCCTACCCCAGTGTACCTGACCTAAGCCTAATACTTGGGAGGGGAGTAAGTAAGTAGCTCTAAGTTAAGTTGGTTTTGCCAAGGTTTGCTTCAAGAATTCTCTTCTAAGGGTTTAGTCAACACCATACCTCTGAATAGAATGATGGAGGTCTGGTATCTCCTTCAGGGGGAACTCGGTATCCCAGTCACCCGCGAGGGCAGACTAGAAACGCTGGAGCTGGATTTCTCTGCAGGAGAAAGGCAGCGTCTCTCTTCAGCGCGTCGAGGAGGAGGAGGGGGGACAGCGTCCGCGGGTAGCTGGCATCTGGTGGGCTTCTTCGCATAGGGACAGCTGTTCAGCTCCTAAGCTCACCACACCATCGTTCGCGCTTTAGCAGCGATAATGGTATCAGTAGCTTCACCAACAGCAACGGGGCAGCAGCAGCATCAGCGTACTGCATACAGCATACAACAGCAATGGGACACCAGCAATTGCTTAAGGCAACGTTGGTAATATTTATACCTGACAGGTGCCTGGTTTGACGTAAGTTTGCTGGACATAAGACGTCAATTAAAGAAGTCACTAGGAAGTGATAGCTATCAGTTGCTCATTAGAGTTCCATTACTAATCAAAACACAGCAAGCGGGGATTTCCAGGTTTGCTGAGTTTTTATCTTGTTGAAGAACTCGGAGTGTTAATCTAGGAATATCAGATAGTGACTTCTGCTCTGTCATTGCACTAATTGGTTGCAAAGGAAGTGGCAGAGAACTATTCTGGAATGTGGCTCTGTTCGTGTGAGGCCATAGATGACTTTCTGAATATCGCACTTGAACGGTTATGCCAATATAGGGAATAAATGGATTTATAGCCGAATAGGGGCATAAGGTCACAGTATCGATCAGGAACCTAGATAAACACGCAACAAGACAGTGTCGAAGGCGCTGGATAAGTCCATGAAGGCCAAGTGGATACAACCACGCTTAGCTCTCATGTACTTACCCATGATTAAGGCCAGATTAAGGCACTGCTTTGTGGTGTGTTTACCCCTCCTAAACCCATACTGGGAGTCCACAATAATACCTGATGACTCAGCCCAGGTTTCCAGGCGTGCCAATATCATCCTTCCCATCAGCTTACAGGACGCATCTATTAACGATATCGGTCTGTAGCAGCACGGATCAGCTTTGTCCCCCTTTTTAAATATCGGTACCACTACAGCCTCTTGCCAGGAGGACGGAATACCCCCTACCCCAACTGCTCTGAATAGATTTAATAAGAGTGGTGCCCACACCTCAACGTTGTATTTAAAAGGATCCAGAGGAACCGAATCCAGCCCTGGGGCCTTTAGTGGGGTAACCTTCTTAAGAGCGTCCTCTACCTCTGGGATGGTGAGTGAAAGGCTAAGCATTCGGGCTGACTCCATGTTGAAATCACTCACCCCCTCATTTGGAGTTGACAGCGTCACCGCTTTTGGGTTAAAAATTCTTCCATAATGTACTTCCCAGGTATCCCCCGCGATATGCACCAACATTTTGCCCTTTTCGTCGCTCTTTTGGAATGGGCGGTTTATTACCTCCCAGAAAAGCCTACTATCCTTAAGTTCTGAGGCTTTTCCTAAATCTTCCCATGCCTTTTCCTTTAAGTCTAATTTTCGCCTAATAATGGCGTCTCTGTAAAGTTTCCTTGCCTTTCTAACCAGCTCCATATCCCGTGGCATTTGGTGTAGAGCCTTCGTTAGTCTGGTTTGTGCTTTGGAACATTCTGCATCAAACCATTTACATCCATTTTCTTTTTTTCCACCCACAGTTTTTAATAGATGAGATGCTACATTACCTAAAGAGCCTCAAAATTCTCAATTATTACATCCGGCTCATTAGTGGCGGTTAAGCAAGCATCTATCCTTAATTTGTTTGCTTTAAAAACTTCCACCTCCAGTTGCCTTGCGTCTACCTTATCCCACTTCATGGTAGCCCCCTGATTCTGGCTACATTTTATTTTGTGTTTTGGGGTCTTAACTCTCTCAGAAACAGGACTCAAGCTTAAAATTAAAGGGTTATGGTCACTAGCAGGATTTCCATTCAAAAATTGTTTACAAGGTGAGTATACCTGCTAGAGACCATAGCAAAATCAACTATGCTCATCTGGCCCCCTGGACCTTGGAAGGTAGGTATGCCCAGGGGCCTTGAGAAATTAGACATATCCAGGACACAAAGTTCATTAATCATAATGATATTATTCAAAGCATCCCCTTGTTTTGAGTGTTTAAAATGAGCCAGTTTAGGAGTAGTAAAGTTAGGTCTCCTAACTTAAGGACTTCTAAATGCCTTCTGTGAATACCGAAAGTCTTAAAGTTAGGATTTTTCTCAGTTTAAAGTTAGGACTCCTAACTTCTGTGAATACCAAAATGAGTAAGTGCCTTTTGTGAATACCAAAATGGTAGTAAGTGTAGGATTTTGTCTTAAGTTAGTTCTGTGAATCGGCCCCAGGCATGCAAGATCCCAGCAGAGGGAAGCGGAGAGACAGTGAAAATATATGATGTACTGTGTTTGTAGAGACCCTTCCTAAACCTTCAGACACCCAAAGTGCAGACCAGGTAGAAACACTGCTTTCTCTGACTTTCTCAATGCTTTGAAGACCTTCCTAATACCAGGCACTATTTAAATAGAAACTGAAATAAAGATGATATATTCTGCCGTCGGGTGTTAGCAAGGATTCTATGTAAGGGCCAGTCTTCCCAACACCACCTGCTTTGCGATGCAGCTAATTGTTGCCTTTAGCAGAGTGTGTTGTGGGTGCTGTGCACCCCCTTGTACTGTGAAGTTCATGTGGGGGTTCCCTTCCACAGAGGCTGCTTTGGGGTTGACGGGATGGACTCTCGGACCTCGTGACTGCCCGAACCCCTGAGCTTGCCCCTCCCGTCATCCTCGTGCACTTTATTTGCCCTGTATTCTGTGTGGTGTGAACTGTATTTGCACAGACCATATACCGCCATATACCTGCTGCTGAGGCAGGGCTCGAGTCGGGGTACCACGCGGGTGGACGGCGTCCCCCCACTTCTATTTTTAGGACTTGTGCTCTGTGCTGAGGCATGACAACAAAAGACTCCCAGTGTAGACTCCGTGACAATCACGCACTGTTCCATATATGCCCCGCCGGGAGTAGCGGGCGCCCCCCTCGCAGGGCACTTTGGTGCTCTGCTAAGAGTATAAATACAACTGTCAAACAACAGGACACATACTCACACCCTACAGCACCACAAGGTCACAATCATGTCATTAAGAGCTAGGAGCATCCCTGGTGACACCGCCAAGTCTGCCTTCTATAGCTGTGGACTTTATTCAGCCCCTGATTCAAAGCTGGGTTTTGTATTCCAACCCATGCGCGCGTGCATGTATGTTCGCATGCAGATTGGGATATGAGTTGTGCATCAGCTCCACATGCTGCAGTGTCCTCCTGACAGATTTCACCAGAAAAAGCCAGAGGGAGTCAATCAGGCTAAAAGGAGGAGCCACAGATGCAAAATATGCAGCAGCCATCCTCAGAGCAACAGAGAAGTGCTACCGGGTCAGAGTTCAGAACAGGGAAGCAGCAATGCGACTCGAGGTACAGCAGCACCCTGTGCGCGTGCAGGGGTGAAATCTAACAGATATCAGGGTGATCCTGGAAGCCCCTCACAAGTGTGTGATCTTCTGCCCTGCAGCAGTCTGAGCACCAGTGGTCACCTAAACCTCAACCTGTGCACACTCCTGACACCATTCAAGGTTGGGGGGGCACCTGGCAGCACCCCGTGGAGCGCCCCCCCTCCTCACAGCACCAAGGGTGGGCGCAGAGGCCAGTCTGACCTGGGCAGCAGGTTCCTTCCTGCACAAACCTTCCACCCTTGAAGGCCGCCATGGTGGTCCTGCACAGCCCCTCAGATGAGTCTGGGAGCAGGAGCCACAGGATTGGGGGACAGTGCCACCATAGATACTCTGAGATAAAGGTGTCCCAAATAAACCTCTAGCTCAGGTGACTCTCTGACTCTGATATAAGCCCATCCCCTCTTCACCGCTGGAGGCTCATCCGTGCACGCAAGCCTGGGTGAATGACACTTCGACGCTCCCCTCGTGCCCGGGCTATTGACAGACGTCTTCTATCATCTCAAAGGGAGACCCAAGCGCTGTCAAGCAGTAATTGGTCCTGCCTGGAAGCATCTGTCATGGACAAATCAAGCTAACAACTCTTCATCCGGGAGCTAAATAAACTCCAGGTGTCATTCGTTACCTGCACGCGGGTTGCCCTAACGATCTCCGCTCGCTGCACTTCAAGCTT
The DNA here is from genome assembly GCF_964263255.1 of Lissotriton vulgaris. Classification (NCBI taxonomy): domain Eukaryota; kingdom Metazoa; phylum Chordata; class Amphibia; order Caudata; family Salamandridae; genus Lissotriton; species Lissotriton vulgaris. The sequence continues at coordinate 315,308 of NW_028240902.1, forward strand.
TGGTCGCTGCAGGTGTTTGCTCGAATCTTAAAAGATGCTCCGAAGCCCAGATGTGTTGCTTCTGCTCTATGGAAGACAGCAAAACAGTGGTGCAGTTTCTGCTCCTATGACTGTATCACAGGTCGTGGGGTCAATGGTCGTGGTGGTCACAGGTCGTGGGGGTCAAGGGTCATGGTGGTCACAGGTTGTGGTGGTCACCGGTCATGGTGGTCACAGGTCATGGTGGTCACAGGTCATGGTGGTCAAGGGTCGTGGTTGACACAGGTCATCGCGGTGGTCATGGGTCATGGTGGTCGCAGGCCGCAGTCGCCCTCATCCTCCTCGACCTCTCTGCAGCCTTCGACACAGTCTGCCACAGCACCCTTTTACAACGCCTCAGAAACATCGGAATCCAAGGAAAAGCACTGGAATGGATCACCTCGTTCCTCACCGGAAGAACCCAGAGAGTCCGCCTCCCACCATTCAAGTCCGAGGCCTCTGAAATCATCTGCGGCGTACCTCAAGGATCCTCACTCAGTCCCACCCTCTTCAACGTATACATGAGCCCCCTCGCGGCCATCGCCCGCCAACACAATCTCAACATCATCTCTTACGCGGATGACACTCAACTGATCCTTTCTCTCACCAAGGACCCCAGCACCGCCAAAACTAACCTACACGAAGGAATGAAAGAAGTCGCCGAATGGATGAAACAAAGCCGTCTGAAACTGAACTCAGACAAAACAGAAGTCCTCATCTTAGGTACATCCCCCTCTGCATGGGACGACTCCTGGTGGCCGCAAGCCCTCGGAAAAGCACCCATCCCGACAGACCACGCACGGAACCTTGGCGTCATCCTTGACTCTTCACTCTCAATGAACAGACAAGTCAACGCCGTATCCTCTTCCTGCTTTAACATTCTTCGCATGCTCAGAAAAACATTTCGCTGGATCCCCTCCGAAACAAGGAAAACAGTTACCCACGCTCTAGTCACGAGCCGACTGGACTACGGAAACACCCTCTACGCAGGTACCACCGCTAAACTCCAGAAAAAACTGCAACAAATCCAAAACGCCTCAGCCAGGCTCATATTAGACATCCCACGCAACGAACACATCTCTGGTCACCTTAAAGACCTCCACTGGCTACCCGTCAATAAGAGGATCACTTTCCGACTGCTTACCCACGCACACAAATCACTCTACGACATCGGACCAGATTGCCTCAACTCTCGACTGTCCTTCTACACCCCCCCCCGCCAACTTCGCTCTTCCAGCCAAGCCCTCGCCACTGTACCTCGCATCAACAAGACCACCATGGGAGGCAGATCCTTTTCATACCTGGCTGCCAAAACATGGAACTCACTCCCCGCTTACCTTCGCCTCACCCAGAATCACCTAGCGTTCAGAAAGCAACTTAAAACGTGGATATTTGACAAATAATCCTCCTCCCCTTCCTCAGCGCCTTGAAACCCTCTGGGTATGTAGTGCGCTATACAAATTCGTTGACTTGACTTGACTTGACTCTAGCCCCTGTTGATGCAGGGTGGAGCCCGCGATCCATGCAGACCTTCCTGGTCTACATGGACCCAAGCCAGTCTGTCGATTCAGTCACAGATCGTGGGGGTCAAGAGTCATGGTGGTCACAGGTTGTGGTGGTCACCCGCGCACTTCGCCTTTATATGGCGACCGTGCGAACGCGCAGCGGGCGCGCCGTTTGTGCGCCGAAGGCGCGCCAAAGGTAAGCCCGTCTGCGCCCGTCCGCGACCGGATCGCGACCAGCGCCACGACCCCTGGCTCTCGCAGACCCCGACCTACCCGCCTGACGTACTCCGCCGCCACCCTCATCGCTCTCAACTCCGGCCGACTCCCAGAATGCCATCAAGCCACACCACGACGCACCCACGGACCTTTCAGCTGCCACGCCTGCAAATTCACCTGCATCCGGACCTGCCTCACACCAGCACCCGCCAAGTCGAACACCAGCAGCACCCACCTCAAGTGCATCCTGCTCAACACCCGCTCCGTCCACAGACACGCCATCGAACTCTGGAACCTCCTAGACGCCACAGCCCCTGACGTTGCCTTCCTCACGGAGACCTGGATGAACGCCTCTTCAGCTCCCGACATCGCCATCGCTATCCCAGAGGGCTACAAGATCGTCCGGAGGGACCGCAATGCCAACCAGATGGGTGGAGGCATCGCCATCATCCACAAGAACACCATCCGTCTCACGACCAGCACCGACAACACCCTGACCACCGCCGAACACCTGCATTTCCAGATCCACACCAACCCGAACACCACCCTCAGAGGCACCCTGATCTACCGACCCCCTGGACCACGCACACAATTCAGCGAGGACATCGCCGACTTCGTCAGCCCGCATGCCCTCCTCTCCGCTGACTACATCCTCCTGGGGGACCTCAACTTCCACCTGGAGAACAACAACGACCGCAACACCAGCACCCTGCTCGACAACCTCGCCAACCTGGGACTCAAGCAACTGGTGTCCACCCCCACCCACCTCGCCGGACACACACTCGACGCAGTCTTCTCTTCCAGCACAGACATCAACTTCAGCCACGCCACAGAGCTTCAATGGACGGACCACAGCTGCGTCCACTTCACCTTCAAAAGAACGACGACCCACCACCACCAGCAACAGGCCGCCCGCAGAAGCTGGAACAAGATCACAGCAGACCAGCTCGCCACCTCCCTGAGCCAGCACCCTCCTGCCAGCTCAGCGAACCCCAGCCAGGCCGCCGACAACCTCACGAAGTGGATCAGCATCTGCGCGGATGAGCTCGCCCCGCTGAGGACCCCGCCCAGCAGACCCGGCAGCAAGAAAGCCCCGTGGTTCACCGACGAACTCAAGAGCTCCAAGAAGAACTGCCGAGCCCTCGAGAAAGTCTGGAGAAGGGAACCTACACCGGACAACAGGACCTCCTTCAAGCTTGCCACCCGGAAGCACCACCAGCTGATCCGCGCCGCCAAGAAAACAGCATTCAAGGACCGATTGGACAACAACGCACACAACTGCAAGGAACTCTTCAACATCGTGAAAGAGCTCTCCAACCCCAGCGCAGGAAACAACGACATCACCCCATCGCAAGACCTCTGCAACTCCCTCGCCTCATACTTCCACAACAAGATCGCGGACATACACAACAGCTTCAACAACCAACCAACGCACACCATGACCAAACAATCACCCCCCACCACCACCCTCCACGCCTGGACCCCGATCAGCACCGAAGACACCATCCGCACGATGAACTCCATCCACTCCGGATCACCGACCGACCCCTGCCCTCACCACGTCTTCAACAAGGCCGACGCTGTCATCGCACCCCACCTGCGAGACATCATCAACACATCATTCGACACCGCCACATTCCCTGAGAGCTGGAAACACACCGAACTCAGCGCCCTACTCAAGAAGCCAACAGCGGACCCCACCGAACTCAAGAACTACCGCCCCATCTCGCTCCTCCCGTTTCCAGCCAAAGTCATCGAGAAGACCGTCAACAAGCAGATGGCCGCTTTCCTCGAGACGAACGGATCCCTCGACCCCTCACAGTCCGGCTTCCGAGCCAATCACAGCACCGAGACCGCCCTCATCGCCGCCACCGATGACATCCGAGCCCTGATGGACAAGGGAGAAACAGCGGCCCTCATCCTCCTAGACCTCTCCGCGGCATTCAACACGGTCTGCCACCGCACCCTAGTACAGCGCCTCAGCAACATCGGAATCCAGGACAAGGCGCTGGAATGGATCATCTCCTTCCTCGACGGGAGAACACAGAGAGTCCGCCTACCACCGTACAAATCAGAGGCCTCCGAAGTCATCTGCGGCGTCCCTCAAGGATCATCTCTGAGCCCCACCCTCTTCAACGTCTACATGAGCCCCCTCGCGGCCATCGTACGCAAACACAACCTCAGCACAATCTCCTACGCCGACGACACCCAGCTGATCCACTCCCTGACCAACGACCCCGCCTCCGCCAGAGCCAACCTGCACGAAGGGATGAAAGAGGTAGCCGAGTGGATGACGACCAGCCGCCTGAAACTGAACTCTGACAAGACGGAGGTCCTCATCCTGGGCTCTTCCCCCTCCGCCTGGGACGACTCCTGGTGGCCTCCCGCCCTGGGCACCGCACCCAAACCGACAGACCATGCATGCAACCTGGGCTTCATCCTGGACTCCTCCCTCTCCATGACCAGGCAAGTCAACAACGTCTCCTCGGCGTGCTTCAACATCCTACGCATGCTACGGAAAATCTTCCGGTGGATCCCCATCGAGACCAGGAAGACCGTCACCCAGGCCCTCGTCACCAGCCGACTGGACTACGGCAACGCCCTCTACGCCGGCACCACCGCCAAGCTCCAGAAGAGACTCCAGCGGATCCAGAACGCCTCAGCCAGACTCATCCTCGACATCCCACGAACCAGCCACATCACCGGACATCTGAGAGACCTTCACTGGCTCCCCGTCAACAAAAGAATCACCTTCCGCCTCCTCACCCACGCACACAAAGCCCTACACGACCAAGGCCCGAGATACCTCAACAGCCGGATCAACTTCTACGCTCCCAAACGCCACCTCCGATCAGCCAACCACGCCCTCGCCGCCGTCCCCCGCATCCGAAGAGCGACTACAGGAGGAAGGTCCTTCTCCTACCTGGCCGCCAAGACCTGGAACTCCCTCCCGACCGACCTGCGCCTGACCCAAGACCACCTCTCCTTCAGGAAGAAGCTGAAGACCTGGCTGTTCGAGCAGTAGCGGCACCCCCCCCCCCCCCAGCGCCTTGAGACCCTACGGGTATGTAGCGCGCTCTATAAGTGTCACTGATTGATTGATTGATTGGTGGTCAAGGGTTGTGGTGGTCACAGGTCGCGGTGGTCACAGGTCGTGGGGGTCAAGGGTCATGGTGGTCACAGGTCGTAGTGGTCACAGGTTGTGGTGGTCACAGGTCATGGTGGTCACAGGTAGTGGTGGTCAAAGGTCATGGTGGTCACAGGTAGTAGTGGTCACAGGTTGTGGTGGTCACAGGTCATGGTGATCACAGGTCGTGGTGGTCAAGGGTTGTGGTGGTCAAGGGTCATGGTGGTCAAGGGTCATGGCGGTCAAGGGTCATGGGGGGTCACTGGTCATGGTGGTCAAGGTTCGTAGTGGTCACAGGTTGTGGTGGTTAAAAGTCATGGTAGTCAAGGGTCATGGGGGTCAGTGGTCGAGGTGATCAAGGTTCGTGGTGGTCACAGGTTGTGGTGGTCAAGGGTCATGGTGGTCAAAGGTCATGGTGGTCAAGGGTCATGGTGGTCACAGGTCATGGTTTTCACAGGTCGTGGTGGTCACAGGTCTTGGTGGTCACAGGTCATGGTGGTCACAGGTCATGGTGGTCAAGGGTCGTGGTTGACACAGGTCGTGGTGGTCACAGGTCATCGTGGTGGTCATGGGTCATGGTGGTCGCAGGCCGTGGTGTAGACATTGACTCTAGCCCCTGTTGATGCAGGGTGGAGCCCGCGATCCATGCACACAATTGTATTAAATGAGTTGCATGATAATCTGTATACTTTGTTAGAATAAGTTAGATCACACTTGGTTTTACTCTTATACTACTTGTCTGTTGTATGTTATATGTGGATCTCTAAGGAGTTCCAAATCATATTTAAATAAAATTGAAATTGAATACTGCAGTCTGATGTTCTGGCCCAACCTCCAAAGAAATCAGATAATGGATAATCAACTGAGTGTATACAAATGAAAACTGCAAAAAAGGTACATTGTGAAACCTGTGATTAAGCATGTCTGTCTAGACTGTGAATACAAAAACACACATGATGGACTGCAGAATGCCTGCTCTGAAGTTTGCTGCAAGGCCTTCAAAATGGCCCACAAGGTCCTGGTAAGGGGTGGTCGCCATTCGACTGCTCTAAATGCAAAGTGCTTTCACACCCAGGCACGTGGCCTTATTGTAAGTCTGTGCTCGCTAACCAGGTGTGCTTCCGGACTGGAAAGCACAGAGGTTTGGTCTGGACACGGACGCTCGGACATTCTGCCAGGGGGTGTGGGCCAAGTTTATTCTCTGTCCTGAAAATAGGATCATCACAATCACTGCTTCCGGCATCTGTGGAGTCTGCTCATTTCATCTGCAAACGCTGCTTCCGGCATCGGTGGAGTCGGCTAATTTCAGCCGCAAACACTGCTTCCGACATCTGTGGAGTCGGCTCATTTCATCCGATAACACTGCTTCCGGCACCTGTGGAGTCGGCTCATTTCATTCGCGAACACTGCTTCCGGCATCTGTGGAGGATGTTCATTTCATCCACAAACACTGCGTCCGGCATCTGTGGAGTCTGTTCATTTCATCCGCATACACTGCTTCCCGCATCTGTAGAGGATGTTCATTTCATCCGCAAACACTGCTTACGGCATCTGTGGAGTCAGCTCATTTCAGTCTCAAACACTGCTTCCGGTATCTGTGGAGTCGGCTCATTTCAGCCACAAGCACTGCTTCCGGCATCTGTGGAAGATGTTCATTTCATCCACAAACACTGTTTCCGGCATCTGTGGAGTTCGCTCATTTCAGCCGCGAACACTGCTTTGGGCATCTGTGGAGGCTTCTTATTCCATCTGCAAACACTGCTTCCGGCATCTGTGGAGTCAGGTCATTTCAGCCGCAAACACTGCTTAGGGCATATGTGGAGGCTGCTTATTCTATCTGCAAACACTGTTTCCGTCATCTGTGGAGTCGGCTCATTTCCGCCACATGCACTGCTTCTGGCATCTGTGGAGGATGTTCATTTCACCCACAAACGCTGCTTCCGGCATCTGTGGAGTCTGCTCATTTGAGCTGCAAATACTGCTTCGGGCATCTGTGGAGGCCGCTTATTCCATCTGCAAACACTGCTTTCGGAATCTGTGGAGTCGGCTCATTTCCGCCGCAAACACTGCTTCGGGCATCTGTGGAGGCTGCTTATTCTATCTGCAAACACTGTTTCCGGCATCTGTGGAGTCCGCTCATTTCAGCCTCAAACACTGCTTCCGGCATCTGCGGAGTCGGCTCATTTCAGCCACAAGCACTGCTTCCGGCATCTGTGGAGGATGTTCATTTCAGCCACAAACACTGCTTCTGGCATCTGTGGAGTCTGTTCATGTCATCCGCTTACAAAGCTTCCGGCATCTGTGGAGGATGTTCATTTCACCCGCAAACACTGCTTACAGCATCTGTGGAGGATGTTCATTTCAGCCGCAAACACTGCTTCGGACATCGGTGGAGGCTGCTTATTCTATCTGCAAACACTGCTTCCGGTATCTGTGGAGTCGGCTCATTTCAGCCACAAACACTGCTTCCGGCATCTGTGAAGGATGTTCATTTCAGCCACAAACACTACTTCCGGCATCGGTGGAGTTCGCTCATTTCAACCGCAAACACTGCTTCGGGCATATGTGGAAGCTGCTTATTCCATCTGCAAACACTGCTTCCGGCATCTGTGGAGTCGGCTCATTTCAGCCACAAACACTGCTTCTGGCATCTGTGGAGGATGTTCATTTCAACCGCAAACACTGCTTCCGGCATCTGTGGAGGATGTTCATTTCAGCCACAAACACTGCTTCCGGCATCTGTGGAGTCCGCTCATTTCAGCCGCAAACACTGCTTCGGGAATCTGTGGAGGCTGCTTATTCTATCTGCAAACACTGCTTCCGCATTTGTGGAGTCGGCTCATTTCAGCCACAAACACTGCTTCCGGCATTTGTGGAGAATGTTCATTTCAGCCACAAACACTGCTTCCGGCATCTGTGGAGGATGTTCATTTCAGCCACAAACACTGCTTCCGGCATCTGTGGAGTCCGCTCATTTCAGCCGCAAACACTGCTTCGGGCATCTGTGGAGGCTGCTTATTCTATCTGCAAACACTGCTTCCGCATTTGTGGAGTCGGCTTATTTCAGCCACAAACACTGCTTCCGGCATTTGTGGAGGATGTTCATTTCAGCCACAAACACTGCTTCCGGCATTTGTGGAGGATGTTCATTTCAGCCACAAACACTGCTACCGGCATCTGTGGAGTCCGCTCATTTCAACCGCAAACACTGCTTCCGGCATCTGTGGAGTCCGCTCATTTCAACCGCAAACACTGCTTCCGGCATCTGTGGAGTCCGCTCATTTCAGCCGCAAACACTGCTTCGGGCATCTGTGGAGGCTGCTTATTCTATCTGCAAACACTGCTTCCGCATTTGTGGAGTCGGCTTATTTCAGCCACAAACACTGCTTCCGGCATTTGTGGAGGATGTTCATTTCAGCCACAAACACTGCTTCCGGCATTTGTGGAGGATGTTCATTTCAGCCACAAACACTGCTACCGGCATCTGTGGAGTCCGCTCATTTAAACCGCAAACACTGCTTCCGGCATCTGTGAAGGCTACTTATTCCATCTGCAAACACTGCTTCCGGCATCTGTGGAGTCGGCTCATTTCAGCCGCAAACACTGCTTCCGGCAGCTGTGGAGGATGTTCATTTCAGCCGCAAACACTGCTTCCGGCATCTGTGGAGTCGGCTCATTACAGCCACAAACAGTACTTCCAGCATCTGTGGAGTCGGCTCATTTCAGCCTCAAACACTACTTCCGGCATCTGTGAAGGCTGCTCATTTCAGCCACAAACACTGCTTCGGGCATCTGTAGAGTTGGCTCATTTCAGCCACAAACACTGTTTGCGGCATCTGTGGGGTCGGCTCATTTCAGCCACAAACACTACTTCCAGCATCTGTGGAGTCGGCTCATTTCAGCCTCAAACACTGCTTCCGGCATCTGTGAAGGCTGCTCATTTCAGCCACAAACACTGCTTCGGGCATCTGTGGAGTTGGCTCATTTCAGCCACAAACACTGTTTGCGGCATCTGTGGGGTCGGCTCATTTCAGCCTCAAACACTGCTTCCGGCATCTGTGGAGTCGGCTCATTTCAGCCTCAAACACTGCTTTCGGCATCTGTACAGTCGGCTCATTTCAGCCGCAAACACTGCTTCTGGCATCTGTGAAGGCTGCTCATTTCAGCCACAAACACTGCTTCCGGCATCTGTGGAGTCTGCTCATTTCAAGCGCAAACACTACTTCGGTCTCTGTGGAGGCTGCTCATTCCATCTGCAAACACTGCTTCCGGCATCTGTGGTGTCGGCTCATTTCAGCCACAAACACTGCTTCCGGCATCTGTGGAGGATGTTAATTTCAGCCGCAAACACTGCTTCCGGCATCTGTGGAGTCTGCTCATTTCAGCCACAAACACTACCTCCGGCATCTGTGGAGTCGGCTCATTTCAGCCACAAACACTACTTCCAGCATGTGTGGAGTCGGCTCCTTTCAGCCTCAAACACTGCTTCCGGCATCTGTGAAGGCTGCTCATTTCAGCCAAAAACACTGCTACGGGCATCTGTGGAGTCGGCTCATTTCAGCCACAAACACTCTTTCCGGCATCTGTGGAGTCGGCTCATTTCAGCCTCAAACACTGCTTCCGGCATCTGTGGAGTCGGCTCATTCCAGCCTCAAACACTGCTTCCGGCATCTGTGTAGTCGGCTCATTTCAGCCGCAAACACTGCCTCTGGCATCTGTGAAGACTGCTCATTTGAGCCACAAACACTGCTTCTGGCATCTGTGGAGTCCGCTCATTTCAACCGCAAACACTACTTCGGGCATCTGTGGAGGCTGCTCATTCCATCTGCAAACACTGCTTCCGGCATCTGTGGAGTCGGCTCATTTCAGCCACAAACACTACTTCCGGCTTCTGTGGAGTCGGCTCATTTCAGCCACAAACACTACTTCCAGCATCTGTGGAGTCGGCTCATTTCAGCCACAAACACTGTTTCCGGCATCTGTGGAGTCGGAACATTTGAGCCTCAAACACTGCTTCCGGCATCTGTGTAGTCGGCTCATTTCAGCCGCAAACACTGCTTCCGGCATCTGTGGAGGCTGCTTATTCTATCTGCAAACACTGTTTCCGGCATCTGTGGAGTCAGCTCATTTCAGCCACAAGCACTGCTTCCGGCATCTGTGGAGGATGTTCATTTCACCCGCAAACACTGCTTCGGGCATCTGTGGAGGATGTTCATTTCAGCCACAAACACTGCTTCCGGCATCTGTGGAGTCCGCTCATTTCAACCGCAAACACTACTTCGGGCATCTGTGGAGGCTGCTCATTCCATCTGCAAACACTGCTTCCGGCATCTGTGGAGTCGGCTCATTTCAGCCACAAACACTGCTTCCGGCATCTGTGGAGGATGATCATTTCAGCCGTAAACACTGCTTCCGGCAGCTGTGGAGGATGTTCATTTCATCCGCAAACCCTGGTTCCGACATCTGTGGAGAAGGCTAATTTCAGCCACAAACACTGCTTCCGGCATCTGTGGAGTCGGCTCATTTCAGCCACAAACACTACTTCCGGCATCTGTGGAGTCGGCTCATTTCAGCCACAAACACTACTTCCAGCATCTGTGGAGTCAGCTCATTTCAGCCACAAACACTGTTTACGGCATCTGTGGAGTCGGCTCATTTCAGCCTCAAACACTGCTTCCGGCATATGTGTAGTCGGCTCATTTCAGCCGCAAACACTGCTTCCGGAATTTGTGGAGGCTGCTTATTCTATCTGCAAACACTGTTTCCGGCATCTGTGAAGGCTGCTCATTTCAGCCGCAAACACTGCTTCTGGCATCTGTGAAGGCTGCATATTTCAGCCACAAACACTGCTTCTGGCATCTGTGAAGGCTGCTCACTTCAGCCACAAACACTGCTTCTGGCATCTGTGAAGGCTGCTCATTTCAGCCGCAAACACTGCTTCTGGCATCTGTGAAGGCTGCTCATTTCAGCCGCAAACACTGCTTCCGGCATCTGTGAAGGCTGCTCATTTCAGTCACAAACACTGCTTCTGGCATCTGGAAGGCTGCTCATTTCAGTCACAAACACTGCTTCTGGCATCTGTGAAGGCTGCTCATTTCAGTCACAAACACTCCTTCCGGCATCTGTGAAGGCTGCTCATTTCAGCCACAAACACTGCTTCCGGCATCTGTGAAGGCTGCTCATTTCAGCCACAAACACTGCTTCTGGCATCTGTGATGGCTGCTCATTTCAGTCGCAAACACTGCTTCTGGCATCTGTGAAGGCTGCTCATTTCAGCCACAAACACTGCTTCTGGCATCTGTGATGGCTGCTCATTTCAGTCACAAACACTGCTTCTGGCATCTGTGATGGCTGCTCATTTCAGTCGCAAACACTGCTTCTGGCATCTGTGAAGGCTGCTCATTTCAGCCGCAAACACTGCTTCTGGCATCTGTGAAGGCTGCTCATTTCAGTCGCAAACACTGCTTCTGGCATCTGTGAAGGCTGCTCATTTCAGCCGCAAACACTGCTTCTGGCATCTGTGGAGTCCACTCATTTCAACCGCAAACACTACTTCGGGCATCTGTGGAGGCTGCTCATTCCATCTGCAAACACTGCTTCCGGCACCTGTGGAGGCTGCTCATTTCAGTCGCATACACTGCTTCTGGCATCTGTAGAGGCTGCTCATTTCAGTCGCAAACACTAATTCTGGCATCTGTGAAGGCTGCTCATTTCAGTCACAAACATTGCTTCCCGCATCTGTGAAGGCTGCTCATTTCAGCCACAAACCCTGCTTCTGGCATCTGTGAAGGCTGCTCATTTCAGTCACAAACACTGCTTCTGGCATCTGTGGAGGCTGCTCATTTCAGTCACAAACATTGCTTCACGCATCTGTGAAGGCTGCTCATTTCAGCCGCAAACACTGCTTCTGGCATCTGTGAAGGCTGCTCATTTCAGCCACAAACACTGCTTCTGGCATCTGTGAAGGCTGCTCATTTCAGCCACAAACACTGCTTCTGGCATCTGTGGAGGCTGCTCATTTCAGCCACAAACACTGCTTCTGGCATCTGTGAAGGCTGCTCATTTCAGCCACAAACACTGCTTCTGGCATCTGTGAAGGCTGCTCATTTCAGTCACAAACACTGCTTCTGGCATCTGTGGAGGCTGCTCATTTCAGTCACAAACACTGCTTCTGGCATCTGTGAAGGCTGCTCATTTCAGTCACAAACACTGCTTCTGGCATCTGTGAAGGCTGCTCATTTCAGCTGCAAACACTGCCTCTGGCATCTGTGAAGGCTGCTCATTTCAGTCTCAAACACTGCTTCTGACATCTGTGAAGGCTGCTCATTTCAATCAGAAACACTGCTTCTGCAAACTGTGAAGGCTGCTCATTTCAGCTGCAAACACTGCTTCTGGCATCTGTGAAGGCTGCTCATTTCAGTCACAAACACTGCTTCTGGCATCTGTGAAGGCTGCTCATTTCAGTCACAAACACTGCTTCTGGCATCTGTGAAGGCTGCTCATTTCAGTCACAAACACTGCTTCTGGCATCTGTGGAGGCTGCTCATTTCAGTCACAAACACTGCTTCTGGCATCTGTGAAGGCTGCTCATTTCAATCACAAACACTGCTTCTGGCATCTGTGGAGGCTGCTCATTTCAATCACAAACACTGCTTCTGGCATCTGTGGAGGCTGCTCATTTCAGTCACAAACACTGCTTCTGGCATCTGTGAAGGCTGCTCATTTCAGTCACAAACACTGCTTCTGGCATCTGTGAAGGCTGCTCATTTCAATCACAAACACTGCTTCTGCAATCTATGAAGGCTGCTCATTTCAGCCACAAACACTGCTTCTGGCATCTGTGAAGGCTGCTCATTTCATCCACAAACACTGCTTCTGGCATCTGTGAAGGCTGCTCATTTCATCCACAAACACTGCTTCTGGCATCTGTGAAGGCTGCTCATTTCAGCCACAAACACTGCTTCTGGCATCTGTGAAGGCTGCTCATTTCAGTCTCAAACACTGCTTCTGACATCTGTGAAGGCTGCTCATTTCAATCACAAACACTGCTTCTGCAATCTGTGAAGGCTGCTCATTTCAGCCACAAACACTGCTTCTGGCATCTGTGAAGGCTGCTCATTTCATCCACAAACACTGCTTCTGGCATCTGTGAAGGCTCCTCATTTCAGCCACAAACACTGCATCTGGCATCTGTGAAGGCTGCTCATTTCAGTCACAAACACTGCTTGTGGCATCTGTGGAGGCTGTCATTTCAGTCACAAACACTGCTTCTGGCATCTGTGAAGGCTGCTCATTTCAGTCACAAACACTCCTTCCGGCATCTGTGAAGGCTGCTCATTTCAGTCACAAACACTGCTTCTGGCATCTGTGGAGGCTGCTCATTTCAGCCACAAACATTGCTTCCGGCATCTGTGAAGGCTGCTCATTTCAGTCACAAACACTGCTTCTGGCATCTGTGAAGGCTGCTCATTTCAGCCACAAACACTGCCTCCGGCATCTGTAGAGGCTGCTCATTTCAGCCTCAAACACTGCTTCCGGCATCTGTGTAGTCGGCTCATTTCAGCCTCAAACAGTGCTTCCGGCATCTGTGTAGTCGGCTAATTTCAGCCGCAAACACTGCTTCCGGCATCTGTGGAGGCTGCTTATTCTATCTGCAAACACTGTTTCCGGCATCTGTGGAGTCAGATCATTTCAGCCACCAGCACTGCTTCCGGCATCTGTGGAGGATGTTCATTTCAGCCGCAAACACTGATTCGAGCATCTGTGGAGGATGTTCATTTCAGCAACAAACACTGCTTCCGGCATCTGTGGAGTCCGCTAATTTCAACCGCAAACACTACTTCGGGCATCTGTGGAGGATGCTCATTCCATCTGCAAACACTGCTTCCGGCATCTGTGGAGTCGGCTCATTTCAGCCACAAACACTGCTTCCGGCATCTGTGGAGGATGTTCATTTCAGCCGCAAACACTGCTTCCGGCAGCTATGGAGGATGTTCATTTCAGCCGCAAACCCTGCTTCCGACATCTGTGGAGAAGGCTAATTTCAGCCACAAACACTGCTTCCGGCATCTGTGGAGTCGGCTAATTTCAACCACAAACACTACTTCCGGCATCTGTGGAGTCGGCTCATTTCAGCCACAAACACTACTTCCAGCATCTGTGTAGTCGGCTCATTTCAGCCACAAACACTGTTTCCGGCATCTGTGGAGTCGGCTCATTTCAGCCTCAAACACTCCTTCCGGCATCTGTGTAGTCGGCTCATTTCAGCCGCAAACACTGCTTCCGGCATCTGTGGAGGCTGCTTATTCTATCTGCAAACACTGCTTCCGGCATCTGTGGAGGCTGCTTATTCTATCTGCAAACACTGTTTCCGGCATCTGTGAAGGCTGCTCATTTCAGCCGCAAACACTGCTTCTGGCATCTGTGAAGGCTGCTCATTTCAGCCGCAAACACTGCTTCTGGCATCTGTGAAGGCTGCTCATTTAAGCCACAAACACTGCTTCTGGCATCTGTGAAGGCTGCTCATTTCAGCCGCAAACACTGCTTTTGGCATCAGTGAAGGCTGCTCATTTCAGCCGCAAACATTGCTTCCGGCATCTGTGAAGGCTGCTCATTTCAGTCACAAGCACTGCTTCTGGCATCTGTGAAGGCTGCTCATTTCAGCCACAACCGCTGCTTCTGGCATCTGTGAAGGCTGCTCATTTCAGTCACAAACACTGCTTCTGGCATCTGTGGAGTCGGCTCATTTCAGTCACAAACACTGTTTCTGGCATCTGTGAAGGCTGCTCATTCCAGTCACAAACACTGCTTCTGGCATCTGTGAAGGCTGCTCATTTCAGTCACAAACACTCCTTCCGGCATCTGTGAAGGCTGCTCATTTCATCCACAAACACTACTTCTGGCATCTGTGAAGGCTGCTCATTTCAGCCACAAACACTGCTTCCGGCATGTGTGAAGGCTGCTCATTTCTGTCACAAACACTGCTTCTGGCATCTGTGGAGGCTGCTCATTTCAGTCACAAACACTGCTTCTGGCATCTGTGAGGGCTGCTCATTTCAGTCACAAACACTCCTTCCGGCATCTGTGAAGGCTGCTCATTTCAGTCACAAACACTGCTTCTGGCATCTGTGAAGGCTGCTCATTTCAGTCACAAACAATCCTTCCGGCATCTGTGAAGGCTGCTGATTTCAGCCACAAACACTGCTTCTGGCATCTGTGGAGGCTGCTCATTTCAGTCACAAACACTGCTTCTGGCATCTGTGAAGGCTGCTCATTTCAGTCACAAACACTGCTTCTGGCATCTGTGGAGGCTGCTCATTTCAGTCACAAACACTGCTTCTGGCATCTGTGAAGGCTGCTGATTTCAGCCACAAACACTGCTTCTGGCATCTGTGGAGGCTGCTCATTTCAGTCACAAACACTGCTTCTGGCATCTGTGAAGGCCGCTCATTTCAGTCACAAACACTGCTTCTGGCATCTGTGGAGTCCGCTTATTTCAACCGCAAACACTACTTCGGGCATCTGTGGAGGCTGCTCATTCCATCTGCAAACATTGCTTCCGGCATCTGTGGAGGCTGCTCATTTCAGTCGCAAACACTGCTTCTGGCATCTGTGAAGGCTGCTCATTCCAGTCTCAAACATTGCTTCCCGCATCTGTGAAGACTGCTCATTTCAGCCGCAAACACTGCTTCTGGCATCTGTGAAGGCTGCTCATTTCAGCCACAAACACTGCTTCTGGCATCTGTGAAGGCTGCTCATTTCAGCCACAAACACTGCTTCTGGCATCTGTGGAGGCTGCTCATTTCAGCCGCAAACACTGCTTCTGGCATGTGTGAAGGCTGCTCATTTCAGCCACAAACACTGCTTCTGGCATCTGGGAAGGCTGCTCATTTCAGCCACAAACACTGCTTCTGGCTTCTGTGGAGGCTGCTCATTTCAGCCACAAACACTGCTTCCGGCATCTGGGAAGGCTGCTCATTTCAGTCACAAACACTGCTTCTGGCATCTGTGAAGGCTGCTCATTTCAGCCACAAACACTGCTTCCGGCATCTGTGGAGGCTGCTCATTTCAGCCGCAAACACTGCTTCCGGCATCTGTGTAGTCGGCTCATTTCAGCCTCAAACACTGCTTCCGGCATCTGTGTAGTCGGCTCATTTCATCCGCAAACACTGCTTCCGGCATCTGTGGAGGCTGCTTATTCTATCTGCAAACACTGTTTCTGGCATCTGTGGAGTCAGCTCATTTCAGACACAAGCAC
Source organism: Lissotriton vulgaris (assembly GCF_964263255.1). Classification (NCBI taxonomy): domain Eukaryota; kingdom Metazoa; phylum Chordata; class Amphibia; order Caudata; family Salamandridae; genus Lissotriton; species Lissotriton vulgaris. The sequence continues at coordinate 331,431 of NW_028240902.1, forward strand.
TGCTTCCGGCATCTGTGGAGGATGTTCATTTCAGCCGCAAACACTGCTTCGGGCATCTGTGGAGGATGTTCATTTCAGCCACAAACACTGCTTCCGGCATCTGTGGAGTCCGCTCATTTCAACCGCAAACACTACTTCGGGCATCTCTGGAGGCTGCTCATTCCATCTGCAAACACTGCTTCCGGCATCTGTGGAGTCGGCTCATTTCAGCAACAAACACTGCTTCCGACATCTGTGGAGGATGTTCATTTCAGCCGCAAACACTGCTTCCGGCAGCTGCGGAGTATGTTCATTTCAGCCGCAAACCCTCCTTCCGACATCTATAGAGAAGGCTAATTTCAGCCACAAACACTGCTTCCGGCATCTGTGGAGTCGGCTCATTTCAGCCACAAACACTACTCCCGGCATCTGTGGAGTCGGCTCATTTCAGCCACAAACACTACTTCCAGCATCTGTGGAGTCGGCTCATTTCAGCCACAAACACTGCTTCAGGCATCTGTGAAGGCTGCTCATTTAAGCCACAAACACTGCTTCTGGCATCTGTGAAGGCTGCTCATTTCAGCCGCAAACACTGCTTTTGGCATCTGTGAAGGCTGCTCATTTCAGCCGCAAACATTGCTTCCGGCATCTGTGAAGGCTGCTCATTTCAGTCACAAGCACTGCTTCTGGCATCTGTGAAGGCTGCTCATTTCAGCCACAACCACTGCTTCTGGCATCTGTGAAGGCTGCTCATTTCAGTCACAAACACTGCTTCTGGCATCTGTGGAGTCGGCTCATTTCAGTCACAAACACTGTTTATGGCATCTGTGAAGGCTGCTCATTTCAGTCACAAACACTGCTTCTGGCATCTGTGAAGGCTGCTCATTTCAGTCATAAACACTCCTTCCGGCATCTGTGAAGGCTGCTCATTTCAGCCACAAACACTGCTTCTGGCATCTGTGAAGGCTGCTCATTTCAGCCACAAACACTGCTTCCGGCATCTGTGAAGGCTGCTCATTTCTGTCACAAACACTGCTTCTGGCATCTGTGGAGGCTGCTCATTTCAGTCACAAACACTGCTTCTGGCATCTGTGAAGGCTGCTCATTTCAGTCACAAACACTCCTTCCGGCATCTGTGAAGGCTGCTCATTTCAATCACAAACACTGCTTCTGGCATCTGTGAAGGCTGCTCATTTCAGTCACAAACAATCCTTCCGGCATCTGTGAAGGCTGCTCATTTCAGCCACAAACACTGCTTCTGGCATCTGTGGAGGCTGCTCATTTCAGTCACAAACACTGCTTCTGGCATCTGTGGAGGCTGCTCATTTCAGTCACAAACACTGCTTCTGGCATCTGTGAAGGCCGCTCATTTCAGTCACAAACACTGCTTCTGGCATCTGTGGAGTCCGTTTATTTCAACCGCAAACACTACTTCGGGCATCTGTGGAGGCTGCTCATTCCATCTGCAAACATTGCTTCCGGCATCTGTGGAGGCTGCTCATTTCAGTCGCAAACACTGCTTCTGGCATCTGTGAAGGCTGCTCATTCCAGTCTCAAACATTGCTTCCTGCATCTGTGAAGACTGCTCATTTCAGCCGCAAACACTGCTTCTGGCATCTGTGAAGGCTGCTCATTTCAGCCACAAACACTGCTTCTGGCATCTGTGAAGGCTGCTCATTTCAGCCACAAACACTGCTTCTGGCATCTGTGGAGGCTGCTCATTTCAGCCGCAAACACTGCTTCTGGCATGTGTGAAGGCTGCTCATTTCAGCCACAAACACTGCTTCTGGCATCTGGGAAGGCTGCTCATTTCAGCCACAAACACTGCTTCTGGCTTCTGTGGAGGCTGCTCATTTCAGCCACAAACACTGCTTCCGGCATCTGGGAAGGCTGCTCATTTCAGTCACAAACACTGCTTCTGGCATCTGTGAAGGCTGCTCATTTCAGCCACAAACACTGCTTCCGGCATCTGTGGAGGCTGCTCATTTCAGCCGCAAACACTGCTTCCGGCATCTGTGTAGTCGGCTCATTTCAGCCTCAAACACTGCTTCCGGCATCTCTGTAGTCGGCTCATTTCATCCGCAAACACTGCTTCCGGCATCTGTGGAGGCTGCTTATTCTATCTGCAAACACTGTTTCTGGCATCTGTGGAGTCAGCTCATTTCAGACACAAGCACTGCTTCCGGCATCTGTGGAGGATGTTCATTTCAGCCGCAAACACTGCTTCGGGCATCTGTGGAGGATGTTCATTTCAGCCACAAACACTGCTTCCGGCATCTGTGGAGTCTGCTCATTTCAACCGCAAACACTACTTCGGGCATCTCTGGAGGCTGCTCATTCCATCTGCAAACACTGCTTCCGGCATCTGTGGAGTCGGCTCATTTCAGCAACAAACACTGCTTCCGACATCTGTGGAGGATGTTCATTTCAGCCGCAAACACTGCTTCCGGCAGCTGCGGAGTATGTTCATTTCAGCCGCAAACCCTCCTTCCGACATCTATAGAGAAGGCTAATTTCAGCCACAAACACTGCTTCCGGCATCTGTGGAGTCGGCTCATTTCAGCCACAAACACTACTCCCGGCATCTGTGGAGTCGGCTCATTTCAGCCACAAACACTACTTCCAGCATCTGTGGAGTCGGCTCATTTCAGCCACAAACACTGCTTCAGGCATCTGTGAAGGCTGCTCATTTAAGCCACAAACACTGCTTCTGGCATCTGTGAAGGCTGCTCATTTCAGCCGCAAACACTGCTTTTGGCATCTGTGAAGGCTGCTCATTTCAGCCGCAAACATTGCTTCCGGCATCTGTGAAGGCTGCTCATTTCAGTCACAAGCACTGCTTCTGGCATCTGTGAAGGCTGCTCATTTCAGCCACAACCACTGCTTCTGGCATCTGTGAAGGCTGCTCATTTCAGTCACAAACACTGCTTCTGGCATCTGTGGAGTCGGCTCATTTCAGTCACAAACACTGTTTCTGGCATCTGTGAAGGCTGCTCATTTCAGTCACAAACACTGCTTCTGGCATCTGTGAAGGCTGCTCATTTCAGTCATAAACACTCCTTCCGGCATCTGTGAAGGCTGCTCATTTCAGCCACAAACACTGCTTCTGGCATCTGTGAAGGCTGCTCATTTCAGCCACAAACACTGCTTCCGGCATCTGTGAAGGCTGCTCATTTCTGTCACAAACACTGCTTCTGGCATCTGTGGAGGCTGCTCATTTCAGTCACAAACACTGCTTCTGGCATCTGTGAAGGCTGCTCATTTCAGTCACAAACACTCCTTCCGGCATCTGTGAAGGCTGCTCATTTCAGTCACAAACACTGCTTCTGGCATCTGTGAAGGCTGCTCATTTCAGTCACAAACAATCCTTCCGGCATCTGTGAAGGCTGCTCATTTCAGCCACAAACACTGCTTCTGGCATCTGTGGAGGCTGCTCATTTCAGTCACAAACACTGCTTCTGGCATCTGTGGAGGCTGCTCATTTCAGTCACAAACACTGCTTCTGGCATCTGTGAAGGCTGCTCATTTCAGTCACAAACATTGCTTCTGGTATCTGTGGAGGCTGCTCATTTCAGTCACAAACACTGCTTCTGGCAGCTGTGGAGGCTGCTCATTTCAGTCACAAACACTGCTTCCGGCATCTGTGGAGTCCGCTCATTTCAACCGCAAACACTACTTCGGGCATCTGTGGAGGCTGCTCATTCCATCTGCAAACATTGCTTCCGGCATCTGTGGAGGCTGCTCATTCCAGTCTCAAACATTGCTTCCCGCATCTGTGAAGGCTGCTCATTTCAGCCGCAAACACTGCTTCTGGCATCTGTGAAGGCTGCTCATTTCAGCCACAAACACTGCTTCTGGCATCTGTGAAGGCTGCTCATTTCAGCCACAAACACTGCTTCTGGCATCTGTGGAGGCTGCTCATTTCAGCCGCAAACACTGCTTCTGGCATGTGTGAAGGCTGCTCATTTCAGCCACAAACACTGCTTCTGGCATCTGGGAAGGCTGCTCATTTCAGCCGCAAACACTGCTTCTGGCATCTGTGGAGGCTGCTCATTTCAGCCACAAACACTGCTTCCGGCATCTGTGAAGGATGCTCATTTCAGTCACAAACACTGCTTCTGGCATCTGTGAAGGCTGCTCATTTCAGCCACAAACACTGCTTCCGGCATCTGTGGAGGCTGCTCATTTCAGCCGCAAACACTGCTTCCGGCATCTGTGTAGTCGGCTCATTTCAGCCTCAAACACTGCTTCCGGCATCTGTGTAGTCGGCTCATTTCATCCGCAAACACTGCTTCCGGCATCTGTGGAGGCTGCTTATTCTATCTGCAAACACTGTTTCCGGCATCTGTGGAGTCAGCTCATTTCAGACACAAGCACTGCTTCCGGCATCTGTGGAGGATGTTCATTTCAGCCTCAAACACTGCTTCGGGCATCTGTGGAGGATGTTCATTTCAGCCACAAACACTGCTTCCGGCATCTGTGGAGTCCGCTCATTTCAACCGCAAACACTACTTCGGGCATCTCTGGAGGCTGCTCATTCCATCTGCAAACACTACTTCCGGCATCTGTGGAGTCGGCTCATTTCAGCCACAAACACTGCTTCCGACATCTGTGGAGGATGTTCATTTCAGCCGCAAACACTGCTTCCGGCAGCTGCAAACCCTCCTTCCGACATCTATGGAGAAGGCTAATTTCAGCCACAAACACTGCTTCCGGCATCTGTGGAGTCGGCTCATTTCATCCACAAACACTACTCCCGGCATCTGTGGAGTCGGCTCATTTCAGCCACAAACACTACTTCCAGCATCTGTGGAGTCGGCTCATTTCAGCCACAAACACTGTTTCCGGCATCTGTGGAGTCTGCTCATTTCAGCCTCAAACACTGCTTCCGGCATCTGTGTAGTCGGCTCATTTCAGCCGCAAACACTGCTTCCGGCATCTGTGGAGGCTGCTTATTCTATCTGCAAACACTGCTTCCGGCATCTGTGGAGGCTGCTTATTCTATCTGCAAACACTGTTTCCGGCATCTGTGAAGGCTGCTCATTTCAGCCACAAACAATGCTTCTGGCATCTGTGAAGGCTGCTCATTTCAGCCACAAACACTGCTTCTGGCATCTGTGAAGGCTGCTCATTTCAGCCGCAAACACTGCTTCCGGCATCTGTGAAGGCTGCTCATTTCAGTCACAAACACTGCTTCTGGCATCTGTGAAGGCTGCTCATTTCAGTCACAAACACTGCTTCTGGCATCTGTGAAGGCTGCTCATTTCAGTCACAAACACTCCTTCCGGCATCTGTGAAGGCTGCTCATTTCAGCCACAAACACTGCTTCCGGCATCTGTGAAGGCTGCTCATTTCAGCCACAAACACTGCTTCTGGCATCTGTGATGGCTGCTCATTTCAGTCGCAAACACTGCTTCTGGCATCTGTGAAGGCTGCTCATTTCAGCCACAAACAATGCTTCTGGCATCTGTGATGGCTGCTCATTTCAGTCACAAACACTGCTTCTGGCATCTGTGATGGCTGCTCATTTCAGTCGCAAACACTGCTTCTGGCATCTGTGAAGGCTCCTCATTTCAGCCGCAAACACTGCTTCTGGCATCTGTGAAGGCTGCTCATTTCAGTCGCAAAAACTGCTTCTGGCATCTGTGAAGGCTGCTCATTTCAGTCACAAACATTGCTTCCCGCATCTGTGAAAGCTGCTCATTTCAGCCGCAAACACTGCTTCTGGCATCTGTGAAGGCTGTGAAGGCTGCTCATTTCAGCCACAAACACTGCTTCTGGCATCTGTGGAGGCTGCTCATTTCAGTCACAAACACTGCTTCTGGCATCTGTGGAGGCTGCACATTTCAGTCAGAAACACTGCTTCTGGCATCTGTGAAGGCTGCTCATTTCAGTCACAAACACTGCTTCTGGCATCTGTGGAGGCTGCTCATTTCAGTCAGAAACACTGCTTCTGGCATCTGTGGAGGCTGCTCATTTCAGTCACAAACACTGCTTCCGGCATCTGTGGAGTCCGCTCATTTCAACCGCAAACACTACTTCGGGCATCTGTGGAGGCTGCTCATTCCATCCTCAAACACTGCTTCCGGCATCTGTGGAGGCTGCTCATTTCAGTCGCAAACACTGCTTCTGGCATCTGTGAAGGCTGCTCATTTCAGTCACAAACACTGCTTCCCGCATCTGTGAAGGCTGCTCATTTCAGTCACAAACACTGCTTCTGGCATCTGTGAAGGCTGCTCATTTCAGCCACAAACACTGCTTCTGGCATCTGTGGAGGCTGCTCATTTCAGACACAAGCACTGCTTCTGGCATCTGTGAAGGCTGCTCATTTCAGTCACAAACACTGCTCCTGGCATCTGTGAAGGCTGCTCATTTCAGTCACAAACACTGCTCCTGGCATCTGTGAAGGCTGCTCATTTCAGTCACAAGCACTGCTTCTGGCATCTGTGAAGGCTGCTCATTTCAGTCACAAACACTGCTTCTGGCATCTGTGAAGGCTGCTCATTTCAGTCACAAACACTGCTTCTGGCATCTGTGAAGGCTGCTCATTTCAGTCACAAACACTGCTCCTGGCATCTGTGAAGGCTGCTCATTTCAGTCACAAGCACTGCTTCTGGCATCTGTGAAGGCTGCTCATTTCAGTCACAAACACTGCTTCTGGCATCTGTGAAGGCTGCTCATTTCAGTCACAAACACTGTGTTGGACAGGCCACATGAAGGACCCGCTCCCCCTCTGCCCGACCAGGCCAGAGCCCGGTCCCTCAAGTATTACCCACCATCACTTCACGTTTTCCGTCCCCTCCGGGACCCCTGCCTCTGAACATCTCGACCCCTTGGGCCCGATCCACTACTGGGCCGCGCGCCCGACCTGGGCGCCATCTTGGACACTGCACCACGAGGCCGCGTGGCCTCCGACCGACCCTAACCCTGGGCCTGGCCAGGCCTCAGACATCCCGGCACCAACATCCACCCAGGAGGTGAGTGGACTACTTGGCAGGTCAATGGGAGAAAGAGGTGTCGATGGCTCTCCCCCACCAGGTACCGCTCGCCCCCAGCCTCCCCGGGCGCTGGCTCCACCCCCCTGCTGGGTGTCTGGACTCCCTCATCCTGGACCCCCCGATCTCCAAGTGCGAGGGTCCGGACATCAAAGGGCATCAGCCCTATAACTGAGGCAGCTCCAGAGCAGGAAGGCAGTTGTATCTTGGAGTCGAGAGACGCAGAGAAGAACTCATCCTTGACGGACTACTGGCGCTGCCGTAGCCCTACCTTGCGAACTACCGTACTGCCTGCTGGCGCTGCCGCAACCTCCGTAAACCTTCATCGTCGTCGGGACCTGCTGGCGTGGCCGCGGACCGTTTGTACCTCCATCTTCATCGGGACCTGCTGGCTCCGCCGCGGACCGTCGCCACCTTCAACCATCTCGGGACCTGCTGGCTCCGCCGCGGCCAAGTCATCTAGAACGCCGAGCTCGAGGATTGAGAGCTATCCATCCACCCATTTGGTAACAAAACTGTCCCGCTACCCCTTTTCCCCACCAGAGACCCGAACCGAGGGGACCCCTGAGTCCAGACCTCCTTGTACCATTTGACCGTACTCAAAGAATTGCTGATAAAGTATCGTTTAACCTTATCCTTGTGTGGTGTCCGTCTGTGGGGGGGAAGTTACTTGTCTGTACGATCGCTGGAGACGGCTCTCCCTGGAGACCTCTCCCCTTATACTCGGCCGACCCTCCCGGTCCGTCTAACATTGGTGGCCAGCGGCGCGATCCGAATCACCGCATAATCGTACAGAGAGTAGCTCACCCCACGACGAAATCACGATGACTACCAAAGAAAGCGGATCCACCGAGAAATTTCAGATGGAGAAAGTGGAAGAATACAGCCATCGTGAATTAAAACAATTCTGCATCGAACTAGGTATCGCTACCACCGGTCTAAGTACCAAAGATGATTTCAAACAGGCCCTGGAGTCCTGGGCAGAAACCGGGGCCGTCAGACCCCCGGACCAAAATATCGCAGCAGTAGAAAAAGACACCGCGGCTCCCGAGGAGCGAAGAACGGGTCTCTCGCAAAACGAGATCCAGGAACGAGAAAGAACAAGACTACATGAACTAGAAATGGCCCGGCTCAAAATGGATGGTGAACTCAAGTTGGCCGAACAGAAACTGAACTTAGAACATCTGAGGCTCCGAGAAGAAAGAGAGGAAAAACAGAGACAAAGAGAGCTCGAGGAAAAAAGACTGGCATATGAACATGAGCGCAAATTAGCTGAGATAGACTTACGCAAGCAGAACAAGGAATCAGGGGCGACCGAGCAACCCCGCACCCCGGGAGCAACAGATAAGAAGGTACACATCCCCAAGGATGTCGTCCGAGAATACTTCCGAGAGGACGACATCCAACAATGGTTCAAGGCCTACGAAATAGCTATGACCTCCCACCGGATCGATCGAAGCGACTGGGGAGCCGGTCTATGGGGGAGATTCCTCAATGAGGGCCGCGATGCCCTGCTACAGCTCCCGGACCATCTGATGACCTCCTATGACCACATGAAAGCGGCCCTCCTCACCCGCTATGGGCTCACACCCGAGATGTACCGCCAGAGGTTCAGAGACTGCACCCGCATCCCGGGTACAACTTGGGTGGAGTACGTTAACTATTTCAGCAGAGCCTTCGAGGGTTGGATCAAAGGAAGCAATGTCACAACTTACGAACAACTCTTCAATCTAATGGTGTGGGAGCATCTGTCAAACAATTGCTTCATCGAGCTCCGGCAGCACCTCCTCGATAGCAAATTGACTGATCCACGGCAACTCGCAGCCGAAGCTGACCGGTGGGAAATCACCAGAGTGGGCCGAAATGGGTCCTATGAACAGAACCGAAACCACCACGGTCAGCACCGTCCCCGAGGAGGAGGAGGGGGGGGCCAAGGAAGAGGAAGAGACAGCACTCCGGCCGCCCCCGCTGCCAGCACCACTCCCCCGGCCAACCGGGGCAGCACCCCGGCACGACCGGGATATAGGGCCAATGTCACGTGTCACCGATGCCAGCGAGTCGGCCTCTACGCAAACGACCCAAATTGCCCACAGAACCAGAGCCCGAGACCCCGCCAGGTGGCTGCCGCTGCCCTGGGGGAAGAACAGATCTCCGAGGAACAAGAAGAATATGAGCAAGAACATCAAGAATGGGAGCCAGCCGCCATGGCTCTAGCCTGCTTAGGGGGGAAAGACATGGTCCCGCGGGTCCCCCTACCCGCTAACACCCGGAAGTACAGCCAATGGGTGAGCATCAATGGACGCCGGGCCGAAGCCCTCCGTGACACCGGGGCCAGTGTAACAGCCGTCCGCTGTCACCTGGTGACCCCAGAACAGTTCCTACCAAATATTCTCTGCCCTGTCCGTTCAGCCGATAACTCGGAAAGTCTGTGTCGGATGGCCTGCGTCCCTTTCGAATGGGGAGGAGTCTCCGGCATGTTGAAGGTGACGGTCCGAGATGATGCCCCCGTAGACTGCCTCCTGGGGAATGACCTTGAAAGCTCCCCGTGGGCAGCCGTAGAACGAAGAGAACACCTGGGGATGTTAGGCATCCCGGACTGGGCTTGCGTCACCACCCGGTCCATGGCCGCCCGGACCAATCCCCGACCCGAGGAACCTGAATGGCCGGCGCCTCCTCCCCCGGTCGCTCCAGTCGAAGACGCCGACCGTGCCGTCCCCCCAGAACCAGCTCAACCTCCGGACCTCTCTGGCCTCGACCAGTGGCATCAAGAGGGGGGGCCCACACAGGAGCAGTTTCGCCAAGAGCAGAAGACCTGTCCCTCCCTCGAGGGACTCCGCCAACAAGCCCTCGCCCAGAGCGCAGGGGATACCTCCGGAACACATTGGGTCTATTGGGACAATGAGCTGCTATACAGTGAACAAAGGATCGCGGAGTTGGGGGCCAGTCGAGTGCTAGTGGTGCCCCTCCGATTTAGAGACTTCTTGCTAAATCTGGCCCACGATGTCCCCCTGGCTGGACACCTGGGCCAGGATAAAACTTACAGCCGCCTAGTGACCCACTTCTTCTGGCCTAAAATGAGGAATGATGTACTCCAGCATTGCCGATCTTGCCCCACGTGCCAAGCCAGTGGAAAGAGCGGCCGCAAACTAAAAGCCCCCCTGCAACCATTTCCAGTGGTTACCACCCCGTTCGAGAGGGTCGGGATAGACATTGTGGGGCCCCTGGACCCCCGTACAGCACAAGGACATCGGTTCATCCTGGTACTGGTGGACCACGCCACCCGCTACCCCGAGGCTGTTCCCCTGCGAACTGTGACAGCCCCGGTAGTCGGCCGGGCCCTGATGGGGATCTTCTCCCGTGTGGGCTTCCCCCGAGAAGTCGTCAGCGACAGAGGCACGAACTTTATTTCAAAATATATGAAGTCCCTCTGGCAACAGTGTGGGGTCACCTACCGATTCACGACCCCCTATCACCCTCAAGGAAACGGACTCGTTGAGCGGTTCAACCGCACGCTCAAAGGGATGATTGGGGGGTTGGAAGAGCCCCTCCGTCGCCAGTGGGATGTGCTACTGCCGTGCCTCCTCTTCGCATATCGAGAGGTCCCCCAGAAGTCCCTCGGCTTCAGCCCGTTTGAACTGTTGTATGGACACCCCGTACGGGGACCGCTCAGCCTGGTCAAGGAAGGCTGGGAAATGCCCCCTCTAAAGAACCCTCCAGATGTCTTCAAATACCTCCTAACCCTCCGCAACCAGACCCGACGGTTCAGAGAGCTGGCAAAAGCAAACTTGGAGGCCAGTCAAGAGGACATGAAAAAGTGGTATGACCAAAATGCCTCCTCCATCGAATTTGAACCCGGCCAACAAGTATGGGTGATGTCCCCCACCGAACCATGCGCCCTGCAAGACAAGTGGACGGGGCCCTTCAAAGTAGTCGAGCGCAAGGGCCCTGTCACCTATCTCATCGACCTGGAAACCTCACGGAACCCCCTCCGGGTCCTCCACGCTAATAGACTGAAACCCCATTTCGTGCGTTCAGAACTCAGCCTCCTAATGGCCACAGACAATGGAGCCGAAGAAGACTCCGAACCCCTCCCTGACCTCCTACGGACTCGGGAGAAAGACGGCTCCGTGGACGGGGTCCGACTCTCGGAGGCCCTCACCCTGGAACAGCGCCAAGAATGCCGAGACCTTCTGTTGCAGTTCGCCAGCCTGTTCTCCCTCACCCCAGGTGTCACCTCCTGGTGTGTGCACGACGTGGACACGGGGGACAGCCCCCCTATCCGCCACCGGGCCTACCGCGTACCAGATCGGGTACGGGCCTGCATCCAGGAAGAAGTAACCAAGATGCTCACGCTCGGGGTCATTGAGCCCTCAGACAGCCCCTGGGCCAGCCCAGTAGTACTGGTCCCCAAAGCAGCCACCCCCGGCACCACACCGGAACTCCGGTTCTGCGTCGACTACCGGGGCTTGAATGCAGTCACCAGAACAGACGCACATCCCATCCCCCGGGCAGATGAACTAATCGACCGCATGGGAGCTGCCCGCTACCTCAGCATTTTCGACCTGACGGCGGGCTACTGGCAGATCGGCCTCACACCCCGGGCCCAAGAACGATCTGCGTTTTCCACTCCTGACGGCCATTATCATTTCAAGGTCATGCCCTTCGGCATGAAGAATGCCCCAGCAACGTTTCAGCGACTCGTTAATCAGGTCTTGGCCGGACTCGAAGGATTCAGTGCCGCCTACCTAGACGACATCGCTGTATACAGCCACCACTGGTCCGACCACCTCCACCACCTCCGAGAGGTGCTAGAGGCCCTTCAGCGAGCTGGCCTCACGATCAAGGCCAGCAAATGCCAGATTGGTCAGGGGTCCGTGACCTACCTCGGACACCAGGTGGGAAGCGGCCTGGTGGCCCCTCTGCAGCTCAAGATCGCCGCCATCCAGTCCTGGCAGCCCCCCATCACCCAGACCGAGGTACGCGCCTTTCTGGGACTCACGGGCTATTACCGACGGTTCGTGAAGGACTATGGTAGCATAGTGGGGCCCCTCACAGAACTCACGTCCAAAAATCAACCAAAGAAGGTCAACTGGACCCCAGATTGTCAAACAGCCTTCGAACAACTGAAGGCCGCCATGTGCTCCGCCCCTGTGCTTCAGGCCCCCGACTACAGCCGGGAATTCGTCGTCCAGACGGATGCCTCTGACCACGGCATTGGGGCGGTCCTGTCTCAATTGAACCCCGAAGGCCTTGATCAGCCAGTGGCCTTCATCAGCAGGCGACTCTTGCCTCGAGAACAACGCTGGAGCACCATCGAGAGGGAGGCCTTCGCCGTGGTATGGGCCCTCAAAAAGCTCCGGCCCTATCTCTTTGGCACACACTTTCGGGTCCAGACCGATCATCGACCCCTGCAGTGGCTGATGCAGATGCGGGGGGAGAACCCAAAACTACTACGTTGGTCCATCTCCCTATAGGGGATGGACTTCACTGTGGAACATCGACCTGGGCAAGACCACGCCAACGCGGATGGCCTGTCACGCTTTTTCCGCCTCGACGAGGAGAGTCCCCAAGAGGATGGGTGACTCTCCCCGCCTTCAGCTGGGGGGGACGCATGTTGGACAGGCCACATGAAGGACCCGCTCCCCCTCTGCCCGACCAGGCCCGAGCCCGGTCCCTCAAGTATTACCCACCACCACTTCACGTTTTCCGTCCCCTCCGGGACCCCTACCTCTGAACATCTCGACCCCTTGGGCCCGATCCACTACTGGGCCGCGCGCCCGACCTGGGCGCCATCTTGGACACTGCACCACGAGATCGCGTGGCCTCCGACCGACCCTAACCCTGGGCCTGGCCAGGCCTCAGACATCCCGGCACCAACATCCACCCAGGAGGTGAGTGGACTACTTGGCAGGTCAATGGGAGAAAGAGGTGTCGATGGCTCTCCCCCACCAGGTACCGCTCGCCCCCAGCCTCCCCGGGCGCTGGCTCCACCCCCCTGCTGGGTGTCTGGACTCCCTCATCCTGGACCCCCCGATCTCCAAGTGCGAGGGTCCGGACATCAAAGGGCATCAGCCCTATAACTGAGGCAGCTCCAGAGCAGGAAGGCAGTTGTATCTTGGAGTCGAGAGACGCAGAGAAGAACTCATCCTTGACGGACTACTGGCGCTGCCGTAGCCCTACCTTGCGAACTACCGTACTGCCTGCTGGCGCTGCCGCAACCTCCGTAAACCTTCATCGTCGTCGGGACCTGCTGGCGTGGCCGCGGACCGTTTGTACCTCCATCTTCATCGGGACCTGCTGGCTCCGCCGCGGACCGTCGCCACCTTCAACCATCTCGGGACCTGCTGGCTCCGCCGCGGCCCGGTCATCTAGAACGCCGAGCTCGAGGATTGAGAGCTATCCATCCACCCATTTGGTAACAAGACTGTCCCGCTACCCCTTTTCCCCACCAGAGACCCGAACCGAGGGGACCCCTGAGTCCAGACCTCCTTGTACCATTTGACCGTACTCAAAGAATTGCTGATAAAGTATCGTTTAACCTTATCCTTGTGTGGTGTCCGTCTGTGGGGGGGAAGTTACTTGTCTGTACGATCGCTGGAGATGGCTCTCCCTGGAGACCTATCCCCTTATACTCGGCCGACCCTCCCGGTCCGTCTAACACACTGCTTCTGGCATCTGTGAAGGCTGCTCATTTCAATCACAAACACTGCTTCTGGCATCTGTGGAGGCTGCTCATTTCAGTCACAAGCACTGCTTCTGGCATCTGTGAAGGCTGCTCATTTCAGCCACAAACACTGCTTCTGGCATCTGTGAAGGCTGCTCATTTCAGCCACAAACACTGCTTCTGGCATCTGTGAAGGCTGCTCATTTCAGTCACAAACACTGCTTCTGGCATCTGTGGAGGCAGCTCATTTCAGTCACAAACACTTCTTCCGGCATCTGTGAAGGCTGCTCATTTCAGCCACAAACACTGCTTCCGGCATCTGTGAAGGCTGCTCATTTCAGTCACAAACACTGCTTCCGGCATCTGTGAAGGCTGCTCGTTTCAGTCACAAACACTGCTTCTGGCATCTGTGAAGGCTGCTCATTTCAGTCACAAACACTGCTTCTGACATCTGTGAAGGCTGCTTATTTCAATCACAAACACTGCTTCCGGCATCTGTGGAGTCGGCTTATTTCAGTCTCAAACACTGCTTCCGGCATCTGTGGAGGCTGCTCATTTCAGTCGCAAACACTGCTTCTGGCATCTGTGGAGGCTGCTCATTTCAGCCGCAAACACTGCTTCTGGCATCTGTGAAGGCTGCTCATTTCAGCCGCAAACACTGCTTCTGGCATCTGTGAAGGCTGCTCATTTCACCCACAAACACTGCTTCCGGCATCTGTTAAGGCTGCTCATTTCTGTCACAAACACTGCTTCTGGCATCTGTGGAGGCTGCTCATTTCAGTCACAAACACTCCTTCCGGCATCTGTGAAGGCTGCTCATTTCAGTCACAAACACTGCTTCCCGCATCTGTGAAGGCTGCTCATTTCAGCCGCAAACACTGCTTCTGGCATCTGTGAAGGCTGCTCATTTCAGCCACAAACACTGCTTCTGGCATCTGTGAAGGCTGCTCATTTCAGTCACAAACACTGCTTCTGGCATCTGTGAAGGCTGCTCATTTCAGTCACAAACACTGTTTCCGGCATCTGTGGAGTCGGCTCATTTCAGTCGCAAACACTGCTTCTGGCATCTGTTAAGGCTGCTCATTTCTGTCACAAACACTGCTTCTGGCATCTGTGAAGGCTGCTCATTTCACCCACAAACACTGCTTCCGGCATCTGTTAAGGCTGCTCATTTCTGTCACAAACACTGCTTCTGGCATCTGTGAAGGCTGCTCATTTCAGCCACAAACACTGTTTCCGGCATCTGTGGAGTCGGCTCATTTCAGTCGCAAACACTGCTTCTGGCATCTGTGAAGGCTGCTCATTTCAGTCACAAACATTGCTTCCGGCATCTGTGAAGGCTGCTCATTTCACCCACAAACACTGCTTCCGGCATCTGTTAAGGCTGCTCATTTCTGTCACAAACACTGCTTCTGGCATCTGTGGAGGCTGCTCATTTCAGTCACAAACACTGCTTCCGGAATCTGTGGAGGCTGCTCATTTCAGTCACAAACACTCCTTCCGGCATCTGTGAAGGCTGCTCATTTCAGTCACAAACACTGCTTCTGGCATCTGTGAAGGCTGCTCATTTCACCCACAAACACTGCTTCCGGCATCTGTTAAGGCTGCTCATTTCTGTCACAAACACTGCTTCTGGCATCTGTGGAGGCTGCTCATTTCAGTCACAAACACTGCTTCTGGCATCCGTGAAGGCTGCTCATTTCAGTCACAAACACTCCTTCCGGCATCTGTGAAGGCTGCTCATTTCAGTCACAAACACTGCTTCCCGCATCTGTGAAGGCTGCTCATTTCAGCCGCAAACACTGCTTCTGGCATCTGTGAAGGCTGCTCATTTCAGCCACAAACACTGCTTCTGGCATCTGTGAAGGCTGCTCATTTCAGCCACAAACACTGTTTCCGGCATCTGTGGAGTCGGCTCATTTCAGTCGCAAACACTGCTTCTGGCATCTGTGAAGGCTGCTCATTTCAGTCACAAACATTGCTTCCGGCATCTGTGAAGGCTGCTCATTTCAGTCACAAACACTGCTTCTGGCATCTGTGAAGGCTGCTCATTTCAGCCACAAACACTGCTTCTGGCATCTGTGAAGGCTCCTCATTTCAGCCACAAACACTGCTTCTGGCATCTGTGGAGGCTGTTCATTTCAGTCACAAACACTGCTTTCGGCATCTGTGATGGTTGCTCATTTCAGCCACAAACACTGCTTCCGGCTTCTGTGAAGGCTGCTCATTTCAGCCACAAACCCTGCTTCTGGCATCTGTGGAGGCTGCTCATTTCAGTCACAAGCACTGCTTCTGGTATCTGTGGAGGCTGCTCATTTCAGTAGGATCACAGGAAGTGACATCACAAGGCATTCAACTCTTGATGTTACAGGAAATGACCTCATCTGAGCATTGACATCCATGATGGCCCAGGATGAAGCCTTCTTTACTTTAAAACAACTGGATTTGCTTTGATTAATGTGCTGAGGCAGAGTGGTAGCGGGTTCAAGCGCACACTGTGGGAGAAGGACAGCATCTGCCCCCTATTGGTGAACCAACATCAAATCATAATAATATTTTAATATTAAGACAATTTGTAGAGTGCACAGCTACTTCAGATGAAGTGTCCCAGTGCTGAGACTCCGCTCCCGTGCGGAGAGTGCATGTGAGAATTTTAGAAAATTAAGAGCCAGAAATGCAGTAAAAAACAAAGATTTAATTGTTCTCATAAGGAATTACATTTTAATTAAACTAAATTTTAATTTTTAACGCGCACTAATATCCGAGGGTGTCGAGGCTTCAGCAGGAGCCTGCTGAATTGTTGGAGGCAGCGATCTCCAGATCCTCTACGCCAGGTAGGTGAAAGAGCTGCCTCGGATCCTATGTTACATTTAGGAACAACGGTCACTTTGGCTTCGGATGTACTGAAGTGCCTCGCTAGCACGTAAGGTTTGACCAATTACTGGCGATAGCGTGGGCCAGCATTAGATAGATTAATCAATGCTTGAACCATGAACGCCCCTTTCCAAGGGCTGCTTTTATCCTGGTCGCAGCAACCAATGCAATGTCTGAACGCAATTATTACAATTGTAACTTGCTGTACCCTTGTATCATGCAACTGTTCGAAAGCGCTCTGATGCCTTCGGGCCATGTCCACTGTTAGACGGGGACCGGGAGGGTCGGCCGAGGACAAGGGGAGAGGCCTCCGGTGAGGGCCGTCTCCAGCGATCGTACAGACAAGTAACTTCCCCCCCACAGATGGACACCACACAAGGATAAGGTTAACGTTCTTTATAAGCAATTCTTGAAGTATGGTGATATGATACAATGGGAGCAGGACACGAAGATCCTCTTAATTCTAGTCTCTTGACAGGGAAAAGGGTAGCGGGACAGTCTTTGTTA
This sequence comes from Lissotriton vulgaris, assembly GCF_964263255.1. Classification (NCBI taxonomy): domain Eukaryota; kingdom Metazoa; phylum Chordata; class Amphibia; order Caudata; family Salamandridae; genus Lissotriton; species Lissotriton vulgaris. The sequence goes on from NW_028240902.1 coordinate 348,450, forward strand.
CCAATCTGGTACTGCGATGCGATGATGGTAGCTCACAATCCTCGAGCTCGGCGTTTGAGAGGGACGGGCCGCGGCAGCGCCAGCAGGTCCCGAGGTGGTCGTAGATAGGAACGGGCCGCGGCAGCGCCAGCAGGTCCCGACGAGGACGAAGGTTGCAAGAAGGCCGCGGCAACGCCAGCAGGTCCAACGAGGATGAAGGTTGCGGAAGGCTGCGGCAGCGCCAGCAGGCAGGACGACAATTCACAAGGCAGGGCTGCGGCAGCGCCAGCAGTCCGTCAAGGATGAGTTCTTCACAGTGTCTCTCGACTCCAAGATACAACTGCCTTCCTGCTCTGGAGCTGCCCCAGTTATAGGTCTGGCGCCCTTTGATGTCCGGACCCTCGCACTTGGAGGTCGGGAGGTCCGGGATGAGGGAGTCCAGACACCCAGCAGGGGGGTGGAGCCAGCGCCCGGGGAGGCTGGGGGCGATCGGCACCTGGCGGGGGAGAGCCATCGACACTTCTTCCTCCCATTGACCTGCCAAGTGGTCCGTTCACCTCCTGGGTGGATGGTGGTGCCGGGATGTCGGGGCCTGGCCGGGCCCAGGGTTGGGGTCGAGCTGAGGCCACGCGGCCTCGTGGTGCAGTGTCCAAGATGGCGGCTGGGCCGGGCAATGGTGCTGACGGTGGCCCGGGCCAGTGATACAGAGATGTCTGGGAGCAGGAGTCCCGTAGGGGACGGTTTGTGGGTTGCTTCGGTGGGCCGTACCTGGCGAGCCGGTGTCCGGGCCCTGTCAGGCGGGGAGGGAGCGAGCCCTTCATGTGGCCTGTCCAACATGCGTCCCCCCCAGCTGAAGGCGGGGAGAGTCACCCATCCTCTTGGGGACTTTCCTCGTCGAGGCGGAAAAAGCGTGACAGGCCATCCACATTGGCGTGATCCTGGCCAGGGCGGTGCTCCACAGTGAAGTCCATCCCCTGCAGGGAGATGGACCATCGCAATAGCTTGGGATTTTCCCCCCACATCTGCATTAGCCATTGCAGGGGGCGATGATCTGTTTGCACCCGAAAGTGGGTACCGAAGAGGTAGGGCCGGAGCTTCTTGAGGGCCCACACTACTGCGAAGGCCTCCCTCTCGATGGTGCTCCAGCGCTGTTCTCGGGCCAGTAGGCGTCTGCTGATGAAGGCCACTGGTGGGTCAAGTCCATCGGGGTTAAGCTGGGAGAGGACGGCCCGATGCCATGGTCGGAGGCATCAGTCTGGACGATGAACTCCCGGCTGTAGTCGGGAGCCTGGAGCACAGGGGCGGTGCACATGGCGGCCTTCAGCTTCTCGAAGGCCGCTTGACAGTCTGGAGTCCAGTTGACCATTTTTGGGTGTTTCTTGGATGTGAGCTCTGTGAGGGGCCCCACAATGCTGCCATAGTCCTTCACAAACCGCCGGTAGTATCCGGTGAGCCCCAAGAAGGCTCGGACCTCGGTTTGCGTTACGGGGGGCTGCCAGGACTGGATGGCAGCGACCTTGAGCTGAAGGGGGGCCACCAGACCGCTTCCCACTTGGTGACCGAGGTAGGTCACGGACCCTTTGCCAATTTGGCACTTGCTGGCCTTGATTGTGAGGCTGGCCTGTTGGAGGGCCTGCAGGACCTCTCGGAGGTGGCGGAGGTGGTCTGACCAGTGGCGGCTGTATACCGCGATATCGTCCAGGTAGGCGGCGCTGAACTCTTCGAGGCCCGCCAATACCTGGTTCACAAGTCGTTGAAAAGTTGCTGGAGCGTTTTTCATGCCGAATGGCATCACCTTGAAATGGTAGTGGCCATCCGGGGTGGAGAAAGCGGATCGTTCTTGGGCCCTGGGGGTGACGCCGATCTGCCAGTAGCCCGCTGTCGGGTCGAAGATGCTGAGGTAGCGGGCAGCCCCCATGTGGTCGATCAGTTCATCTGCTCAGGGAATGGGGTGAGCGTCGGTTCGGGTGACAGCGTTCAGACCCCGATAGTCGATGCAGAATCAGAGCTCAGGGGTGGTGCCTGGGGCAGCAGCCTTGGGGACCAGCACGACTGGGCTGGCCCAGGGGCTGTCCGAGGGCTCGATGACTCCGAGTGTGAGCATTTTTGACACTTCTTCTTGGATGCAGGCACGTACCCGATCTGGTACGCGGTACGCCCGATGTCTGATAGGGGGACTGTCCCCAGTGTCCACGTCGTGCAAGCACCAGGGGGTGACCCCTGGGGTGAGGGAAAATAGGGTCGCAAATTGCAGCAGGAGGGCCCGACAGTCTTGGTGCTTCTCCGGGGTCAGGGCATCGGAGAGTCGGACCCCGTCTACTGAACCATCTTTCTCCTGGGTCCTCAGTAGGTCAGGGAGGGGCTCGGAGTCTTCTTCCGCTCCACTGTCTGTAGCCATCAGTAGGCTGAGCTCCGAGCGCACAAAGTGGGGTTTGAGTCTGTTGGCGTGGAGGACCCGGAGGGGGTTCTGGGGAGATTCCATGTCGATGAGATAGGTGACGGGGCTCTTGCGCTCGACCACCTTGAAGGGCCCTGTCCACTTGTCCTGCAAGGCACAAGGTTCGGTGGGGGACATCACTCATACTTGCTGGCCAGGTTCGAACTCTATGGAGGAGGCGTTCTGATCGTACCATTTCTTCATGTCCTCCTGACTGGCCTCAAGATTGGCTTTGGAGATCTCTCTGAATCGTCTGGTCTGATTGCGTAGGGTCAGGAGGTACTTGTAGACGTCTGGAGGGGTTTTCAGGGGGGCCATCTCCCAACCTTCTTTGACTAGGCTGAGGGGCCCTCGAACAGGATGTCCGTACAAGAGTTCGAAGGGGCTGAAACCGAGGGACTTCTGGGGGACTTCTCGGTAGGCGGAGAGGAGGCACGGGAGTAGCACATCCCACTGGCGGCGGAGGGGCTCTTCCAACTCCATAATCATTCCCTTGAGTGTGCGGTTGAACCGCTCAACCAGTCCGTTTCCTTGCGGGTGATAGGGGGTTGTGAATCAGTAGGTGACCCCGCACTGCTGCCAGAGGGATTTCATATATTTTGAAATAAAGTTCGTGCCCCTGTGCCACCCGGGAGAAGATCCCCATTAAGGCTCGGCCGACCACCGGTGCTGTTACAGTTCGAAGGGGAACGGCCTCGGGATAGCGGGTGGCGTGGTCCACCAGTACCAGGATGAATCGATGCCCTTGTGCTGTTCGGTGGTCCAGGGGCCCCACAATGTCTATTCCCACCTTTTCGAACGGGGTGGTAACAACCGGGAATGGTTGCAGGGGTGCCTTGAGTTTGCGGCCGCTCTTCCCGCTGGCCTGGCAAGTGGGGCAGGACCGGCAGTGGTTGAGGACGTCATTTCTCATTTTTGGCCAGTAAAAGTAGGTCACCAGGCGGTTGTAGGTTTTGTCCTGTCCCAAGTGTCCAGCCAGGGGGACATCGAGGGCCAAATTCAACAGGAAGTCTCTAAAGCGGAGGGGCACCACCAACACTCGACTGGCCCCCAACTCCGCGATTCTTTGTTCGCTGTACAATAGGTCATTGTCCCAATAGATCCAGTGGGCCCCGGCGGTATCTCCCGCGCTCTGGGCGAGGGCTTGCTGTCGTAGTCCCTCGAGGGAGGGACAGGTCTTTTGCTCTTGACGGAATTGTTCCTGGGTGGGTCCCCCTTCTTGACGCCACTGGGCCAGGTCTGGAAGGTCCTGGGGCTGAGCGAGCTCTTCTTGGGTTTGTTCCGGGGAGTCGGCATGGTCGGCGTCCCCCACTGGAGTGATCGGGGGAGGAGGTGCTGGCCATTCGGGTTCTTCAGGTCGGGGGATGGCGCGGGCGGCCATGGACCGGGTGGTTACGCACGCCCAGTCCGGGAGGCCCAACATCCCCAGGTGCTCTCTTCTTTCCACGGCGGCCCACGGGGAACTCTCGAGATCGTTCCCCAGGAGACAGTCCACGGGGGCATCATCGCGGACCGTCACCTTCAGCATGCCGGATACTCCTCCCCATTCGAATGGGACGCAGGCCATCCGACACAGGCTCTCAGAATTGTCGGCTGAACGGACGGGGCAGAGAATGTTCGGCAGGATTTGTTCCGGGGTCACCAGGTGACAGCGGACGACCGTCACACTGGCCCCCGTGTCACGTGGGGCTTCAGCCTTGCGCCCATTTATGTTCACCCACTGACTGTATTTTCTGGTGTTGGCGGGTAGGGGAGCCCGTGGGATCATGTCTCTTCCCCCTAGGCACGCCAGGACCATGGCGGCCGGTTTCCACTCTGGTTGCTCCTGTTCGTATTCTTCATGCTCTTCGGAGACTTGCTCTTCTCCTAGGGCGGCGGCAGCTACCTGGCGGGGCCCCGGAGTCTGGTTCTTTGGGCAGTTCGGGTCATTGGCGTAGTGACCGACTCGCTGGCATCGGTGACAAGTGACATTGGCTCGGAATCCCGGGCGCATCGGGGGGTTGCCCCGGCCGGCCGGGGGCGGGGTGCTGGTAGCGGGAGCGGCCGGGACGGCGTCCTTCCCCCGGCCCTGGCCTCCTCCCCCTCCTCGGGGACGGTGATGACCTTGGTAGTTCCTGTTCTGTTCGTTCGGCCCACCCCGGCCCACTCGGGTGCTCTCCCATCGGTCAGCCTCGGCGGCGAGCCGCCGTGAATCAGTCAATTTACTGTCGAGGAGGTGCTGCCTGAGCTCGACGAAGCAGTTGTTGGAGAGGTGCTCCCACACGATGAGGTTAAAAAGCTGCTAGTAGGTCGTTACGCGGCTCCCCTTGATCCATCCCTCGAAGGCTCGGCTGAAATAGTTCACATATTTCACCTAAGTTGTACCCGGGATTCGGGTGCAGTCGCGGAACCTCTGGCGGTACATTTCGGGTGTAAGCCCATATCGAGTGAGGAGGGCGGCCTTCATGTGGTCATAGGACGTCATTTGATGGTTCGGGAGCTGTAACAGGGCATCGCAGCCTTCATTGACGAACCTCCCCCATAGACCGGCTCCCCAGGCGCTTCGATCGATCCGGTGGGAGGTCATGGCGATCTCGTAGGCCTTGAACCACTGTTGTATGTCGTCGTTTCGGAAATACTCTCGGACGACATCTTTGGGGATGTGGACCTTTGGTTCTGTAGCTCCTGGGGTGCGCGGTTGCTCGGGCACCCCCAGGTCTTTGTTTTGCTTCCGTAGTTCTATCTCTGCCAGTTTGCGCTCGTGTTCGTATGCCAGTCTTTTTTCTTCGAGCTCTCTTTGTCTTTGCTTTTCTTCCCGCTCTTCTCGGAGCCGAAAGTGTTCTAGGTTCATTTTTTGTTCCGCTAGTTTTAGTTCTCCGTCCAACTTGAGCCGTGCCAACTCTAATTCGTGCAGTCTGCTTTTTTCTCGCTCTTGGATCTCTTCCCGGGAGAGACCCGCTCTCCTTTCTTCGGACGGAGCGGTGCTCGTCTCCGGTGCTTCGATGTGTTGGTCCCGGGGACCAGCGGCATTTGCTTCTGCCCACGATTCTAGGGCGTGTTTAAAGTCATCTTTTGTGCTCAGACCGGTGGTAGCAATGCCCAGTTCCATACAAAATTGTTTTAATTCTCGATGGCTGTACTCCTCCAGTTTTTCCATTTGGAATTTCTCTGTAGATCCGCTCTCTTTGGTCGACATTGTGGTTTAGTCGTGGGGTGAGTTGCTTTCTGTACGATTACGCGTTGGTTCGGATCGCGCCGCTGGCCACCAATGTTAGACGGGGACCGGGAGGGTCGGCCGAGGACAAGGGGAGAGGCCTCCGGTGAGGGCCGTCTCCAGCGATCGTACAGACAAGTAACTTCCCCCCCACAGATGGACACCACACAAGGATAAGGTTAACGTTCTTTATAAGCAATTCTTGAAGTATGGTGATACGATACAATGGGAGCAGGACACGAGGATCCTCTTAATTCTAGTCTCTTGACAGGGAAAGGGGTAGCGGGACAGTCTTTGTTACCAATCTGGTACTGCGATGCGATGATGGTAGCTCACAATCCTCGAGTTCGGCGTTCGAGAGGGACGGGCCGCGGCAGCGCCAGCTGGTCCCGAGGTGGTCGTAGATAGGAACGGGCCGCGGCAGCGCCAGCAGGTCCCGACGAGGACGAAGGTTGCAAAAAGGCCGCGGCAACGCCAGCAGGTCCAATGAGGATGAAGGTTGCGGAAGGCTGCGGCAGCGCCAGCAGGCAGGACGACAGTTCACAAGGCAGGGCTGCGGCAGCGCCAGCAGTCCGTCAAGGATGAGTTCTTCACGGTGTCTCTCGACTCCAAGATACAACTGCCTTCCTGCTCTGGAGCTGCCCCAGTTATAGGTCTGGCGCCCTTTGATGTCCGGACCCTCGCACTTGGAGGTCGGGAGGTCCGGGATGACGGAGTCCAGACACCCAGCAGGGGGGTGGAGCCAGCGCCCGGGGAGGCTGGGGGCGATCGGCACCTGGCAGGGGAGAGCCATCGACACTTCTTCCTCCCATTGACCTGCCAAGTGGTCCGTTCACCTCCTGGGTGGATGGTGGTGCCGGGATGTCGGGGCCTGGCCGGGCCCAGGGTTGGGGTCGAGCTGAGGCCACGCGGCCTCGTGGTGCAGTGTCCAAGATGGCGGCTGGGCCGGGCAATGGTGCTGACGGTGGCCCGGGCCAGTGATACAGAGATGTCCGGGAGCAGGAGTCCCGTAGGGGACGGTTTGCGGGTTGCTTCGGTGGGTCGTACCTGGCGAGCCGGTGTCCGGGCCCTGTCAGGCGGGGAGGGAGCGAGCCCTTCATGTGGCCTGTCCAACATCCACGCTACATACATTTGAAAACATAAAAATACAATAAGTAGAGCGCAGCGGATGTTTTACTACTGTGCAGCCATGAAGTGGGCCAGATATTGGGCTGATTGCCCGAAATCAGAAATTGGGTCTTTTTGGCGTTTAATTTTAAGCGATTGCTATCCATCCAACTGGCTACTTCCTTTACGCACGAGCACATCTGGGAAGCGATGTTACAGCTATTTCGCAAGGGATGATAAGCTGAGTATAATCCTCGTACGAAATGATAGTGAATCTGAAGCGGTCGGTGACGTCAGTCAAAGACCGAACATAGGGGCATATTACCAACATTAGCGATATTTATCACTAACTAGGCTTAGCAACAATTTTTTTATCGCTAAGCATCGCCGGAAATTATCGCTGAGATAACGTGCTATTAGCTACGTTTTTCTCCAAAGCGATAATTTTTCCGGCGATAGCGTGAATACAGCTGAGAATACAGCGATATTCACGCATTAGCGACTAAATGTTCTTAGCCATGTTATCCACCTCCCATTGGATAACATGGCTAAGATCTGGTATGGGCAGGTGTTAGTTTTTGGCGATATTCGCGCTTAGCGCGAATATTGCCATCGCTTAGCCTGCCTTGCTAAGAGGCGTTAGCGACGTTAGTGACTGCTTTCAGTCGCTAACAGGTTGGGAACGTCCACTTTGCATGTCATTATCGATAATTATCGCTAACATGCAAAGCGGGCCCCAAACCGCTCGCTATCGCCTACAAGCTGTCGCTAACTGCTGGTAGCGACAGATTGCTAATAGGGCAATAGAATTTTCGCCGCTTAGCGGCCAAAAACGGCCGCTAAAGCAGCGAAAATTGCCTATCGCCCCCCTTGATAATATGCCCCTCAGATTTTAAAGATAGTTGGGCCCATGGAAGATCCCTCGGGCACTCCTTGAAGCGATGGGAGCGCCTCAGAATGGAACGGTGTTTGGGAAGCAGGAAAAGATCCACCCTGCAAAAAGGAGGCGAGCCACAGCAGGGCCTTATCGCCAATACCATTTCTCCAGTTTTTCTAATAAGATATTGTGGTTTGCTGTGTCGGAAGCGCTATCAGATCCAGTATTATGACCACCACAAAATCACCTGCGTCCAAGATCAGGCGCACGAATTCAGCAGCTAAGAGCAAGGCCGATTCATTGTTGTGGGATGGATGAAACCCCAAATCAATCAATCAATCAATCAATCAATCAATCAATCAATCAATCAGAGTACTTGTAAAGCGCACTACTTACCCGTGAGGGTCTCAAGGTGCTGAGGGGAGGGAGTGCTGCTACTGCTCCAAGAGCCAGGTCTTGAGGAGTCTTCTGAAGGCGAGTAGGTCTTGGGTCTGCCGTATGTGGGTAGGGAGGGTGTTCTAGGTCTTGGCAGCGAGGTAGGAGAAGGATCTGCCGCCGGAGGTTGTTCGTTGGATACAGGGGACAGCGGCTAGGGCGAGGCTGGCGGAGCAGAGCTGGCGGTGGGGGTGTAGAAGCTGAGTCTGTTGTTCAGGTAGGCAGGTCCGGCGTGTGGAGTGCTTTGTGTGCATGGGTGAGGAGCTTGAAGGTGATCCTCTTGTCGACGGGGAGCCAGTGTAGGTCTCTAAGGTGGGGGGTGATGTGGCTGCGGCGGGGACGTTGATGATCAGTCGGGCGGAGGCGTTTTGGATGCATTGTAGTCGTCATAGGTGTTTGGTTGGGATTCCTGCGTAGAGTGCATTGCCGTAGTCCAGTCTGCTGCTGACGAAGGCCTGTGTCACTGTTCTTCTTGTTTCGGTCGGGATCCATTTGTAGATCCTGCGAAGCATGCGGAGGGTGTTGTAGCAGGAGGAGGAGAGGGTGTTGACCTGTTTATACATGGAGAGGGAGGAGTTGAGGATGAATCCTAGGTTGCGTGCGTGGTCGGTGGGTGTTGGTGCTGTTCCAATTGTGGTCGGCCAACAGGAGTAATTCCAGGCTGAGGGGGTGGATCCGAGGATGAGGACCTCTGTCTTGTCCGAGTTCAGCCTCAGACGGCTGTTCTTCATCCAGTCAGAGACGGCCTTCATTACCTTGTGGAGGTTGGTTTTGGAGGTGTGTGGGTCCTTGGTGAGGGAGAGGATGAGCTGGGTGTCGTTGGCGTAGGAGATGATGTTGAGGTCGTGTTGGCGGACCACTTGTGCGAGGGGGGCCATATAGATGTTGAACAGCATCAGGCTGAGGGATGAGCCCTGGGGGACGCCGCAGATGATGCCGGTGGCCTTGGATCGGAAGGGCGGGAGGCGGACGCTCTGGGTTCGGCATGAGAGGAAGGACGTGGTCCAGTCAAGGGTCTTCTCTTGGATTCCGGCTTCTAGGAGGCGTGTCTTTAGAGTGCTATTGTAGACCGTGTCGAAGGCGGCTGACAGGTCCAGGAGGATGAGGGCTGATGTTTTGCCATTGTCTAGTTGGCGCCTGATGTCGTCTGTGGCGGCAATAAGGGCTGTCTCGGTGCTGTGGTTTCGTCTGAACCTGGACTGGGACGGGTCCAAGATGTTGTTGTCTTCCAGGTGGCGGGCCAGTTGCATGTTGACGATTTTCTCGATGATCTTCGTCGGGAACGGGAGCAGAGAGATGGGCTGGAAGTTCTTGAGGTCCTTGGGGTCCACCTTGGGCTTCTTGAGGAGGGTGTTGATTTCAGCGTTTTTCCAGCTTTACGGGAATGTCGCTGTTTCGAAGGAGATGTTGATGACCTTCCGTAGTTGGGTGCGATGGCAGCGTCTGCTTTGTTGAACATGTGGTGTGGGCACGGGTCTGAAAGAGATCTTGAGTGGATGGAGTTCATGGCCTTGCGTGTCTCGTCATTGTTGACGTTGGACCAGGAGGTCAGGCGGTTGGCACTGGTGGTGTTCGCAGGGGAGGTGGGGTCTGGCGTAGTCGGGCGGCCATGGTGTTGAAGCTGTCATGGATGTCAGCGATCTTGCGGTGGAAGAAGATGGCTAGTGAGTTGCACAGTTCTTGTGAGGTTTGTTTGTCGTTAGCGTTGGCGCTGGGGTTGGAGTGAAGTAGATTATTGCCTTCAATGAAGTTTGAAAGCAGTTTATTCACATGTTTCTCAATGATGTAAAATAATAAAGGTAAAAGAGAGATTGAAGGACAATTCTCAGGTTTCGAAGGATGAAGCAGGGTTTTTTTTCAGGAGTGGAACTACCTTAGCATGCTTCCATCTCTGGGAGCACAATCAGAAACTAGGGTATGACTTATTGAATCCCACAGAACGGGCTGAAGCACCACAGAGCCATGCTCTAGAATAGAGGAGGGATACTGGGTCCAAGTGAGAGCCCAGCTTCACAGAGCATCATAGCAAAGCCTTCTCAGCCGGATCAATAGCATTGAATTTTAAAAGCCTAGAGCTGTCCTCAGATGTGTGGAACCACGAGGTGAGGCTCGGAGAGCCTCTGGCTTTAGCAGGGAAAGAGGCAGAGATGTAAACAACCTTTTGGGGATAGAATGAGGTAAAGTCATTGACTCTTTCCACCGATGGCGAGGTGGAAGAGGAGACTAGAACCAATTAGGTGAACTATTTCAATATAGAAACAATTTATCTAGAAGTATTTGAAGGAAACTGGGTATTAGTTGCATAAAAGCCTCAACGAGATTGTTTAATGCAATGATGGTGGTTTTTAGAGTAGTCTGTTCTACACAATAAATCATATTTTTTTTTTCGAAAGGCCCTCAAGAGCTTTGCATTTCTTCTTCATGGCCAATAGGTCTTTGTTAAACCAACTCGCCGAAGGCCATTGCCTGCAGGAAGCCGGCCTTGTGAGAGGGGCGAACTGATCGAAGGCTCCTCTGGTCCAGTTGTGAGTTTCTTTACTGGCCCTATCTGCGCACTTCTCTAAGATGGGGCGCTTTCCTCAAGTGCTTGGCAAACCCTCACAGGAGTCCCTTTGGCCCACTGATGCGACCAGGTTGCTGGCATTTTCAAACTGTAAATTTAAATCCCCCCCTCACCAAAAAGTTGGTTAATGATGTACTACAGGATAAAAAGTATCTGCTAGAGAAGTGATAACATTAAACAGCGAGCCCAATGGACGGTAGGTCAGGGCCCCTGAGAATGCAAAGTTTTTTGTAAGAGCCAAAGAGAAAAAGGATGCTTTGCATCCATCAATTGATAACTCAGAAAAGGAGAAACATAACAGTGGTGGCGGCCAGCTATTGGGACTGGGAGGGTGAGGCAAATACAGGGCAACATACTCACTGCATACATCCATCACACATACATTCCAATCATATAATTACTGGGGTTGGATTAGCTCTGCTCTACCAACCCTGATTAATTGATTGATTGATTAAGAGCAGTGCCAGGATTGGATAGAGTGGGCCGGCTGGAAGCTCCTTCACGGTCTCTAGGCCTGTGCTTGGTCTCCACGCAGCTGTCTAAGACATGTAGTTGGAGAGCTTCAGAGTGTGCAGGAGAGCCGGCCAAAGTGATATGCGCAGAGACTAGAATGCAGCAGTGTTTGCATCATGCCACCATGTTATTGTGAGTCAAAGAATGACTGCACGAGGCAGGCCTGGCCTTGTGACAATCCAAAGGTTCCTACCTAGTGTAGCAGATGGGCCTGATCTAACCAGGTTAGGGGTCCTGGCACTTGGCGCGGTTCCGGCGCGGAATGGTGCAGACGGCTTGCCTTTAAGGTGCGCCAGCGGCACACCCTGCTGCACATGTCCGCTGCACGGACACACCCCGCTGCACGTGTCCGCTGCACGGACACACCCCGCTGCACGTGTCTGCTGCAGGGACAGCACCTTCCAGGTTAAAATAGCTCACCTCCTACAAGGGGGCATGACTGTGGGCATGAAGACATGCCCAAAACCAAAGGCAACTGAAATAGAAACTGGAGCTCAGCAACTCCCTCTCTCCCCATTGGAAGGCTTCCCCTCCAGAAGAAAGCAGTGGCAACCAATTCTAAACAATGAAGTAAAAGATGGCTCCCAAAGTCAGTGGAGCCAGACCCCTCCACACAGTGCTCACCGCTTACAAAGGAAATAAAGTGCACCAGTGAAGCAGCATGCGAGCACTTTTCACAGGAGCAAACTCCATCGCGGACAAGCAACTTCCATGTAAAAATAGCCCATCTCCTAACAGGTGCCTTCACACCCACAACTGAAGGGCAAATAAAATACAAACTGGAGCCCAGCGACTCCTCTTCCTACTGGAAGGCTTCCCCTCCAGAGGAAAGCACTGCCCACCAACATGAAGCGATAAAGTAAAAGAGGGGAAAAGCAACATATTGACGAATTAAAACAGGGGGCAGCCAATTCAACCAATGTTGGTCGCTTTTCCAAGCAGGACTCTTTTTGTTATGGGGTTCTGATCACAGACCACTAAACGTCAAGCCACATGTTTCTTCTTTTCATCTCTGAGTAAAGTGTGACCTAAACTCGCAAATCTTTCTTGAGACCCCCTTACCTCTTCTTCTGGTCCAGTCTTCAGTGCGTCTTTTCTACGGTCATCCCCCTGTATCCACCACACACACCGACCCTCAACTCCCTACTCTTCTCAGATTGCAATACTCATACCTCTTCTTATTCCCTGCACTCTTTCCACTTTCCTGCTAGCGTTCATCCCCCTTCAGCCACCAGAACCCTTGTCTCTTTTCGCAGGCAGCCACACCGGATGGACGTAAGTGGTAAACGGTGTCCTCTCAAACCTTGCTGTTACCAGCTGCCAGTTTTGCTCAGTGTCACTCTGATAACCTGAAGGCGCCTTGAAGCCAATCTTGATCCCTCATTGTATGTGCCTTTGTTCTCCATGTGCTGCCCCCCCACAACTCCTTTCACAATGTGCCCACCGCCAAGAGCTGGTCCTCCGCGGACCCGGCACTATCTTTAGTTGTCATTCACTCTCAACTCCACCTCCTACAGTACCACCCCCTCTTGAGGCATGTCCACCTGCCAGTCAGTCCTTTGTCTCAGATGGAGGGGCTGTGGGTGCCAAGGTGACCCTCATAACTCTTAAGGAGTTTTTAAAATTCTAAGACTTCTGGAAAAGCGTGGAAGTACAGAACAGAAAAACACCCTAGCACTGCAGTTCTTAACCTCTAGACTTCCATGGACCCCCACTGAATCATTACTGGGATCCGGTAACCCATTGACTCAATATTGGAAGCTGAAGACCCATAGCCTAAACAGCGTCTATGATTTGAACCTCGAAAGAACACACAAAAAGACAAAAACAAGAATACAACAAGCAAATGCTCAACTCTTGAACTATTGTTTGTAAATCACAATCAAATATAGAAAAAGTTTTCATATTTTCAATGTTGCTTTTTTATTGGTATATACTTAAATAAAATTAACGTTTATTTATTTTAATAGTATTACAATTTGGTAAAACAGTTGCAGACCCTCTGATTAGACCTCACGGTCCTCCAGGGGTCCTCAAGCCATAGGTTCGGAACCGCTGTCATAGGAAAAAACTTCCAGGGTGTCAGGGTCATTCAGTTTTTATTTTTCAAAAAATACTTCTGCTTGGCAAATGTTTTTTTGAAAAACAAAAAGGTTTGCTTAGCGACTGCGTGAAGCATGGCAGCCGCTCAGCATCATTCATTGTTGTGCGGCCGCTCCACTGAAGGCATAGAGGTCACCGCCAGGCGGTGGAGGTCTGTAAATTTGAGGTCAATGTGCCGGGGTATCAGATGCTATGACCTCCCCCGGCCGACAGGGGGCTTCCCGCCAGAACTCCAATAAGGCCCTCAAACTATAGAATGTCAAATACAAAAACACTTTTTTGCCAACAAAACTTTCAGAAGTACCCCAGTCCATATGGATCAACAGATAGAACAGACAGCATTTATCTTAATGCATAGAGTGCTCAAATACAAAAATCAGGGACCTGATGCTCAAGGGTCTCCACGAACCTACTTTGCGGCCATTTTTGCGACTGCGAAGCACAGCAATGGGCATCTCCTGCTGAGAGCAGATGGGAGCAGTTTGCAAAGAGTAAGCAGTCAAAACCTTCCAATATTTGACAGCTTACACTCTGCTTGTGCAGGCCACAGACATTAGGTGGTGCAGACAGTGGTCCTAACAAATATTGCACAAACTCCCCCTGTCGCATTCAGAATGCGTCACGTTTTGTGGCTCCAGCCACTCTATGGAAAGTGGCATGAGGTCTCCTGTGATGCCTCATACGCCTCGTTTCCAGCACTTAGAAGGAGTTGCAATGTGATCCCTTCCTCATCCCTATGCACTACAACTTTGCAAAGATGCCCATTGTTGTGTAAGGGCTCTGAGCATCCCTCACAGAGCCGAGGGGCTGATGTGTAGTGTTCCTGTGCCACCTTGAAATGAGAGAGGCCTCATCAGGGTGTGAGCGCCCCTCTCACCCGGCCTTTGTAGTAGGAGTATTCTTTAGTCTGCCACTCTTGCGTGCCCATGTATACCTCTGCCAGTGTTGTACATGCTCCCTTGTATCTCCAGTGTTCACTCCTCAGTTCCACCTTCTCAGATCAGAGAGTCCTACATGTTCATCTGACCCTTGATGTCTGTTCACCATAACAGGGACAGACCCACTGAAAAAACCAGCACAGCCTCCTGTCCTCCTCTGCCATCCCTCGTTATAAGGACCCCATTACCCTCCTGACTCGTGTGGCAATGGTTGCATCTGATCGAATATTTCCAGTGGCCCATGGATCAAACACTAGCCTCTGAAGGAACTCCCAGGATAATGCTTGGCCACCAATGGCTTGTCAGAAGAATTGAGTAGATGGTCAGGTGTCAGCTAAGTATGGATCCAAGTGAAGCTGTGGAGGCAGGGGAACCTGGCTGTAGCAGTATAGTGTCCAAAGAGCCCCATCATAATCAAAGATCTTCTTCACATGTGTGCCAAAGACCTTCATCATATGAGAGCAAAGATCTCCATCACCTGGTTCTAAAGATTTCCATAACATGAGTACCACATATCTCCATCACCTAATACCAAGGATCTTCTTCACATGAGGGCCAAAAATCTCCATAATAAGGGAATCAAAGATCTCCATCACATGGGTACCACAGATCCCCACCATTCAGGTACCAAATATCTCCATCACATGGGTAACAAAGATCTTCATCACATGGGTTGTGGAATTTGACTAAAAAGGCTCCCTTTTCCCCTGGTGTCCCATCATGCACCCTATCCACCCTGACATCGACCAGGCAAGCCGATCCTCCTACTTCAAGGACAAATCCCGTTGTACCCCCTCTTGCCTGCTCTCTTTCTCATAAAGCTGACACATGCAAAGAATAATGTCCAGCTACCATGTAACCTACGGGTTTCCGTCCCGTTCGATATTTTCCTTTAGACAAGAACGGAGTCAGTCGGATGGGTGACTCGGAACCCCCCCCCCCCTCTCTAACTCTGTCACCGAACGAACAGCTCTCGCTCATCAATGATTTCCTAGTTTGCGAGGACAGCCACGGGTTGGGTTAACAACAAAGGGAAAACCTAATCACGCACACGAGACAGCCACGAAGAAGAATAGTTTACTACAGCCCATTCTTCCTCTTCCCAGCTACACACATATACCATTGTGAGACATCACCGCCCTTGTGTACGAAGTAAAGAACGCACAATGCCTCGTCCTCTTTACCTTTCCGACAGAAATGACCCTGTTACAATGCCTCGATTCTCTGTCCTCAGATACTAGCAACTCTGTAACTTGTCACCACAATCGCCCGATGCAATATGTTTGTCTATGTGTAAATGCTATTCAGGTTATTCTTTAAACGAGAACAAGTATGCTATTTCTTCTGTATGATTACATCATGAAATGATTGAATCAAGTCTAAGGGAAACTCCTTCTTTTTGATTGTACTCGTACTGTATATAAGTGCTGTTATGTTTCAAGCAAAGTAGACTACTCCTGAACCCGCTTGGTGAAGGAGCTCTCCCTTAACTCGAGTTCTGGAATAAAACCCTTTCAACTCGAAGACCACGGACTCTGCTCCTCATTTTATGCATTACCATTTTCTTGGGTAATTATACAAATTCCGAACGGCGTAAATAACTAGTTTTTTATTTACCACATTAATTGGCGCCTGAACAGGGACGCTCCCTCTTCCCTACGCGCCGGCGATGTAAGTCGGGTCCTTGTCCCTTCCATACTTTCGACGGACTTCAAGTGCACAACAGCGGGGTGTTCCCGCTAACTCCCTCGAGACGAGGAGGAGGCAGAATGCGACTGATCATCCACACGAGGCGGTGAAGAAGATAGAGGAGCGTCCCAACCCAGAGCCTGACCAGTGAGAGTGCCGAGCCCGAGGTCTTTGGAGCCCCGAATTCCTGCGCAAGCGTCAAGAGTCCGATGACCAGATCTTCAAGTTTTGCTTCTTGGTGAGTACCACTGAGATAGTATAAAGACGGGTTCCATTTTTGGAAAAAGGTAAAGACGTGTTTCATTCGTGAAACCGGTATGGTTGCACTATATTCTAGTGTATAAAGTGTTCGTTTTGTTTTTGTATATTCCAAGTCATTTAAATCGTAATTTGTTGAGTTTAGGAATGCCTCTGTTTTCCAAATTATGTACAATTGGCACCAAAAAGAATCTGTTAGAAAAACCAGTTAAAGTCCCGCCTAGGGATACTCCTGGATATTTCATGTACAACAAGCATGGATTGAGTGCCATATTATTTTTAGACCTTTGGGTAGACTATACCGAGAAATTAGAGATGGCATATAGGTGGCCTGCCACAGGTACATGGGATATAGAATGCATTATGAGAGTGGAGGAAGAGTTATGGAAAAGAAAGGCGAGGCCTTCACAGACAGAAGCCATTGAGTTATGGTGTAAGGAAGCGCATAGGAGGGCCCAGAAAGAACTAGGGAAAGTCGAGAAAAGTAAGAGAATGTCGGAACAGGCTAAAGAAAAGCAATTACAGGAAGAAGGTGAGAAAGTCCTAGCTGAGAAGGTAGAGAGAGAGAGAAACGCCCTTGTTACTGGTATTTATCCCGTTTTGTCTGAAGAAATTGTAGAAGAACCCCCCTAGTCCCCAGTGAAAGTATTTCCCACTGCTCCCGAAAATGTCCTCCCTACCTATCTGTCCGAACCACCCCCCGCTTATGTAAACATGCCTAGAACACGCCCGTCCATACGTGCTCCTGAACTAGTAGCCGGTGGTTCTACCTCTGATTTAGGAGTGTCCGGGAACGGGGCTGAGGATAAAGACGATGTCCCGCCTCTTGAGTGTCCTTACGACCCCGAACCCGGTAGTGGCCCAATGACCACGATATCAGAGAGATTAAGACTAGCCGTGGGTCAACTCCAAAAGGTCCCTGATATAACAAAGCATTTGGATAGAGTTTATGAATTTATACGGACAGGTGAAGGTCCGGATACTCTGGTCCAGGTCATGAAAAACAGAAAAGTTCCCATCAGAGGACTGCTCCTGAGGTTCATCATAAATTGTCTGATCCGGGAACTAGACCCGGGTAATGGAAGCGTAGACTCTGAGTTAATAGATCTTAGTGATCAGATACACCGAGGAGCACACAATCTGAGACACCAGATATACAAAATAACTAAAAGACTGGTTAAGAAAATTGTCACTATTCACTCTGAGAAAGTCACACAGGAGGACGACTCAGAGGAAGATGATAGTCCGACACTAGATAGAATGAATTTCCTGGGTGTAGCGCGACATTGTCCTGGGTCCAAGTGGCGAACCCCATGAATGTCGCAGAAAATAAAAGATTAGATCCTTCTTCGGAAGATCTTTTTCAGTCCACAGAAAGAGCCCAAGATGAATGGATGGACAATGAGCCTCCCCTTACCCAGCAAGAAAAAAAATTGGCCCGGTCTGCCACCCATTGGATATCACAGCACCGGGTATACGGCCCAGACATAGTAGCGCAAATGTTTTTGGCTCTCCCCCGAGCAGAACAACAACTAGCAGGTATTTATATGGTCCAACACCTGGCTACCTTATGCGAGAATAACTTCCACCGACCAGACAAGCTGTACAAATTGTTACAAGAAGTAGTGACAGATAGATTGAGGTCTCGGGGACCGGAATTGATCAACACCATTCTGGATCTGCGCCTCCGTTTCCTCCAACTTACCTTAGCCTCCTCAGATCATGAACCTTACAGTATAGGCCAATATCCTTTACGAGAAGTCCACCCCATACCCCAACCAGATGGTACACTGCAACGAATACGTGTGTATACTCCCCTCACCAAGTTAGAGATAATGGAAATGAAAAAGATGGTGCCCTCTCACGAAAAAGATCCCGGAGGATTCCATAGAGAGTTAAAAGACATCCTCCAAATGGGTAGTTTTACATATCCAGATATAATAATGCTCCTTAAAGTAATTCTACCTACAGGTATATTTGACAAATTGAAGGAGAAGGATTGGGAGGTGGGTGGTAAAAAGATCACGTGGACTGCCCTAGAACAAGAAGAGACAGACAGAAAATCAGGTGAAGGTTTAGGTGAGCGCGTAAGAGAACTGCCCAGTCTCCTCATACAGGTCTTGCCTCTGTTGTTGACAACGAAAAAGGAAGATTGGGATGCCATTTCTGCCTGTAAACAAAAGCCAGACGAGGATACAGGTGATTACTACACCAGATTAGAGAAATGTTTTTCTATAAATAGTGGTCTCGCACATAGCAGCGAGGCATATCCTCATCTTTTTGTGTCCAAATTGGTGGACAACGCTTACCCCCCATCAGGAATAGAGTGTTGAAAATTGAGAGTACCTGGCAAGCAAATAGTCCTTCACAAATGTTACAGATGTTACAGTACCACCACAACAGAATAAGGGAAGAACAGGAACAGGAAAAGAAAAGAGTATAGGACACAAAAATGAAGGTACTGGTTGCACAGACGGCACCAGTAAATACAGGCCCCAAAGGTAATGTAGGGACCAATAAAGGTACTTGTAACTACTGCAAGCAACAGGGCCATTTTGTGAAAGAATGTCCAGTATTGAAACATAACATAGCGACAGGAAGGATGAAAGAACGCCCACACACTCCTAGACCAGGTAACACTCAGCAGCCCCAAACCATTACGCCGCCACAGGTTCAGAAGCCCGCTACTGCTGCCACACAGATGTACCAGTACTGTAGAAAGTGTGCCCGTACTACTATCGATGCCCGGGCTGCTGGCGCAAGTCGCCTCTTAGTTCCAATTCTGAATAGTTACCAAATAAAGAGACGGGCGCTGGAAGCAGGAATCACAAGAACAGGATTTATTACTCATGAGGAGAGCCTGTCATTTCGGACACGAAACACAGTGTCTTTCGGGAGGTGCTCTAACAAGTGTTCTGAGACATCGCCTTTTATACCTTACAAAACACTCCTTATTACAATAAATGACATTGTGAAACAAGGAAAAGACATTCCCGTTATCCTCGTGTCAATCCCACCCCACATGAATCCACAATAGAGACCCTTGAACTGTCGATAAGGGAAGGGGCAATCACACAGCTGAGTGTTCCGCTGATTATTAGGATGTGTGCGCCTGATCGTATCCCAAGGGGTGGGGAAGCCAGGATCAATAGTGGGTTCTTTGAAGAGGAGTGACTCCATACAATAAGGGGCAATAAACAGTGTCTCTCGGCTTAGGTGATGGCCTCGGACATGTGTGGATAGTCCATCGCGGAGGGAGGGTGTACTAACAGAGGGGTTATTCATGAAAGGAAAGGAGGTGTTGGTCAGGCGCGGCCGTGACTCCCAAGGACAGGGTCTTGCAGAAGAAGAAGGTTTATGACTTGTCCATGTGAGGGAGGAGGGGGGAACCAGGGTGCGCACAGGGACAGAGTCGCACAGAGAGAGAGGTCTTATGACCCGTACATGAGAGAACGGGGGCAGTCAGATACAGCTGGGGGGGGGGGGTTTATGTCAGCTGAGGCGAGGGATGCTTCTTCAAGAGGAAATGGGGGACTTTGCGTGGGTCAAGCAGGAGGGTTGCTTTTCATAGCAGGGTCGCGCAGAGGGAGAGGGTTTCATGGTCTATGCATGTGAGAGGGGGGGGTTCAAATACGCGCAGGAGGAAAGCCGGGGATTCCAATGAGCGGGCAAAAGGCCATGGTGCCTAAAAATGGCTATCAGGTACATGTGGATACGGGCTTTTACTGGCGGAGTGGTGTGGTTAACGTACAGGGAAGGGAATGGGAAAGGGCAAATGAACGCTGCTTATGTACATCAATTTCGTTATTTTTCACAGTACGCCCAATCAGATTACCCCGAGTTCGAACCATGTGCATGAGACAGCCTTGAGAGAGAAAGTGACTTGCCCCTTATTCCAGTTCCAGTAGATCAGAAAGGTCCATATGTACAAGCTCACTTACTGGGACAAGACAGAAAATTCCTCATAGATACGGGGGCGAGTAGGACTACCATAAGTCATAAGGAAGTCCCAGAGGTTCCTCTCTCTGGCTCACATAATATATCTCTGGGCTTTTCAGGAAAACCGATCATAAATAAAGTATCTGAACAAGTCTCTTTAGGAGTAGGCCCTCTGACATGTACTACTGATTTGGTCCTTACAGAAACGTGCCCAGAGAATTTAATAGGTATCAAGACGCTCAAAGAACTAGGAGCAGTAATATGCTGTTCACCGGAAGGAGTAAAATTGTTCCTACAAGATTTCAAAGGACATTTCACAGTCAAAGAATTCGACCACAGACTAAAAGACATCCCACAACATTTATGGGCAAAAAGCTCGACTGATGTCGGTTACATGGACATCACCCCACATCAAGTCACACTCAAGGAGGGTGTAGTCTTACCCCGTATACGACAATATAAGATTCCACCCGAGGCTGAACAAGCCTTACTAAAAATAATCCAAGAACTCATAGAGCATGGTGTGGTGATCGAGACTGATTCAAATGTTTGCAATTCTCCAGTTCTTCTGGTCCTCAGGCACCCCCGGTCTACCGACTGGTGGTTGATCTTCGAGAACTAAACAAATGTGTGATCCCATAATATCCGGTGGTCCCAGATATTTCTTCACTATTGACTGCCATAGATCCCGAAGCTGCATTTTTCACAGTCATTGACTTGAAGAATGCGTTTTTCAGCATTCCTATACATCCCGACAGTCAATATCTTTTCGGATTCAGTTTAAAAGGACGAAGGTTCAGGTTCACTAGAGCTCCCCAAGGCTTTACAGAAAGTCCAAGCATCTACAGCCAAGCACTAAAAAGACAACTTGACAGTATTAATATGCCTGCCAACACAGCGTTGATACAGTATGTAGATGACATCCTCGTCACTGCAAGGACAGAACCAGAATGTGAAAAAGCATCTCTCACAGTCCTACATTTCCTGACAGACAAAGGTCACAAGGTATCTCCCTCAAAATTACAGTTCTGCGCACAGCAAGTAGCTTACTTAGGACATTTATTGTCGAAAGAAGGTAGGCAACTAACACAAGAACGAATCCAACTGATTTAGACAATTTCACAGCCAAAGTCACAGAAAGAAGTTCGCGCATTCATTGGTCTCACTTCATATTGCAGACAATGGATCCCTCAGTATGCCCACATAGTTAAGCCACTGATACAGTTAACCACAGTGGAAGCAGCCACTCATACAACTCTCCCTTGGACATCAGAACACTCCCAAGCATTTGAAGCTCTGAAACTAGCTCTGTGTCAAGCACCAGTTCTGGCCGCCCCGAACTATAGCAAGCCTTTTACCCTGTTTGTGACAGAACGTGACGGAACAGCACTATCCGTCCTCACACAAGACCAAGCAGGAAGAAACAGACCCTGTGCTTATTTTTCTAGCACATTGGACCCCGTAGCACAAGCTTTGCCTGCATGTCTGCAATCCGTTGCGGCTACAGCCCTGGCCATAAGACAAAGTGATTCAATAGTGTTAGGACATCCCCTGATAGTACAAGTACCACATGCTGTGGAAGTCCTTCTGAACAGAACGCAGACCCAACACCTGACTGTAGCAAGACTGACAGGATACGAACTAACGCTCTTTCAGCCACACATAGAGATCAGACGATGCAACGTGTTGAATCCTGCTACCCTTTTGCCCTCAAGCTCAGATGACACGACACAACATGACTGTGTGGAAATGATCGACGTAGTGACAAAACCAAGACAAGACCTAACAGATGTTGCACTCCCAGATCCTGATGTAACACTCTATGTGGATGGGTCGTGCATGAGGACAAGTGCTGGAGAGTTAGTGGCAGCCTATGCAGTAACAACGGACTGTAAAGTCAAAGAGACCCAAAGAATTGGCATTCTGTCAGCTCAAGCAGCAGAGCTCATCGCCCTGACACAGGCCTGCATATGGGCAAAACAATTGAAAGTGAACATCTATACCGATTCCCAATACGCATTCAGTGTAGTTCACAATTTTGGAGTGTTATGGCAGGAACAAGGTTTCCTTACCCCACATGGGGCCAAGATACAACATGGTCCCCTGATTCAAGCCCTACTAGATGCCATACACCTACCTACAGGCATAGCTATTCTGAAATGCAAAGCACATACCAAAGCTACAGACACCATATCCAAAGGAAATGACTTAGCGGACCGGACTGCTAAACAGACAGCCCAGAGTCCAGCGAGCACATCAGACTCACAGATACCAACACAGACTGTCACTATGGTAGTGAGAGACCCCTTGAAAGATGTGCTAGACATACAGACACATTCCACCACAGATGAAATAAAGAAATGGGCTGAACAAGGAGGGGTCCAGACAGATCAAGGTTGGATGACCAAAGACCGAACAGTGTGGTTTCTCCCTGATTCCATGGAGGCTGTTTCTCTTTTGTTGGGATATTCCTGGATTCCATTGTGTCCGACACCCTCAGGCAGCTGGCTTGGTAGAAAGGCACAACCAGACCTTGAAAACAAAACTAGCCAAAGTATGTGCAGAAAAAGGGATAGACTGGGTCACTGCCCTCCCGGTCGCTCTCTTTTATATGCGAATGGTGACACATTCCCGGACGGGACTGTCCCCTTTCGAAATAACATTTGGGAGACCTCCTAACATCTGGGGTGTCCCTTCTCCTAGAAAACTGACTGACATTGATTCTAATATGTTGACAGATTACCTGGCTTCCTTGATGTCTGCACTCCAATCTTGTCGTTCACAGGTTACAGCAGCATTTCCAGACCACACCACGCCTGGAGAACACACCATCAGGCCCGGCGACTGGATATTGATCCGAAATTTCGATCGTACCAGCCCCCTGGAGAAGAGATGGACAGCTCCTAAGCTGGTCCTCCTGACCACGAGGACCGCGGTCAAAGTAGAAGGACGCAAAGGATGGCTCCACGCTAGCCACTGTCGAAATTTTTTGGACCTACACCCACAGACACTGTGCCTTGTTCAACAACTACAGACGCCACGGATATAATTTCACCAATTCCAGAACTCACTCCTCAACAGGAATACCGATCGCGGCTGCGATCCCACCAAAAACAGACAAAAGACATTGCACCTGATCATAACGCACCGGTGGCTAATTAAGCCCAGGAACAAGCTCTTGGTGAAGCGGCTGCTGGGAGACGTTTTCGATCTCGTGTCCAGAGACATCTTGATACTAAATCCATAGACACAATGAGGAGAAATGACGCGGTGCGTCAATGGAAAAAGACTAATTATGTAAAATTACTGCATAGCAGGTTCTCGATCTTTCTGTTTACAATGTTGCTTGTTTGCTGTGTTTTTTAAGAGAACAAGGGGAACCCAATAAATGGCCTGGGACCATGGGTATCAAGTATTTCAAGGAGAACAAGTGGTCCCTAGCAAAAACAGAATAATTTTAGCAAAATAGTATATAGACCACAATGGGCTGCTATATAGTGCAAAAAATCCCTTGTCCAGCCGGGCAGGGAATGTTTATTCAGGTAATAGTTTGTCTTAATGTATGAATAAAACAAGTAACCAAAGACATAAAGGTTACTGTAAGGCACAGTCCTGTGCCATACATGAAGGAAGAAGTGAAAGAGGATAGTGAGTGCAAACAATATCAGGCAAACAAAGTGAGCTAACAGGCCACTGACACAAATTGCGATTAACAGTGTGTCCAGAAGTGAATCAACCATACGCTAATACAATAAATTCACAATATGGGACACTCTTAAAGCAGTCGACGGATGTTTCGATCCCAAGCTCAATTATAGGGGGATCATCTTCAGGACTTTCGTAATCAAAACTTTTGCCTGAATATAACCTTTCAACATAAAACCGCCAGAATTGTATCTGTTAATGGGGGTTTTTTCTGTTGGATGTCTTCAATAGTTAGGGCGATAGCATGACATCCATGTTTAGAAATTGGATTCCGAGCTGGGCTTCAAATAAATGCAGCAAGGATGAAGTTCTGGTTGTGGCGCCAATTTTTGTCGGGTCTGGTTGGACTTTGAATCTATCCACTCGGGACTTGTAATGGTTGTCCCCACGTTTTTGCGCTTTAAAAAGATTTTCTGCACAAAAATTCCTTCTATAAGCAGGTCTGTGCTGATGTATGGTAGGTATTATCTAAAGCCCTCATTCGGTATATTCTGATCTCTGTTTTCAATTAAGGAGTTTCGATCTAAATTTAGCTGCAGTGGAGGCAGTTCCTACTGCAATTCGATAATCAGCGCTGGTAGCCTTCGTTAGGGCCAGAAAATTAAAGGTCCGCTAGAGGTACCAGTAACTTTTCATGCGCCGATGGCGCGTTGTGCTCAGGTGAGCGATCCTGCTTCCCTGAGCACAACGCTGATTATCGAATTGCAGTAGGAACTGCCTCCACTGCAGCTAAATTTAGATCGAAACTCCTTAATTGAAAACGGAGATCAGAATATACCGAATGAGGGCTCTAGATAATACCTACCATACATCAGCACAGACCTGCTTATAGAAGTAATTTTTGTGCAGAAAATCTTTTTAAAGCGCAAAAACGTGGGGACAACCATTACAAGTCCCGAGTGGATAGATTCAAAGTCCAACCAGACCCGACAAAAATTGGCGCCACAACCAGAACTTCATCCTTGCTGCATTTATTTGAAGCCCAGCTCGGAATCCAATTTCTAAACATGGATGTCATGCTATCGCCCTAACTATTGAAGACATCCAACAGAAAAAAACCCCATTAACAGATACAATTCTGGCGGTTTTATGTTAAAAGGTTATATTCAGGCAAAAGTTTTGATTACGAAAGTCCTGAAGATGATCCCCCTATAATTGAGCTTGGGATCGAAACGTCCGTCGACTGCTTTAAGAGTGTCCCATATTGTGAATTTATTGTATTAGCGTATGGTTGATTCACTCCATGACACACTGTTAATCACAACTTGTGTCAGTGGCCTGTTAGCTCACTTTGTTTGCCTGATATTGTTTGCACTCACTGTCCTCTTTCACTTCTTCCTTCATGTATGGCACAGGACTGTGCCTTACAGTAACCTTTATGTCTTTGGTTACTTGTTTTATTCATACATTAAGACAAACTATTACCTGAATAAACATTCCCTGCCCGGCTGGACAAGGGATTTTTTGCACTATATAGCAGCCCATTGTGGTCTATATACTATTTTGCTAAAATTATTCTGTTTATGCTAGGGACCACTTGTTCTCCTTGAAATGCTTGTTTGCTGTGTAGCAGCCTGCCTGGGATGGATCTTATGTACAGTTTTCCCTCCACATTCTGCCACACTTATAAAGAATACCACTATGCATTCCTATGTTGATCTTCCCCAACACCTCAAGGACAGAAGAAAGGAATTTATAAATAATACATTCATTTCCACCCTCCATAAACATCAGCTCATAGTCAACAAGACCAACTGTTGGGTTTGTGGCTTGATGCCACATTCCGTGCATAAGGGAATGCCCTTTTTCTCCCTCCCGTTTGGTTACTCAGGATCCGCCTATGCCTGAGCCATGATATTCTTTGCCTCAGTCAGAAACATTCCCCCGACCAAATGAAAAACGAAAGTAATTGGAACGAGGTAAAGACCAAAATAGTAAAGGCTGTTTCTAAAATGGTGGATCTCACTGTTACCTGGGGGAGGGCCGAAGATCACAAAAATATCAGTTACTCTCAGTTCCATGACATTGCTTCCTTCAGGGAAATGTTTTCCGTCGACCAAAGACGGACAGATCAAGGAGGTTGGGTAGTACCGCAAAACGGCCGGTTTTGCATAAGGGGGAAAGGAAAAGGGGAAGTAATGGGGAACAGCGAGTGTGATAGGACATACACACTGCCCGCTCCCGATTTTCCGACCATAGTAACTGCCCCAAACACCTATTTCATTTGTGGACCCCATGCGCGCACCTGGTTGCCCCAAGGCTGGTCTGGAAAGTGCTACATCGCATTCCTATTACCACCGACTTACACAGCCCCCGCCAATTACCACCTGATTGACCCTCTGACCCAAGTTAGAAGACAACAAAGGGGGGTCATAGATGCAGAAGATACTACAGGACAAGAAGAAGGAGACTTCTTTAAAGGTTTTCTCCCTTTTTGGGGACCTATGGCAAATAGTCGCCACAGCCGGCAAGTAACCCGTGTAGTTCAGGCCGCCATAGACAAAACAACTGGCGCCTTAAATAACATTACAGCTGAGGTCGCTGCAGACAGACTCATGACACTACAGCACCGTATAGTTTTAGATGTCCTGTTAGCCGACCGTGGTGGTGTGTGTAAGGTAATAGGGTCCAGTTGTTGTGTATTTATTCCAGACAATGCCCCATCAGTTTATTCTGCCATCTCCCGCCTTCATGTTCTATCCGACAAATTGGATATGGACACCGGCACATGGTCCCTGACCGGCTGGTTTTGGGACCTCCTGTCCACCTGGGGGTGGAAGGCACTAACAGTCCTGGGCCTCGTTTTGGCCACTATCTTCACCTGTTGCCTCTGTGTCCAGTGTGGCCCCGCCCTTTGTGGACTGTGTGCCACTTCCTGTGCTCCTCGTCCACGAAACAGAGGAAAGAAAAATGAAATGATCATGTTACAGGAGCAAGTATACGACCTGATGAATATAGAAATTGATTAAGAATTTCTGTAATAGGGTTTCTATGGGACAAGGAGGGAATGTGGAATTTGACTAAAAAGGCTCCCTTTTCCCCTGGTGTCCCATCATGCACCCTATCCACCCTGACATCGACCAGGCAAGCTGATCCTCCTACTTCAAGCACAAATCCCGTTGTACCCCCTCTTGCCTGCTCTCTTTCTCATAAAGCTGACACATGCAAAGAATAATGTCCAGCTACCATGTAACCTACGGGTTTCCGTCCCGTTCGATATTTTCCTTTAGACAAGAACAGAGTCAGTCGGATGGGTGACTCGGAAACCCCCCCTCCCTAACTCTGTCACCGAACGAACAGCTCTCGCTCATCAATGATTTCCTAGTTTGCGAGGACAGCCACGGGTTGGGTTAACAACCAAGAGAAAACCTAATCATGCACACGAGACAGCCACGAAGAGGAATAGTTTACTACAGCCCATTCTTCCTCTTCCCAGCTACACACACATACCATTGTGAGACATCACCGCCCTTGTGTACGAAGTAAAGAACACACAATGCCTCGTCCTCTTTACCTTTCCGACAGAAATGACCCTGTAACAATGCCTCGATTCTCTGTCCTCAGATACTAGCAACTCTGTAACTTGTCACCACAATCGCCCCGATGCAATATGTTTGTCTATGTGTAAATGCTATTCAGGTTATTCTTTAAACGAGAACAAGTATGCTATTTCTTCTGTATGATTACATCATGAAATGATTGAATCAAGTCTAAGGGAAACTCCTTCTTTTTGATTGTACTCGTACTGTATATAAGTGCTGTTATGTTTCAAGCAAAGTAGACTACTCCTGAACCCGCTTGGTGAAGGAGCTCTCCCTTAACTCGAGTTCTGGAATAAAACCCTTTCAACTCGAAGACCACGGACTCTGCTCCTCATTTTATGCATTACCATTTTCTTGGGTAATTATAGAAATTCCGAACGGCGTAAATAACTAGTTTTTTATTTACCACAGGGTGACAAAGATCTTCATCACATGGGTACCCCAGGTCTCCATCATTCAATACTAAAGACCTCCATCACCCGGTACCACAGATCTCGGTCACATGGGTACCGCAGCTCTCCATCATTTGTGTATCAAAGATCTCCACCACAGATGAACAAAGATCTCCATCACATGGGTACCAAATATCTTCATCACATGGGTAACAAAAATCTTCATCACATGGGTACCCCAGGTCTCCATCATTCAGTGCTAAAGACCTCCATCACCTGGTACCACAGATCTCGGTCACATGGGTACCGCAGCTCTCCATCATTTGTGTATCAAAGATCTCCACCACAAATGGACAAAGATCTCCATCACATAGGTACCAAAGATCTCCATCACATGGCTGCCAAAGCACTCCATCACCTGGTACCAAAGATCTCCTTCACAGCTGCCCTAAAGATCTCTTTCACAGGTGTGACACAGATTCCCATCACATGGTACCAAAGATCTCCATCAAATGGGTACCAAAGATCTCCATCATTCAGTACAAAAGATCTCCATCAGCTGATACCACAGATCTTGGTCACATGGGTACTACAGCTTTCCATCATTTGTGTATCAAAGATCTCCATGACACGGGTACCACAGATCTCCATCATTCAAGTACCACAGATATCCATCACCTGGTACCAAAGATCTCCTTCTCAGGTGGACAAAGATTCCCATCACCTGGTACCAAAGATATCCATCACACGGGTTCCACAGCTCTCCATCATTCATGCACCAAACATATCCTTCAGTGCCACAGATCTCCATCACATGGGTACCACAGATCTCCATCACATGGGTACCACAGATCTCCATCACATGGGTACCACAGATCTACATCACATGGGTACCACAGATCTCCATCACATGGGTACCACAGATCTACATCACATGGGTACCACAGATCTACATCACATGGGTACCACAGATCTCCATCACATGGGTACCACAGATCTCCATCACATGGGTACCACAGATCTCCATCACATGGGTACCACAGATCTACATCACATGGGTACCACAGATCTCTATCACGTGGATACCACAGATCTCTATTATCATCTACCAAAGATCTCTATCACTTGGGTACCTCGGATCTCCATCACATGGATACCACAGATCTCTATCACATGGGTACCACAGATCTCTATTATCATCTACCAAAGATCTCCATCACATGGGTACCAGAGATCTCTAACACATGGGTACCTCGGATCTCCATCATTCATGTACCACAGATCCCCATCACCTGGTACCAGAGATGTTTATCACATGGGTACTAAAGATGTCTTTCACATTGGTTTCATGGATATCACGCTCATGTTAGCGCTAGGAGCCTGTTCCACTCTGTAAAATCAGCATGGAGGGCCTCAAGTGGCACACCAGAGGTTGCCGCTTCTTTGTGCCCCTAAAGTAGCTTTTCAACTGGAGCGCCAACTTTGTCAAAGTGAACGATCGCGACCGCCCGTCTTTCAGAACTTTAGCCAGGAGGTGTTCTAGCACCAGAAATTCGGTCTAGGGGGGACACAAATTCTCACTTGCTCTTGCCAACCCTAACATTGGGGAGCCGCACGTAGGAAACAAATCAGCAATGCAGTGGTTTGGCCAGGTTTTGCTGGGAACTCTGACCACAATCTCCGCCGGCAGGGCAGAATTTTTCGCTGTAAAAAGCAGGCAAGATGTTAATTCCAGGGGTGAATACAAAGAGTGGAAAGTGCGTAGAGCATTTGTCATACAGCACTTGGCCACGGTTGTATGACACAAATGGAGGACTAGATGTGCTTTGATCAACGCGCGGTCTGTGGTCAGTACTACTTCAGAAATCCAGGGCCTTGTATTGGAAGGTATATTAGATGTCTTATATTTGTCATAAAAGCTGGCTCACTGAAGTCAGTGGCCTAGATTTAACCTTGCTGTATCCTCTAGGGTTTAATGTTCCATATCATGCATGGCCCAGCCGCCATGGCGGAGGGGTGGCACTTATAACACAGGACAAATTTACAGTTAGAAAATTGCCTCTGCCAGAATTGGCCATGGCAGAACCCATGTCTTGCATGACACCTACACTATTTAGTGGAATTATGTTACTGCCCGCTGGGTCTGGCTGACACGTTATTGATGCCTTCCTCGACCGTGAGCCCGATGGAGCAGATTTCCTCTGCAGTCAGGCATTGTTTTATTTTTGTGCTTCAGACAGACTGCATTTAAATTGCCACACACCTTTTGGTTCAAGTTAAAACCAAAGGCACATGAAAAATATAAAAGTGACACCTAGTCTTTCTGAAATGCTTGTGCTGAATTAACATGTGTTTTTACAGTATAAAGAAAAGTGGCCTTTTTTCTGCTTTAAAGATGAATAAAATGTGTTTCTCTCCTTCCTAGCTCATCTATTGCAATCTGAATTCACTATTTCCTGTTTTAAAAGACTTTAGCTTGTTACATATTTAATAAACGTGTTTAGTTTAAAACACCTCTTTTTATAATGTGTGAAAATAATAATGCACCAAACACTACACATGGTGCTAAAATGCTTTGTACATGAAAAAGTATCTAAAACATTGATAACAGGTTTCTGTGTGTGTTACATTAACTGTATGTGCTTTTAAATTTTACAATAAAGCATAATATGCTTTATTATACATTGCACATTTATTTTGCATGTTATTATAAATAATAGAAAAAGCTGCTTTAAAATTAGTAGCTGGGTTAGGTAAACATTATGGTATTAAATGGTATACATTGTACACATTAGTGCTGTATCTAGAGTATGTCCTCTTTTTATTTTTATTATGTGTTTACATCACATGACCAACCCACGTGACCTAAGAACTGGGCCTTGCAGCATTGGAACACTGGGACTCTCCTGGAACGCTCACCTTCGCCCCTGAAAAGATGCTGTTTTTACGTCTAATAATGATACAATGTTGCACTCTTTTGCATGCTCTATTGTCCTTTCTCACACGTATGCCTGGGAACCCAAACTCTAAGGGGAGGGTACTCTCACGTGAACACGTACTATGGGAACGAAGAATTATAGGTGGTGACAATGACTTAACCACCTCCCTTGACCAATCAAAAGATGGGACCTTGTCACTTGCAACATTTGTGGGTGGTCTAGGGGTCCCAGTAGAGTATAAATAGCCTAGCTTAGCTTAAAGAAATTGTCCGTCTGGGCTGACTAGCTGACCAGACACTGACCCACCGCTCTACAATAGGCCCCATAGATAGATGCTGCGAAGCACTCTGTCACCCTGCCAGAGGACCCGGGACGAGGTCTCTGAGCCTAAGTGCTGCGGAGCACTCTGCCAAATTTTCTAAGTATAGCACCCAGATAAGGAGAAGTGCTACAAAGCTCTTTGTCATTTTTTTCCCCACCGGCTCCTTTTAACCCAGCTGGCACTGGGCACATTAGGGAGGAGGGGGCGTGTGAGCCTTGACAGGAGACGCAGATTAGAACAGGCATCTCTGTGGGTTAGGCACGAGATCGTGGCGGGTATTTTTTTGGGGCGTTCCGAGGAGGGTCTGATAAGAGGGTTTCCCTGTTGATTATTTCAAAATCCTGGCACGTCATATTTTGGCACAATAGGCCACATTCCTCTCTGCGAAGGGCGGGCTGCTTGCTCTTTAGAAACTGACAGAATGCAGAAGAGCAGTGAATAGATAGAATTAGGTTTAAAAGATTTGTCCAACTTATGCATTTAATTTTCTTAAAGGGAGACTATTGATTACCCTTGCAAAACTATTTTCTTAGAGACTCATTAAAAGTTTTGTATGACATTCTGCGCCACATTTTTCCTTCCTACATGAAATGCTTATATGCAGACTGTAATAAGTTCTGTACTAATGCTATTTTACCTGTTTTCCAAATTCTGTAACCTGATTGATGTTACTGATGAATAAAGGGTCAGAAAACCTAACTTTTGATTAGAAAATAAAACCCTTTAAATACTCAACAACTCTCTTTATTGGCTTAAAATAATAATTGCATTTTTGACTGTTCATGATTATTAAAGTCTCCTGAAGGTAATACATGGTGTGAAGGGCCCAACACCTTTTTAGCGGTAAATAAGAGGTAGCATGAGGGTTTTGCATTGAGAAATTACCAGAAGAAATTACCGCTCCATCAAGCCCACACTCGCTTCGGAGTATGCCCCTTTTATAGTGGTTGAGGATTTTAATAACCATCAACCCTTTGGCGGTTGAACTTATTAGCAGTATGGCAGCCTTGGGAGTAGGTTTGACAGTCAATGGTCTTACCCATGACAAAGACCTTATGTTAGCTCTAACTCTCAGACAGGAGTCCTTCTGCACTGTAAGGAAGCCTTCGCGCTGGCGGAGTCGGACCATCAGTTGATGCCTTTCTTTTTACAGCTCCCCCTAGTTTGAAGGACACCAAGAGGCAGCTCAGGCTCAGAAGAAGCGCCCGGGGTCCAGATTTGATGCAGAGAAGGAGGGACTCTGGCCTCCAGAAGGTCACACAGAATAGGTGGATGATGCTCTGGACACAACTCTGCCTCGGGATCAAGAGCCAGCCCTACTGACCCTTGGGACTCACCTGCCCTGAATGAGCTAAACTGGGTTACAATAAATTGGGGTGACTTTGGTGCACTGATTATTGTATGTCTATGAGGGGTGCTTTGAAGGGGTTCCTCAAGCAATAGAAGAAACAGGTGTATGTTGTAAACTCTGCCTTTTATTTACGCCCAAAAATTTGGGGGCTGCAAATTAATACATGAAGATTTTCCAAATAATATGGGACTTCTACCCTAAATGTGCTGCAGCATATCTGATAATACCCAGGAGCTGGTAGATAAGCTCTCCAGGGGCCCGATTCACAGAACTAACTTAAGACAAAATCCTAAACTTACTACTCATTTTGGTATTCACAGAAAGCACTTCCTCATTTTGGTATTCACAGAAGTTAGGAGTCCTAACTTTAGGACTCCTAAATGCCTTCTGTGAATATTGAAAGTCTTAAAGTTAGGATTTTTCTAAGTTTAGGAGTAGTAACGTTAGGACTCCTAACTTTAGGACTCCTAAACGTTGAAAAATCCTAACTTTAAGACTTTCGGTATAGAGAGTTGCTATTAGGAAGGGAACGCCCCTTCCTAATAGCTAGTTTCAAAACACAATTTTGCAAGTCACACATTTTTGCGAGTCACAAAATATTGTTTGTACATGGCCATGTAGGTTTTTGCATGTGCCAACAGGTTGTTAACCCGTCTGCGCACGCAAACGCTGGTCGTACATCTGGCCCTCAGTACTGTATCTCACATTATTCTAGTAACCATGCTGCAGGACACGGGGATTGGAGGTCAGGCACTACAGCGGTGTGAACCGACCCTTGAGTCCCTAGTGCTGGTGTCTGTGTGGTTGCAGAACAATTTGCTTAAATTCAACTCTGACAAAACAAGTTTGAAGCTGATGAAACACTCTCAGATCACAAGGCTGCTGCCGCCAGATGTCTGGCCCTGTTCTTGGTGAACTTGCCCAGCCCCTGCCGAGGTGGTGAAGAATCTTAGAATATATCTGGAGAGAGAACCTCATTTCGTGGACTGGGTTAAGCATGTTCCTGCAACTTGTTTTTTCCTGTTAAAAGTGCTCTGGAAAATCGCGCCATTAACTTATTTATGCATTTTTATATAGCGCAGATATTACCCAGAGGTGCCAGGGCACTTTATAACAGAGTAAGAACATTTCATGAGAAACTTCGAGTACCATGGCAGTGGGTGACAACAACACACATAGCTACTACTACGTTTCTCATGGTGAGAGTTGCGCATATATAAATTACAAAATCATCACAAATTTCATATTTAGAAAAGTTAAAACGATTGGGGTTAAAAAAATATGTATTGTATATTTACAGAGTTGAAGGGGAAAGGTAATTGTAGCTCGAGGAGGTGTCAGAATCACACCATTAAATGTGGAGTCGTATGCCTGGTGGGGAGCTTGGGAGGAGTGTTATAGAGAAAAATGTCTTTGGATGAGGAGAGTTTTAAGGTCCATTTTGAAGATCCGAAAAGAGGTGGTGGTGCGAAGATTTGGCAGTTGAGAATTCCAAATTGCTGTGGCTTTACCTGAGGATTGGCTCATAATTTTTTCCCTTTCGAAAGTTTGAGGCTTGAGCAGCAGATTTTCAGCATTTCCTGAAGGTCTAGAGCCATCTGAAAACTTGAGTTTGTTTGCTTTCCCTTCCCCAAAAACTACCCATGGAGTTGTGTCCAGGCAACTGCACTTCATCACCAGGACCACTGCAACTCTCTCTGTTTGGGGTTAGATGTGGGACTCTTGAGGAAACTACAAAGAGTACATAATCCGGTGGCCAGATTGGCACTGGGACTCTCATCCTAGTCTTCGGCTTCCGGTGGAAAAGAGATTGCCTTTAGGTCCCTCTGCCTCTCGTTTAGAGGAGGTCACCAGAGTGGGCCAGACTATTTAGTAAACACATTTACCAGCTGTTTTCCATCACGATGCCTATGCTCCTTGGGGGCCCAACTGTTGGATGTGTTCAAGACTAAACGGCCCCATTCGGGCAGTAAGGCTTTTCCATTTGGGGCAGCAAAACTCCCTCCCTACTTCACTGAAAGGTCTCAAACCCGTCTCTTGAAGAACTAAGACCCATGTTACGTAGGTCCCGACAGGGTTGTAGTATATCTTTTACTGCTCATATGATGAGATATGATACCGCAAGATGAGATGAGATACAATGAGATGAGATGAGATACAGTGAGATGAGATGAGATACAGTGAAATGAGATGAGATACAGTGAGATGAGATACGGTAGGATGAGATGAGATATGATGAGATGAGATACGGTGAGATGAGATGAGATAGGATGAGATAAGATATGGTAAGATAAGATGAGATACAATGAGATGAGATATGATGCAATGAGATACTGTGAAATGAGAAACAATAAGATGAGATGAGATACAGTGAGATGAGATGAGATACAGTGAAATGAAATGAGATACAGTGAGATGAGATACAGTGAGATGAGACGAGATACAGTGAAATGAGATGAGATACAGTGAAATGAGATGAGATACAGTGAGATGAGATGAGATACAGTGAGATGAGATGAGATACAATGAGATGAAATGAGATACAGTGAGATAAGATGAGATACAATGAGATGAGATACGGTAAGATGAGATGAGATATGATGAGATGAGATACGGTGAGATGAGATGAGATAGGGTGAGATAAGATATGGTAAGATAAGATGAGATACGATGAGATGAGATATGATGAGATGAGATACTGTGAAATGAGAAACAATAAGATGAGATGAGATACAGTGAGATGAGATGAGATGAGATACAGTGAGATGAGATGAGATACAGTGAGATGAGATGAGATACAGTGAGATAAGATGAGATACAGTTAAATGAGATGAGATACAGTGAAATGAGATGAGATACAGTGAGATGAGATGAGATACAGTGAGATGAGATGAGATACAATGAGATGAGATACGGTAAGATGAGATGAGATATGATGAGATGAGATACGGTGAGATAAGATATGGTAAGATAAGATGAGATACGATGAGATGAGATATGATGAGATGAGATACTGTGAAATGAGAAACAATAAGATGAGATGAGATACAGTGAGATGAGATGAGATACAGTGAGATGAGATGAGATACAGTGAGATGAGATGAGATACAGTGAGATAAGATATAGTAAGATAAGATGAGATACGATGAGATGAGATATGATGAGATGAGATACTGTGAAATGAGAAACAGTAAGATGAGATGAGATACAGTGAGATGAGATAAGATGAGATGAGATATGGTGAGATGGAATACGATAAGATGAGATACGGTGAGATGAGATGAGATAGGGTGAGATAAGATATGGTAAGATAAGATGAGATACGATGAGATGAGATATGATGAGATGAGATACTGTGAAATGAGAAACAGTAAGATGAGATGAGATACAGTGAGATGAGATGAGATACAGTAAGATGAGATGAGATACAGTGAGATGAGATGAGATACAGTGAGATGAGATGAGATACAGTGAGATGAGATGAGATAGGGTGAGATAAGATATGGTAAGATAAGATGAGATACTATGAGATGAGATATGATGAGATGAGATACTGTGAAATGAGAAACAGTAAGATGAGATGAGATACGATGAGATGAGATACGGTGAGATGAGATACAGTGAGATGAGATACAGTGAGATGAGATGAGATACAGTGAGATGAGATGAGATACAGTGAGATGAGATACGGTAGGATGAGATGAGATATGATGAGATGAGATACGGTGAGATGAGATGAGATAGGATGAGATAAGATATGGTAAGATAAGATGAGATACAATGAGATGAGATATGAAGAAATGAGATACTGTGAAATGAGAAACAGTAAGATGAGATGAGATACGATGAGATGAGATACGGTGAGATGAGATACAGTGAGATGAGATACAGTGAGATGAGATGAGATACAGTGAGATGAGATGAGATACAGTGAGATGAGATACGGTAGGATGAGATGAGATATGATGAGATGAGATACGGTGAGATGAGATGAGATAGGATGAGATAAGATATGGTAAGATAAGATGAGATACAATGAGATGAGATATGATGAGATGAGATACTGTGAAATGAGAAACAATAAGATGAGATGAGATACAGTGAGATGAGATGAGATACAGTGAGATGAGATGAGATACAGTGAGATGAGATTAGATACAATGAGATGAGATACGGTAAGATGAGATTAGATATGATGAGATGAGATACGGTGAGATGAGATGAGATAGGGTGAGATAAGATATGGTAAGATAAGATGAGATACAATGAGATGAGATATAATGAGATGAGATACTGTGAAATGAGAAACAGTAAGATGAGATGAGATACGATGAGATGAGATACGGTGAGATGAGATGAGATACAGTGAGATGAGATACAGTGAGATGAGATGGCCTACGGTGAGATGAGATGAGATACAATGAGATGAGATGAGATACAGTGAGATGAGATGATATACGGTGAGATGAGATGAGATATGATGAGATGAAATGAGATAAGATAAAACATTGCAATACAAGACAAGACAAGACAAGATAAGATAAGATAAGATAAGATGCATCTGTAAAGCTCACACTCACCCAAGGGTTACCTAGGCACTAATAATGCATGATTATTGTTACTGAATCAAAGGATAAAAGGGTGAGTTAGATTTCCAAAATTCGAGTCTGCGACAAGGAGACAAAACACAGATCCCTGCAGAGGATGCATTGACCCACTGAGCCACCAGACCTCTCGTGAGTAGGAGTCTTACATCAAACATCTGTTTTACACTGTATTGAAGAATGCTTATACAATGTCAGTGTGTGTTATAGTATGAGCACATAAGTGTTACATGGGATCTGAGTTATATAGAATGTTTTTATAGGACAAGTGTTGTATATCATGTAAGTTTTCAGTATCCTATGCCCCATATCATATGAGTGTTCATTATCCAATGTCATATATCAAATGAGCTGCCATGATCCTAATTCTTATATTTTGTGAGCAGTCATTATCCTACGGCATATATCAAATGACTTCATGATCCTATGTTGCATAGCATGTGAGCGGTCATTATCGTAAGTTGTATTGCATGTGAGTGGTCATTATCCTATGACATACATCAAATGAGTGGTCATTATCCTGTAAGATATAGCACATGATTAGTCATACCCTATGCTTTATATCATGTGAGCGGACATGACCCTATGCCATATATCATGTGAGAGTTCCTTGTTCCATGCCATATATCAGATGAGCGGTCGTGATCATATGTTATATATCATGTGAGCAGTCATTATGTCATGCCATATATCCGATGAGGGATCATTATTCTATATCATATATCATATAAGCAGACATTATCCTATTCCATATATCATATGAGGGGTTATGATTCTATGTCATATATCCTGTGAACAATCCTTATCTTATGCTATATATGAAATGAGGACCCATTATCCTATGCCATATATCGTGTGAGTCTTCATTAGTCTATGCCACATACCATATGAGTGGTTCTTATCCTTTGTTATATATCAAATGAGCAGTCATTATCCTATGCCATATATCATTTGAGGTATAAAGGTAGAACAATATACCAAAAGGTATGAATGAAGAGGCAATTTATATAGCATGCACAAGGCATAGAAAGGAGACACTTATTCAAAGGATTTAAATTCAAAATTAATTTTTAGTATTGTAGTATTCAAATCATGAAAGGAAAAATTCATATAGAACTAGTTGTATACAGCACACAGTTCAAAAAATCCAAATGACAACCGATAAGACTTGGTGCTCAATATGTACAAGTGATGTGTGGCAACGCAATTAAAAGAGTGAACAGCGACCGACGGCGCAAGGTGAGCAAGGTGAAATATATACAGTGAATAGCTCAACATGTGACACAAAATCAGTGACTTTATATTGCACAATTCGCAATTTCAATGTAGTCACAATGCGGTGCGCCTATTGTTTACGCTGTGTACTCGACGGCGTTTCGGTCCTTAACCAATGTGGACCATCTTCAGAACGGGGTTGTCTCAATTGGAGTGCTGTGGGCGGTTCAAGTCTCAGTCCCGATCCGAAGGATCCGGCGGAGATCGTCTAACCACCTGGGAACTGAGTCCCAGAGGGACGGATAAGGCGTCACAGACAGATCGCGGCAATTAAGGAATTCTAGCGGCCAGGGACCTGAGAAAATGCAGGAATCCGTGTAGGCAGACCAGCCGAGAGTCAGGAAACCTGCGGATAGCGTGTAGGCTATCCGCAGGTTTCCTGACTCTCGGCTGGTCTGCCTACACGGATTCACGCTATCCGCAGGTTTCCTGACTCTCGGCTGGTCTGCCTACACGGATTCCTGCATTTTCTCAGGTCCCTGGCCGCTAGAATTCCTTAATTGCCGCGATCTGTCTGTGACGCCTTATCCGTCCCTCTGGGACTCAGTTCCCAGGTGGTTAGACGATCTCCGCCGGATCCTTCGGATCGGGACTGAGACTTGAACCGCCCACAGCACTCCAATTGAGACAACCCCGTTCTGAAGATGGTCCACATTGGTTAAGGACCGAAACGCCGTCGAGTACACAGCGTAAACAATAGGCGCACCGCATTGTGACTACATTGAAATTGCGAATTGTGCAATATAAAGTCACTGATTTTGTGTCACATGTTGAGCTATTCACTGTATATATTTCACCTTGCTCACCTTGCGCCGTCGGTCGCTGTTCACTCTTTTAATTGCGTTGCCACACATCACTTGTACATATTGAGCACCAAGTCTTATCGGTTGTCATTTGGATTTTTTGAACTGTGTGCTGTATACAACTAGTTCTATATGAATTTTTCCTTTCATGATTTGAATACTACAATACTAAAAATTAATTTTGAATTTAAATCCTTTGAATAAGTGTCTCCTTTCTCTGACCTATGTAATGCCTTGTGCTTGCTATATAAATTGCCTCTTCATTCATACCTTTTGGGATATTGTTTTACCTTTATACCTTTGAACCCTAATCCCGATTGGTTTATGGGTCACACTCCTGTTTTTTTCTTACAATATATCATATGAGGGTCATGATTCTATGGTATATATCATGTGAACAGTCATTATCTTATGGCATATATCTTATGAGCAGTCACTATCCTATGCCATATACCATATGAGTAGTTCTGATCCTTTGTTATATATCCGGGGAACAGTAATTATTCCATGCCATATATCAAGTGAGCAGTCATTATCCAATGCCGTATATCACATGAGCAGCTCCGATCATTTGTTATATATCATGGGAGCAGTAATTATTACATGCTATAAATCAGAAAAGCAGTCAGTATCCTATGCCATATATCATATGAACAGTCAGTATGTTATGTTATGGTATGTTAGCGGATTCTTCTATAGCGCAACGGCTACTCCAGTAGGAGTGTCCCGGCGCTTTGGCGAAGAAGTCCTTTAGGGCGAGGAGACATAACTACAGAGCATAAGAAGCAGTGAAGTTAACTGGAAAAAAGCCAGGTTTTCAAGGCCTTTCTAAAAGACATCAGACTAGGGGCCTGTCTGTGAGAAATGGGAAGCTCATTCCAAGCGCGCGGGGCCAGGTAATGGAAAGAGCGCCCCCCTTGTCTAGTCCGCTTAATGGACGGGACGACCATTTTGGACAGGGAGGCAGATCGCAAGGCTCTGTTCGGTTTGTACAGAACTAGACGTTTCCTAATGTACCTAGGGCCTGAGTCATGAAGGGCCTTGTAAGTCAGCGTCAGGCTTTTGAAAAGAACCCTCTTAGCTATGGAAAGCCAGTGCAGTTCTTTTACCAAGTCAGAAGCACTAACTCGTCTAGGGAGTCCATAAATAGCCCTGGCAGCTGAATTTTGGACTACTTGAAGTCTCCTCACAAGATATTTAGGGAGTCCTAGATAGAGGGCATTAGCGTAGTCTAAACGCGACCCAACAAGTGCTTGGACAATGACCCTTCGATGGTTAAACGAAATCAAGGGGAGAAATTTCCTGAGCATCCGGAGGATCCCGAAGCATTTCCCCGAAAGACAGGCTATTTGAGGCCCAAAGGTTAACTCATTGTCAACAATGATACCAAGATTTTTAGCCTTGGTACTTGCGTTTGCAGGTGGAAACAGGTCTTGTGGCCACCAACTTTTCCAGTTTGGTTCAGAGACACATCCAAAGAAAAGCAGCTCCGATTTATCGGAGTTGCATTTTAAGCCGTGTCGTTTGAACCAATCAAAGACTGCTTCTAGGCAGCCTCTGATGCGGATCCCATCGAACACCTCATTCTTGTCATATGTGAACAAGAGCTGGGTGTCGTCAGCGTAAGACACGATCTGAGCGCCAAACGACTCCGCAACCTCTGCAAGGGGGGCCAGGAAGATGTTAAAGAGCAGGGCGCTAAGAATAGACCCCTGAGGGACCCCCACTTCCAGAGGTGCCATAGCAGCGGAGTGAGGTGGCGCCCAGATCGTTTGTCGACGGCTGGCTAGAAATGATTTAAGCCAGTTCCACACCGTCCCCCGAAGACCACAATCCCAGAGTCAAATTAGGAGGGTATCATGGGGAACGGTGTCGAACGCCGCCGACAGGTCCAACATAACCAACATGGCCTTTCCTCCCATATCCAAGACCTCTCTGATGGCGGTGGTGACTTCAAGTAGCGCGGTCTCTGTGCTGTAATTCGCACGAAACCCAGATTGAGTATTGTGCAACAGATTGTTTTTCTCGATGAAGTCAGAGATTGACCTGTGCACATGACTTTCCGCCACCTTCGCCAGAGCGGGAGGAGAGAGATAGGCCTGTAGTTGGCATGTACGATGGGATACAAAGCTGGTTTTTTTATGAGTGGAAGGATGAGAGCACTCTTCCAAGCCTGGGGGACTATGCCAGAAGACAGTGAGGAATTAAGAATGGAATTGATGGGTCCATTTAGCGCAGGGGCTATTTTGTTGAGACAAGACACCGGGCAGGGATCCAGAGGAGAGCCCGACCTCAATCCTGTCAGATGGTCTAATGAGGCAGCAAGGCTCAGCTGAGGGAATTCCCAGAGGGTGGGTTGTGAAGAGGAGAGGGCACCAAGAGAAGCAACCTGAGGCTGTTTAGAGTAAATAGCAAGGGAGGCTTGAATAGCTGTTATCTTATTTACAAAATAATGCGCCAGTTCAGTCAGCCAAGGTTCTGAGTGAGACTGAGCAGAGATGCCTAGGGACGGAGAAGTAAAATCCTTAACAATTTTAAATATTTCCTTACAGGAGTTTTCTGATTCGTCTATCCGGCGTTCGAGATAAGATTTTTTTCCACTCCAAATCATCTTGTGGTAGGATCTAGTTAAGTTTTTAAGTTTTTCTTTCTCAAGAGGGTTGTAATCTTTCCTCCAGGCTCTTTCTGCTCTCTTACAGTTTTGACGGGCTTCTCTAAGCTGAGAGGTGAACCAAGGGGCGGAGGGTCGTTTGTTTCCGGATTTAGCGGGTTTCTCGGGCACGAGATCCGACAGTCTAGTCGTAAGCCATTCAGTAAAATGAACTAGATCAGTTTCCACATTGCCTGACAGAGTGCATGGTGAACTTGACATGGCCTGTAGTAGCATCTCGTTTGAGAGCAGATGAAAAGGCCTGGAAAATCGTTTAGCAGAGGTAGTGGGGTTTGATCTGGGGGGAGGGGTACTTAATAGGAAGAAGGAGATTAAGTAATGATCCGACCATAAAACTGGCTGTGGAGCAAGATCATTAATAGAGATGGTAGAAAAAACTTGGTCCAGAATATGGCCCTTATTGTGCGTAGGATCATGAATGAAAGGTGAAAGACCTAATGCTGTTGTGACATCTATGAGTTTCATTGTGTCCGGATTTGTGGCCTCATCCATGTGTATGTTTAGGTCGCCTAAAAGTAAGACATGGGACGATTTAAGACATGGGACTGAAAGTGCTACCTGTAATTCATCCAGGAAAGAGCCTAAGGGACCGGGAGATCTATATACGAGAATGCCGGTACATGCCTGATGGGGAGACAAATGGAGTGTGAAGCCAAGGGCTTCGGAATCCGGAAGATTGTCTATCGGGAAGGTAGTGTAGTGCAGCTGGTTATTGACTATAATAGCCACACCACCCCCGCGCCCAGATGTTCTGTCCCTCCTAATGATGGAATAATTAGGTGGGATGGCGTTGACTAAGTCAGGGGCCGAGGTGTCACTAAGCCAAGTTTCTGTGAGAAAGAGGCAGGATATATTAGAGTTATCGAGCAAGTTCCAAATATCCAGCGCATGACAGCCTAGGGAACGTGTGTTAAGAAGTAAACAAGTAGTAGTAGTGGGTTGGTGGATCAGTTTCGGCTTATTGAGTATAGGAAAACGCCATCCGCATTCAGTGCAACCTTTTCTAAGGGCACGGCAACCAGGAAAGACATAGTGGCAACGACCTACCCGAGGGCGGAGATTTAAGAGGGTCTCTGACGAGTAAGAAAGAGACATGGCTAGAGCCGAGAGAAGTAGGGCATCAACCAAAGGAAAATGCCAGCCGGCCGTCCTGCCCCGTCTGCTGCCGGAACGCTGACGGGCGCAGACGGGCAGGACTCTGGCACGACTCAGGCACAGAGAAGGCGCCACCCTGCGCGTCAACGCTGCGCGTTGAGAAAGGTGGAGCTTTAAGTAGGCCGGCGGAAGTTAACTGAAACAGGCGCCACGACCCGCACCAATATGGCGGCGTCAGGCTTCAGTTACTACACAAATATGGCGCTCCCTCACCACCCCAGAACAGGGCCCGCAAAACAGCGGTGCTTAGGTAATTTTTACGTGCAAGTGAGGGGCCAAGAGTAGCGCTAAGGCAAACAAGGTAAGAGCAATTCGATTTTAAAAATATACACAAAGAGAAATACAGGCGCTGTAGTAGCAGTATTAAAATCACTGCAGTAGCGCAGAAACGCGCAGTCCTTAAAGCGCAGAGTTAAGCAGCCTAACCTTTAGTATCCCATGCCATATATCATATGAGCAGTCAGAATCCTATGTTGTATATCATATGAGCAGTCAGTATCCTATGCCATATATCATATGAGCGGTCAGAATTCTATGTCATATATCATATGAGCAGTCAGTATCCTATGTCGTATATCATATGAGCGGTCAGT
Organism: Lissotriton vulgaris; assembly: GCF_964263255.1. NCBI lineage: Eukaryota > Metazoa > Chordata > Amphibia > Caudata > Salamandridae > Lissotriton > Lissotriton vulgaris. The sequence continues at coordinate 391,833 of NW_028240902.1, forward strand.
ACCCTATGCCATATATCATATGAGCAGTCAGAATCCTATGTCGTATATCATATTAACAGTCAGTATCCTATGCCATATATCATATGAGCAGTCAGAATCCTATGTCATATATCATATGAGCAGTCAGTATCCTATGTCGTATATCATATGAGCGGTCAGTACCCTATGCCATATATCATATGAGCAGTCAGAATCCTATGTCGTATATCATATGAACAGTAAGTATCCCATGCCATATATCATATGAGCAGTCAGAATCCTATGTCGTATATCATATTAACAGTCAGTATCCTATGCCATATATCATATGAGCAGTCAGAATCCTATGTCATATATCATATGAGCAGTCAGTATCCTATGTCGTATATCATATGAGCGGTCAGTACCCTATGCCATATATCATATGAGCAGTCAGAATCCTATGCCATATATCATATGAGCAGTCAGAATCCTATGCCGTATATCATATGAGCAGTCAGAATCCTATGTCGTATATCATATTAACAGTCAGTATCCTATGCCATATATCATATGAGCAGTCAGAATCCTATGCCATATATCATATGAGCAGTCAGAATCCTATGCCATATATCATATGAGCAGTCAGAATCCTATGTCGTATATCATATGAGTGGCCACTGTTGGTGTGGTAAATGGTGTTCTGGGAGAGTCCACTAACATTTGTCATCCAATGTCGTTCTGAAAGAAATCTTTATTGAAAATGCCAAGAGCTGTAGGGATCCGTGAGCGCCCTGCTAGAGCGCCCAATCGACACGTGATTGAGGGAGGCCCGAGGTCCCTGCAGGGGACCCCATAGGAGGGCAAACCCCGTAGTAGGGCGCAGGGAAACGAGGCCAGCCCAGGGGAGGGAAGGGGGGCGGGGTCACCCAAGGTAGGCCAACCCCTGGCTTCCGGGACGGTTATAGGGGGAGCCCCTCCCTCTTGGCGCCCTCTTTGCTGCTGCCCCCTCCATTGCTCGGCTGTACAGGCTGCTCCTCGCCAGCCTAAGGCCCCCTAGCCCCTTTAGGCCCCCTCCCGCTCTCCCCCCTCAACACAGGACGCGAGGCCCGCAATTTATTTATTTATTTATTTATGCAATTTTATATAGCGCGGACTTTACCCGAAGGTGTCAAAGCGCTTCACATAAGGACCAATAATGATATACAGGAACAAAATACAAATACAAACAATAAGTTACATGGATCAAAAGTGACACTAGTGAGCAACCAAAATACATGAGGTAGCAATCGGTGCATTACACGACAAAAAAGTGAATGGGTGCAGGTTACAGGATGTACAAAAAACAAGTCGAAGAATAGTACTGCAATAAAGGCAAACAATCCATCACAAGAACAAACTTTACGTATGCAATGGAGGCACTTGTGCAAGTATCTAAAACAAACAAAATGTGTGAGGTAGCGAACAGTGTGTTATAAAACAAAAGTGACGTGTGCAAGTTCCAAAAGGGTACTATACACAGGTATTGGGATATTATTAAATATTTAAACTACCAGAACACACTGGGGAGGAAGACCATACTCCTGGCCAAGGACTTTCCAGTAATGGGAGGACTTCCTTCAAACGAAGGCAAGGGTGCGAGTTAGACTTGGAGGTGTCTTTGGAGGAGGAGAACTTTAAGGTCCCGTTTGAAGGCCTGAGAGGAGGAGGTAGTCCGGAGCTGAGGCGGGAGAGAGTTCCAGATTCTCACTGCGTTGCCTGAAAAGGATTGGGCCATCGATCTTTCCTTCTTGAAAGTGGGGGGTTCAAGCAGAAGATTTTCCGCATTCCGAGAAGGTCTAGAGCCTCCAGAGAGTTTCAGTTTATTCGACAGGTAGCGAGGAGAGGAGGAGTGCAAGGCTTTGTGGGTGATACAGGCAGTCTTGTAGATAGCTTGGTCATCCTGTAGAAAGCATCGTTTATGCCTTCATAATGCCCGAGTTCAACTTTTCGTCCTTTTCATTACACGAAAGGCTTTGGCCGACAATGCCCAAATAAGCTTGCATATTAACAAGGTACAGAAACAGCTGTATGTGTCGACTATTTTATAGAGAACTTTTTATTAGCAGACTTAAACAGGGGCGAAGCTGCTGCCAACATGGTTCGAGCCTCTTAATGCAGGCAAACGGCTAAAATATCCCGGAATGGCTTGCGAAGGTACGCCACGCAGGCTTGCTCGCCATGCCGGTCGGCACAAGATGGCTCACAGCGCCCTCTTTTTGGGTGCGTGCAGAGGGGGGTGTCGGTTAACGCCATGCTCCCCAGCCTATCATTTCGCTCGCGGGTTGGTGGGTCGCAATAGTGTTTAAAGTGTACCGGGCCGGTTACGCGCGGGGTGCAATTGATGAGTGGGGAGCACATGGGTTTAGGAGCCAGGCAGACCAGGGTTCGTTTCCCAGACTGGCAACGAGTATAATTGGGTGACATCACTTATTGTCCTTCCCCCATGGGGCCCCCGCCTTTAGCAATTTTCGCCGGGGTTTAGAGTGGTGATACTGTTAAATATTCACGGAGATCATGCCCGATCAGGTAGGACGTGGCCTAATGAGGAAAGGGAATGAGTGGTGATATGTAAGGCGCTCTGTTACCCAAGTATGTTAGGTTCTACAAATGGTATGGGGGGGGGGGGTGTTGGCCAGTTGGGGCCCGAACTTTGCCTCGCCCCACCACATCCGTTGTGGTGGATGGGTGACCCATGTTGCAAGTGTAGATCACCCGGGCAGGCTACGTAGGCCGGTGTTAGGGCCCTTCTGCGCTGTTTCCCCCCACTGGCCTCCCCCCAGGCCCAAGTAGGGCGGCATGCGGGAAGGTGGACGGGGGGGAGACGGTTACAGAGACCTCGCTGAGTCGGCTTGGGATGCACCCACAGCTCGACACCCCACGCATAATTAAATTAGATGTATGCAGGCTGCACCCGGGGGTGCGGGGGCTCTTCCCCTCCCGACAAACAGAAACATTTGGGGACAAGTAGACGCGAGGCGGGGTAGGGGCGATAGAGCTGGCCCGGCCATGCTGACAATACTAATGCCAGCTTTTGGCGTGCAATAAAGATGCCAGCTTTAATAAGTGTTGGCAACAGGACAGATAACATTGAGGTTCGACATTTGTATTCTCAGCGGAAGCAAGTAATTAAGTCATAGACCCTTAAAAAAGTTCAACATTGTGGGAGAAGCTCCGGGACTCATCTTGGCAGTGCGGTGCCTCGCCAGCCTGGCAGACCAGGGTTTACCCTGGGGCTGCTAGGAAGCCAGTTACAGAAGGTTAGTTAAAAGGGACTCCTTGTGTTTTATGAGCGGCACTGCTAGGTCATAGCATCACAAATTAATATGGGGCACTCATCCTCTTTTCCTTTGGACCACAGGAAGGGAATTGCACAGTCAGGTCTCTGAGAAATGACGGCTGTTATATATGGTTGGCCCAGGCCTCATACCAGGCACGATTGTGATGGGCCACTGGGGGCCTTTCGCCAGGAAGCAGCGTTCGCGGGCGGCCCGCGCTTGTTGGACGCTGAGAAATCCATTTATGTGCAATTCACCGCATAGCTTCGCCGCGCCATGCCGTACGAGAAATGATCTGTGCTCACCCCGCCAGGACGGCCTTTTGGGGTTCGCCTCTGGCAGTCCCGTGCGCCTACAAGGAACAGATATTTACCCTGACGCGTCAGAGCGATTCACGCGCTTGCTGCTCTGGACGGGCCGGATGGACGGCGTATAATATCGTTACAAAAACACGAACTCCGACTCTGACGATGCGTAATATCATGAGTATGAGGCGGCCGACGATGACACCCCGGGGACAAGGCATGCCATCCCCCCCTTCCCCATCACAGACTTCAAATCTCTGCTCGTTCATGTGAACCCAGAGTGATGTCCCCTTTCCCAGATAGCGAGGACCACACCGGAAGTCGACAAACACCATAGACATAAAGACAGAATTAAATAACACCCAATCGCGTATTTATCAACTAAAAACAATTATCAATAGATATCAAAATGTGCCTTTCATGATGTTGGGGGCGCATGCTGTTGCTTGTCTTTAGTGACTGGTCCCGACGATCCACTGTATGGGCACTTAAAATCTACAAAAGAGCACTTTTATAGAATAAGAATTGGCGAGGCCCTTAACTGGAGAGAGAAGAAAGAAAAGAAACTCTACCCCAAGAATACTAGAAAGTATCTCAGGGACTCACCTGACGTCGCCACAAGTACGTGTAAAAGACACAAAAACACTCATCTCTAGGCCTGCATGAGGCAGACCAGACAATGAGGAACAGCATTGGCCTACTAAGACCATCTGTGGCTGGCCATGGACAGGGAATGATGGGCGAGCAAGGATGCGCTGACTAGCAATAGGGCTTGAAGGGATGTCATGGAACTCGCCTTTACCTATCTAGTGAGGAGATCATGTATATTTAAAACAAGTTTTAAGAGCTCAGTTGGGGTCAACGTGAGGCCAGGCTTCAGCAACAACCTCAAAGGATGCTGCACGGAGTGACCACAGCCACTAAGAGTTGGCGAAAGGGAGCTCTCAACTTTGTACATTAGATGGGGGTTTTCTCATTTCATAACTTTTAGAACCTGATTTTCCTTTGTGGGACACCCACGATACCAAAAGACTCCGAGCAAAGCATTGCCACCCTATGTTGGAGACATAACCCCCGTCTCCCATTAGTTTCGGAACCGTAACACACTATTCGGGTGCACACCTTGCACCAGTCCAAACAGCACTTAGGTTGATGGTTGTAAGTCAGCCGTAAGGACCTGCTATCCTAGAGGTAGCAGGGACAGAGCAGTCTGAGAGTGGAAGACCCTAGAGGGCATGTAAAGCCAGCTGTTTGACCATATGTATCACTTTGAATACCAAATAAAAGGACACCACACAGGTTATATAAAATATAGATGCATTTATTTTATCACTACCCCTCGGAACTCTGCATGAGGCGGAGGTGCAAGCACATAACAAGACACGCAGGCCCTGGGGGCCAAGCAAACAACATTATAAGAAGTGGTCTAAGTACCAAGTCACGAAGAAAGGGAGGGCCTAGGGAATGGCTGGGACTCCCCTGATCTAACAATATAAGAAGTAGGTAGCCCACAGTGGGTGCGTTCAATGCCTTATACACATGCGGGTTCCGATGCAATGTCAAACGGGAACTTAGAAGTTAGAAGATTTTAGGTCACTTAGAGTTGATCACGGCGGGTTACAGATAAAATTTTGCATGCGCAACTTTGCAACGGTGTCGGTGTATATATCTGTCTCACTTAAACGTATCCAGAGCGCGCTAAGGCTCGTACCAAGAGGAAGGTAGACCCTTCACTGACTCTGGGGCCCTCGAATGATCCCGTCCCAACGATTTTGAAGTGCTCGTAAATTAGTTGATATTGTAACATTATCATTATGAAGGACAGCCACTTGCTACAGTTTAAGGCCTGATTTAAAGATTAGTAAGGCAATATACATATAAGCCATCCCTATAGCCAAAGTTCACCTGAACTCTATTATAGCTGGACCAAAGACTTTGCGCCGTCTTCTATTACTGGTCGCTTGATTGTTTATTGGTATTTTATCTGTACATGACTGCTATCCTATTATTCTATTGACTATCATATTGTACCCAATAGTTAGTCACCCTCCTGCTGCCCCTCCCCCCGGTTCCTTTAAGCGCTCTGATATCTGCAAAGATCTTGTTCGCGCTATATAAAACTTTGAATAAATAAATACCATAGGTAAAGTGGCGTGTACAGGCGACAAGAAACAATTTAATTTTCCGCTGGATTTATAGGTCCCCAAAAGGTATCCAGGTGACGTGAACTGTAACACCTTGACAGAGCCGCTGGGACTGATAAGTGGTCCTCGGCCAGGGGCTCCTTAGTTACAAAGACTAGGAATCTTCATTCGTTCCAAATTAGAGAGCTATCAATCAATCAATCAGTGACACTTATAAAGCGCGCTACATACCCGTAGGGTCTCAAGGCGCTACTATAACAACTATGCGGTGTATCGCAAAGTCTTATAAATTCAATGACAGTACGATGTCAACTTATGCAGCACAAATCTAATTTTCACAGGAGGAGCATAAGAAGAGGTAAAACAGTTCTCTTCTTTAGTTCACTGCTTATGCTGCCTTAGGAATAGGCAATTTTCACTCGCGCACTCATGCCTTTGGGCCCCCGGGACGGTTATCTTACAGTGAGGGTCTCGGCCGGGTCCCCCCTAACATAAAGTTATTTAGGCACCTGTATTGTAGCTGAACTTCCTTGCATTGATAGGGACACAGGTCGATTTGCTCGTCTCACAGTTCTGGCTTGCATGTCACTTAGATCTGGCAGGTACTAGTGAACCGGTTCTGCTGCAAGTAAAGAATGAACAAACTAACGATGCATTATGGGGGGCAGTGTGAGCATCAGCAAGCGTGACAAGGCTGTCTCTCAACTGGCACGCAGCCACTTCACCAGAGTCCGCTCAACTACAACACATACATGCAAAATCATTTTAGAACCCCGTGCAGGTACCTAACACCAAGTGAGTAACGCATAGGTAAACAATTACATCTGGCCCTGCAACACTGAGTGGGGATGGCATGGCCTCTGTTGGTCAGAGATAACTCCGAGACCCTATGGCACGGGGCGAGATCCCATGAGGTGATGGTAGTTGCGCGCAAACGCAGCCAAGTGTAAATTCACGGAGAGGCGGGGTTGGTTTCCATGAGGCACGGCCTCCTGCATGTGTAATCCTTGCCAAGCTACGGGCTGCTGGGGATTCGACAGGGTACACTGTGGCGATATTCCTACCAGGCTGGGGGAAGCTCCGGAAACAGCGGGGGCAGATAGACGAGAACTAGGGAGCTAGTGATAAGGGAGGACTAAGGCTAGGTAGTGGGGGCTCTGGGCGCAGCGGGTGCCACGCCCAGGGCTGTGGAGAAGTTACAAGGCGATCCCCCATGCAGGACAGGCGCAGGAACAGGACCTGAAGCCTCAGTGCAAATGCACAGCGCAGAGTCATATATAAGCCGAGGGGCCCTTCTTGGGGACTTGGTTCAAACGGCACCCCGTTAGTCCTTAGGGCGGTTGTAAGCCTGAGCAACCGGGGGTTTGCTAATAACGCCCCGCCTGGATGGGCAAGGTGTGAGTTGACTCTCCCTTGTCTGGAGGGTGGGGCAGGTGGACGATAGGTCCACCGGTGGGAGGCTGGTGCCTCCCAGGTTCTACACCTGGCTAGGGCCATTGGTGTACGCTTCATTGGCTCAACTTCAGGCGCCCTGCAACAAGGGGTTGCGGGGTATAGGGGGGTCGCCTGTCAGTTAACCCGCTCTGTTATTTGTATCACAAATAAACCTGCAACTTCTTATTCCCAAACATACTTGTCTGTGTATCATTTGGGTGGTGAGGGTTGTGGGCGAGGTGTACCGATGCAACTACTATGGTTACTGAATACAAGACGGCGGCCCCTCTCTGTTCAACCCTGCTCATCTGCTCTGTCCCATCTGGACTCAGCGATGGTCATCTCCATCCACAGCCGCCGGGGGTCGAGTATCTCCTACCCACTCCGCCGGCCTTTCTGATGACCCCGCCCCCTCCTGCATCACTTCCGCTCTTGGGGGTCATGGTGCTGAGCGCAGGCTGCCTTCGGCCCATTTCAAGACACCTTTCCAAGCAGGCTCATTTCTTTGTGGCTCTGAGGGCAATTTACAGACACCACTCGCCATCGACTAGAATCACCCTATTTTGGGGTGACCCCTCAACGTGACGTCCAGGTGGTGTCGCTAGACCCGCGCCTGCCGGGCTCGACCATCCAGGCTGAAGGGGGCTCCATGGGTGTTTACAGCAACCAACCCCTTACGGAATAATAAACACCTACACTCATTGATAATAAGGAATGTCTCACAGAGGAACATTTCATTTCTTTTATTATCAAAAGCTCTTTTTTAAAATCATATAAACAAATATACATATAATTTGTCCCATACAATCAGTTCAACACATACAATATTCTTTATAATTCATATCAGATAAGAGAGCCACCATTTAATCGGGAGAAAAACACGTCTCCGCATAGAACACAAAAAAAGAAACGCTTTCTTTCCTTCTTGTTTTGCGTTCTATGTGGGGGTTGATAGTTGAATATTCTCTTCTTTTCTTCCCTGGTTCTCCCCTCACCCTCTTATGTATATTGTGGGGGCACCATGGGTGGCATGTTTCCAAGCCCAGGCATCACCGGGGTCTGCCACCCAGGGGTCTGATGGTGCCAGGCGCGGTGCCTACCTGTCCTGCAGCGCCCGCTCTGGTTCTGATGCCTCCCAGGGGGTCGTGGCCATGAAACTGTGACCTGCACTTTACAGCCCACCTCCCCCCAGCCCCCCCCCCCCCCCTCTCCCCGGCCCCCCACTGGTCTCACTGCTTCTCAACACAGGCCCCATGTCACAGACTGCAGGAGAGAAGGCCTCTGGGGAGCTGGGCATGGCTGCAGAACCCGGGGAGCCAGAGAGAGGCAGGGGCTCGGACCTGCACTTTACAACCCCCTCGGCCCCCCCCCACTGGTCCCACTGCTTCTCAAACCAGGCCCCATGTCACAGGCTGCAGGAGAGAGGGCCTCTGGGGAGCTGGGCATGGGTGCAGGACCAGCAGAGAGAGGTAGGGACTCTGACCTGCACTTTACAACCCCCTCGGCCCCCCCCACTGGTCTCACAGCTTCTCAACACAGGCCCCATGTCACAGGCTGCAGGAGAGAAGGCCTCTGGGGAGCTGGGCATGGCTGCTGGACCAGAGGAGCCAGAGAGAGACAGGGACTCTGACCTGCACTTTACACCCCCCCTCCCCCCAGCCCCCCCCCCCCCCCCCCCCTCACTGGCCTCACTGCTTCTCAAACCAGGCCTCACGTCACAGGCTGCAGGAGAGAAGGCCCCTGAGGGGTGCATGGCCGAGGGGAGCGGCAGAGAGAGAGGCAGGAACTGTGGAATCAAAGTAGAGCAAGAAGAAAGTAAAACATGTTCTCTTTTGTACAAAACTTGCTGTCGTTAGCAGCAATAAAACTGCAAACATTGCATTACCGGGCCCATTAAAGGCCTGCCCTAGGAACATTAATTTACATTTGTTTAAAATATAAAAGTGTAATTAATTATACGTTTCATTCTCATTAATTAGACTTACCTTGCTTTGAAGATGGCCATGGGGGAGGCCAGCCCTGTAGGCACGGAGAAGAGGTGCAGGGGGAGGCAGAGGTGGGGGCACAGGGAAGAGAAGGGAAGGAGGGAGACAGAGCAGAGGGCAGCATCAGATATGTTGGTGTGGAGAGGAGAGACAGGTAAGAGAGAGAAGGGAGGGGCAGGGGACCACAGGAGGCTGGCAGAGATGAGAGGGCATCGCGCCAGGGGCATCGGACAACAGAGGCCACATCACTGAAGGGGTGGAGGATCCCAGAGGGCTGGCAGAGATGAGGGGGCATCGTGCCAGTGTCATGGGACCGCGAGAGGCCACAGGACTGAAGGGGCTGAGGACCGCAGGAGGCTGGCAGAGATGAGAGGGCATCGCACCAAGGTCATGGGACCGAGAGAGGCCACAGCACTGAAGGGGCAGAGGACCACAGGAGACTGGCACAGATGAGGGGACATCGCGCCAGGGGCATAGGACCGAGAGAGGCCTCTGCACTGAAGGGGCAGAGGACCACAGGAGGCTGGCAGAGATGAGAGGGCATCGCACCAGGGTCATGGGACCGAGAGAGGCCACAGCACTGAAGAGGCAGAGGGCCCCAAGGGCCTGGCACAGATGAGGGGGCATCGTGCCAGGGGCATAGGCCCTAGAGAGGCCTCAGCACTGAAGGGGCAGAGGACCAAAGGAGGGTGGCACAGATGAGGGGGCATCGCGCCAGTGTCGTGGGAAAGAGAGAGCCCACAGCACTGAAGGGGCAGAGGACCGCAGGAGGCTGGCAGAGATGAGAGGGCATCGCACCAGGGTTATGGGACTGAGAGAGGCCACAGGACTGAAGGGGCAGAGGACCCCAAGAGGATGGCACAGATGAGGGGGCATCGTGCCAGGGGCATAGGCTCTAGAGAGCCCACAGCACTGAAGGGGCAGAGGACCACAGGAGGCTGGCAGAGATGAGAGGGCTTTGCTCCAGTGTCATGGGACCGAGAGAGGCCACAGCCCTGAAGGGGCGGAGGATCCCAGAGGGCTGGCAGAGATGAGGGCCTTGCGCCAGGGTCATGAGACCGAGAGAGGCCATAGCACTGAAGGGGCAGAGGACCGCTAGAGGCTGGCACAGATGAGGGGGCATCGCGCCAGGGGCATAGGCCCTAGAGAGGCCTCAGCACTGAAGGGGCAGAGGACCAAAGGAAGCTGGCACAGATGAGGGGGCATTGCACCAGTGTCGTGGGAAAGAGAGAGGCCTCAGCACTGAAGGGGCAGAGGACCGCAGGAGGCTGGCAGAGTTGAGAGGGCATCGCACCAGGGTCATAGGACCGAGAGAGGCCACAGGACTGAAGGGGCAGAGGACCAGAAGAGGCTGGCACAGATGAGGGGGCATTGTGCCAGGGGCATAGGCTCTAGAGAGGCCACAGCGCTGAAGGGGCAGAGGACCACAGGAGGCTGGCACAGATGAGGGGGCATCGCACCAAGATCATGGGACCCAGAGATTCCACAGCACTGAAGGGGTAGAGGACCACAGGAGGCTGGCAGAGATGATAGGGCATCGCGAGAGGCGTGGGGCAGAAGTGAGGACAGAGAGGGAACTTGCACAGCACTGAAGGGGAGCAAGCAGCTAGTGTCTCAGGCAAACTACCAACTGGTGTCCCTGGATGAACCAGGAACCTGGGCATTGGGACAACCAGTAAATGGATTCCCAGTGGAGTCAGCAACTGGTGTCCCAGGTGAAGCAGCAAATTGTGCCATGGGAAAACCAACAACTTGTACATTAGCAAACACCAACTGGTGCCATGGGAGAACAAATAACTGGTGCTATGAGATACCAGTAACTGGTTTTATGGGCTAACTAGGAACTTGAGCCTTACGATAACCAGCACATGGATTCCCAGTTGAGTCAGCAACTGGTGGCCCAGTCAAACCAGCAACTGGTAAAATGGGTAAACCAGCAACTAGTATCCCAGGTGATCCAGCAACTGGTGCCATGGGAAAACCAGCAAATGGTGCTCTGGGAGAACCACCAACAGATGCCGTGATTGAAGCAATAAATTGGGCCTTGGGACAACCAGCAACTGGTATCCCAGATGATGCAGCAACTGGTGCCATGGGAGTACCAACAGCTTATTGCCGGAGAGAACCTCCAACGGGTGCCTTAGGCAAACCACTGACAGATACACTCGGATAACCAGAAACTGGTGTCCCAGGAGAACCAGCAACTAGTATTTTGGGATAACCAGCAACTGGCGGGCCAGGCGATCTGACAACTGGTTCCCTGGGAGAACCACCAACTGGTGCCTTCGGTGAATCATTTACAGATACCCTCATCAGAGCCGCAAAAAGGACCTCCTTCAAGGACCGCCTTAACAACAACGCACACAACAGCAAAGAGCTCTTCAACATTATGAAGGAACTCTCCAACCCCAGCTCCAACACCAATGACATCCCACCATCACAAGACCTGTGCAACTTCCTCGCCACCTTCTTCCACTGCAAGATCGCCGACATCCACGACAGCTTCAACAACCTGACCACCCCAACAACCAACGACACCCCAGTCCCCATGACCACCACCCACAGCAACCCCCTGCTCACCTGGACCCACATCATCGACGACGACATCATCAAGATCATGAACACCATCCACTCCGGCTCCCCGTCAGACCCATGCCCACACCACATCTTTAACAAAGCCAGCACCACCATCGCACCCCATCTCCGCAAGGCCATCAACATCTCCTTCGAGACTGCGACCTTCCCGGAGAGCTGGAAGCACGCCGAGATCACCGCCCTGCTCAAGAAATCCAAGGCGGACCCGCGAGACCTCAAGAACTCCCGGCCCATTTCTCTGCTCCCGTTCCCAGCAAAGGTTATCGAGAAAGCCGTAAAAAAACAGCTGACCTGCTACCTCGAGGAGAACAACATCCTGGACCCGTCCCAGTCCGGATTCCGCAGCAACCACAGCACCGAAACCGCCCTCATCGCCGCCACCGACAACATCAGGACCCTGCTGAACAAAGGTAAAACCGCAGCCCTCATCCTCCTAGACCTATCAGCCGCCTTCGACACTGTGGGGTCATCCCTCAGCCCGACATTGTTCAACATCTACATGGCCCGCTTGCCCACATCACCAGACTGCACGACCTCAACATCATCTCCTATGCCGATTACACACAGCTGATCCTCTCCCTCACCAAGGACCCCTTACTCCCAAAACCAACCTCCACGAAGGTTTGAAAGCCGTCGCCGAATGGATGATGAACAGCCGTCTGAAGCTGAACTCCGACAAGATGGAGGTCCTCATCCTCGGCTCCACCCCCTCAGCCTGGGATGACTCCTGGTGGCCGACCGCCTGGGGAGCAGCACCAACACCCACCGACCACGCACGCAACCTGAGGTTCATCCTCGACTCAACACTCTCCATGACCAAGCAAGTCAACACCATCTCATCCTCCTGCTTCAACACCCTCCGCATGCTCTGGAAGATCTACAGGTGGATCCCAAGCGACACAAGAAGAACAGTCACCCAGGCCCTCGTCAGCAGCAGGCTGGACTAATGAAACGCCCTCTACGAGGGAGCCTCAGCAAAACTGCTAAAACGACTGCAATGCATACAGAACACCTCTGCCCACCTGATCCTCGACTTCCCTCGACACAGCCACATCACACCCCACCTGCGAGATCTGCACTGGCTGCACATCAACAAGAGGATCACCTTCAAACTCCTCACCCACGCACACAAGGCACTCCACAACACCGGACCAGCATACATCAAGAGACGACTTACCTTCTACACCCCGAACCGCCAGCTCCACTCTGCTGACAGCGCCCTCGCAACAGTCACCCGCATCCGAAGAGCGACCGCCGGCGGCAGATCCTTCTCCTACCTCGCTGCCAAGACTTGGAACACTTTCCCTACCAACATAAGGCAGACCCAAGACCTACTCGCCTTCAGAAGACTCCTCAAGACCTGGCTCTTCGAGCAGTAGCAGCACCCGCCTCACCCCCACCCCAGAACCTTGAGACCCTCACGGGTAAGTAGTGCGTTTTCCAAATTTCATGATTGATTGATTGATTGATGCCCTGGGATACCCAGCAGGTGGTGCCCCAGATGAACCAGCAGCTGGTGCCATGCCCAGTTAAAGTCACTCTCAGTGTAACTGAAGCATGACATGATTGTTGAATTCAACCAAGGAAGTGCACATTGCATAACTTGAACATCTGATTACATGATAATAATGGCTAATAGAAAGAGCAGGGGGTTCCCTCTCAGGAAATTGAGGAAATCCCATCACAACCGGATGGGGACATCAAGATTTGTATTAATGGAGTGTACAGTGTATCACGTCAACATTAACTGAGTGTGATACACACCAGTGGCACCATGTGTATAGATCACAATTAAAATGTTTCCTATTTTCACAGAACCAGTATCCAGGCAATATCCAGGCTTCCCACCACGAGACATGTTGGGTTCCTGGGGTATGTGGTGTGACTGTAAACATGAAGAGAGTGCACGCTGATCATAACTGATGGGTGTAAACATTCCAGAACAGGAGTATAATTCTCAAACAATGACTGATCATAAGGGATATTGACTGTCCTGATGAAGGCCGGATGACCCAGAGGGCAAAGCAGAACGAGTTGAAACACGTTAATCAAGGGATATAGTAGACGGTAACGCTCCAAGTATGCACCACTCTACTTTCTAACCCATCAAAGAGGCCCCAAGAGGAAAGCTGGCAGGGTCTCACCTGAGGACATGTTTAACACAATTCTAGACCACTAAAGCTTTATTGATATGAAAGTGTCGTCGAGCCCGCCTGATAATATTAGATGTACCGGGCGAGGACTCAATAATGAAGCATTCAGCACAGTAATGTGGCTGAGAGTCCTTTAAAAAATGTGTCTCTTTTTCACTATTGTCTGGAAATAGGTTTTACACAAGGCGTGTACAGGAGGTAACCTCTCATCTGCGATTCACTTAGTGTATCAGTGGCTGTTTCTTTCGGACACCGGTTGCTGTTTCTTCTGTTCACCAGTCGATGTTTCACCTGGGCACCGGTCGATGTTTCACCTGTTCACCAGTTGATGTATCAGCTGGGCACCAGTTGCTGCTTCTCCTGTTCACCAGTTGCTGCTTCTCCTGTTCACCAGATGCTGCTTCTCCTGTTCGCCAGCTGCTGCTTCTCCTGTTCACCAGTCGATGTTTCACCTGTTCACCGGTCGATGTTTCACCTGGGCACTAGTCGATGTTTCACCTGAGCACCAGTTGCTTCTTCTCCTGTTCACCAGTTGCTGCTTCTCCTGTTCACCAGTTGCTGCTTCTCCTGTTCACCAGTCGATGTTTCACCTGTTCACCAGTCGATGTTTCACCTGTTCACCAGTCGATGTTTCACCTGTTCACCAGTCGATGTTTCACCTGGGCACCAGACGATGTTTCACCTGAGCACCAGTCGATGTATCAGCTGGGCACCAGTTGCTGCTTCTCCTGTTCACCAGTTGCTGCTTCTCCTGTTCACCAGATGCTGCTTCTCCTGTTCGCCAGCTGCTGCTTCTCCTGTTCACCAGTCGATGTTTCACCTGTTCACCGGTCGATGTTTCACCTGGGCACTAGTCGATGTTTCACCTGAGCACCAGTTGCTTCTTCTCCTGTTCACCAGTTGCTTCTTCTCCTGTTCACCAGTTGCTGCTTCTCCTGTTCACCAGTTGCTGCTTCTCCTGTTCACCAGTCGATGTTTCACCTGCTCACCAGTCGATGTTTCACCTGTTCACCAGTCGATGTTTCACCTGGGCACCAGACGATGTTTCACCTGAGCACCAGTCGATGTTTCACCTGGGCACCAGTTGCTGCTTCTCCTGTTCACCAGTCGATGTTTCACCTGTTCACCAGTCGATGTTTCACCTGTTCACCAGTCGATGTTTCACCTGGGCACCAGTTGCTGCTTCTCCTGTTCACCAGTTGCTGCTTCTCCTGTTCACCAGTTGCTGCTTCACCTGTTCACCAGTCGATGTTTCACCTGGGCACCAGTTGCTGCTTCACCTGTTCACCAGTCGATGTTTCACCTGGGCACCAGTTGCTGCTTCTCCTGTTCACCAAATGCTGCTTCTCCTGTTCACCAGTTGATGTTTCACCTGTTCACCAGTCGATGTTTCACCTGGGCACCGGTCGATGTTTCACCTGTTCACCAGTTGATGTTTCACCTGGGCACCAGTTGCTGCTTCTCCTGTTCACCAGTTGCTGCTTCTCCTGTTCACCAGTTGCTGTTTCACCTGTTCACCAGTTGTTGGACCCGGCCCTTTGGGCAGGTTCACCCCTAGACTTTTTTGCTTTTTCCTAGCCTATTTCTGGAACCTGGTGTTGGTGATTCTAGGCCTCTGCGCATTTTTTCACTGTGGTACAGTGTAAAGTGCTGGAGCTCTCTGTATGAAGAGTGAGTGACCTGCCCTCCCATAGGAATGAATGGGGAATATGTATGCCCATGGTAGTTCCTGTTGTGTGGGGAGTGCAGGGGTCGAGTTTGATATGTGTGAACTCGTGAGAACGAATGCTGCAAAATGATGTATGCAGCATGACTGTGTCTAGTCTAGAAGTACCACTTTTGGAAGTTGGCATAATTGTGTAAGTTGGTGCTAGCGTGTGATTGGCTGGTGAGTCTGCCCAGGAGTGCCTGGACCTGCTGGTGGATGGACTGTCCGGTTTGAGTAGGACAGGGTCTGCAGGGTCTGCAAGGCCCCAGAGGAGGGGGTCTGAGTCAGCCGTGGATGAAAGGCCCCTCTGCTGTCAGGGATGGGAGGAAAGAGCGTCTGGTGGTGCCGGGCCGTGCCTGTCACCCACCCTGCTAGCTCTCCTTCCTGACGGCCCACTGTCACCTCTGGCCCTGAAGCTGTCAGGAAGACGAAAACCAGAAACATTCCAGCACTCAGGGTCCCTTGCACGAAGTACTTCAAAGGCATTCCTGGGTATAAGAAGGAGATGAGTCTCCTTCCAAGTTGTTCTTGTTCTAGCTCTTGTGGCTGACTTGGATCTACCAGGGGTGGGCGCTGCCCAGCCCCTGGGTGCCTGGATTCCTGGACTCCTGGGGGACCCTTCTGCCCTGCCTGGGCTGAAGGGGGGACTTGGCTTTGCCCCTGGGGAAGCTCTGGGACCTTGGCAGCATGGAGAAGCTGCCTTTTCCTGGGGAAAGCGCTGGAGTTGGTTCCTAGCGCCTGGAGGCGCTGTGCTTCGCCTTGAGCACCTGGGAGCGCTCTGCCTGCTGTCTAGCGCTTTGGAGCGCTTCATTTCCCCCAAGCGCTTGAGAGCGCTTTCTCTGGACTTTCTAGCGCTCTGCCTGCTGTCTAGCGCTTTTCCTGCCCGTTTATAGCGCTGGATGCGCTGAGGACGCCTGCCTGCATTGATTTAATGATCTACGAGTGCCCACCTCGCTCTGCCGTGGTGAAAACAAACCACGAAGGGGCCGCGACCGGATTGGCCGAGACCCGAGGAGAGCCGTGCTCTGATTGGCCCGTGGATCGGCGAGGCCGCGCTGCCATTGGTTGGCGGCCTCGCGTCATGAGGGGCTCGTCGCAGGAGCCGCGACGCGATTGGCTGGGCCGCCCGGAGGCCGAAGAGGAGGAAGGACGCATGGCGGCCGGGAGAGAGCTGTTCCCGCTTCCCCCTGCCTGGGGGAAGCTCTGATGATCGTTGCCGGTCTCCCGTGTGCAGAGGGAGACCGGAGATTCCCCCGCCGCCACAGTGAAGCCGGCGGCAGGAGCAGAGAGCCCTCGCGTGCAGCCGCCGCCCGGAGGAGCCCCGCCCCGAAGACAGCCCGGTGAGTTGGAAGGGCTAGGGGGGGGCTCGACGCGGCTGTGGTTGGTGCCGGAGAGCGGCACCGGGAGCGAGAGCAATAGGGCGGCCCCAGCTGGCAGTGGGCCGCCCCAACGTCGCGTCTAGTGCCATCGCGAAGCCATGAAGGCTTCAAGGGCGGCCCCGGTGGGCAGTGGGTCGCCCCAACGTGCACGAAGCCCGGAGAGGCTCCCCGCCGCATTTTTGTATTTGGAGCCCTGAGAGGCTCTGGGGGGCATTTTGAGAAGTTAGAGTCTCCCGTAGGGGACTCCACCGTGAGGAGGGCTTCAAGGGCGGCCCCAGTTGACAGTGGGTCGCCCCAACGTGTCAGAGTCCGGTGAGGCTCCAGGGGGCCTGTTGCTTAAGAGCCTGTGTGGCTCCAACGTTTGACCAGTGTTGGCCAGAGCCTGTGTGGCTCCAACGGGCGCAGTGTTTGTTTCAGAGCCTGTGTGGCTCCAGCAGTGGCGCAGTTGGCGCCTAAGGGCCAGTGAGGGCCCTGGCGCAGTTTTATTGTTCTCCAGGTGCCCAGCACTTAGTGGGCACCTGCTACGTTTAGGCTTTTTGAGCTTTGAGACTGGCGCTGCATGGCAGCGCACCCTGACACTGAGACTCAGGGCGTCTGAGCCCCAACAAGGCCATTGGCCTAGTGACTGCCACAGGTGGTGGCTTATGTGAGTTTGCGCAATGGTATGGTTATTGCACCTCTGAATGTGATCTTTTGCATCATGTGTTATTCCTGCACCTCTGAAGGTTTTTAGGCCTCATGTGATTTTTGCGCTATTGCTTTACTCTTGACACCTCTGAATGTTTGATGCATTATGTGTCTTTCTCTTCATGCGCTGCACCTCTGAATGGTTTAGTCATCATGTGTCTTCTTGCGCTGCACCCCTGAATGTATTGTGATTACATCATGTGCTCTGTCCTTTACACCGCTGAATGTGTAGGTCTATACATCATGTGTTTTCTTTCTTTACTACTCCTCTGAATGTATATTCATGCATCATGGGTAATGTGTTCTGATTTATACCCCTAAGTGGATTTTATCCTTAGGTGGGTGTTCTTTCTAGTACAGGGGGTCCTAGTGAGGTCCTGGTTACCTGCGTGACATGCTCCTAAGGTGTTTAGGGTTGCGTAGTGTGTACTTACCTGTTCCCAGTAGTTACTGGATGTGATTCATAACTGTTACTTTGTGCTACAGTGATTTTATATGCTTATTCTAATTTCTGACAAGTATTTCTATTTCGGAAAGTGTTGAATATGACAGTGGCCTATGTGGCCCTGTCTTGTGAATAATCCCATGTGAATATTGCCCGTGCCAATTGGCACCATGTATATGTGTGATTTTATCTGACGTGCTTTTACAATACAAAAGGTATTTTTATAATAACCTTGTGTGGAGTCTCTTTTGTGGTGTGCCTAGTATGTTGTTGCTGTTGTGCGCTGGCGCAAATGCTTTACACATTGCCTTCGAGTTTAGCCTAGACTGCTCGTGCCAAGCTACCAAGGGGGTGAGCAGGGGTTATCTTGGCGTGTGACTTCCTTGCCCTGACTAGATTGGTGGTTTCTGCCTGGCTTTGGCGTCAGCCTTAGCCTACCAGAAATAGCCAGTTCTAACATTGGTGGGTCAGCGGTGCGGATTTGGAACTTGTGTTTGCGAAGTGCCATAGCGACAACTGGCTACATTACAAAACTCTGCAATTGTTTTTTCAGATAGTCACATGTTTGGGATTATTGTTTTTGATTTTTTCCTCGAGTGTCATTTTCAAATGTGTTTCTGCGCTTTATGTTTAGTGGCAGATGAGAGAAAGTGACAGGGCGGGACGCCAGTAGAGGGGGAGGTTCCCATAGATTAGGAATTCCTTGCTGGGTCCAGTGTCCAATCCCAAATCCTATCCCCATGTGTGTGTGTGGGTAGATAGGAGAGAGAGGGAGTGTGAGGAGAAAAAACTAGCTCAGGGGGGTAGTTGTTCCCTGGGTGTAGTGTGTGTGTCTGGATTCCCCAGTGTGGTAGGATCCAGTGGTGGCAGCTTTAAATGTGTCCAGTGTGTTAATTCCCATTCCCCGCTCCCAGAGTTTGGTACCTGTGTCACGTGTGGTCAGGTTGAGTGATCAGGGGTGGTAAAAACTGCCTTACCAGTCCGAGGGGGGGGAGTGTGCGCATGAGTTATGTGCTGAACTGGAGGAGCTGGTGTGAGTTTTTTTAAAGGAGCTTGCACGTGAGGTGTACCTCTGGTGGTGTGCAGGAGGTCCTGCAGAGGAACTGGACAAGAAGGTGGATGTCTGGCGGTGTGCTAGATGTCTTGCAGTGGCATTAGGGAGTGATTCTAAAAGCATTGGCTTGTGTATCTGATGATCCTGTGTAGGTGAAGAGGTTCATGTGTAGCCCAGCTAGATCCCAGTAGGATGGTAGGGTGTAGGGGCTCACGTCCTGTTTCAGTGGAGGCGGAGTGAGTGTGGGACGGTCTGTCCCACGTTGGCCTGAAACCCTATCTCAGGGCCCGGAGGGTTCCCTAAGGGAGCGCCAGGTCAGGGGCCTAGGCTGTACATACAGGTCACTTGAGGAGGATCTTCCTGTGTCTAGAGGACGGGGAGTGTCTGTAACCAGAACTCCGGCGGTCCTAGTGGTGGGCAGTACCGCTCCTGAGTGGAGGGTGCAGAAGTCCTGGCTCGCTGAGCATTTGACCGTCTAGAGTGCTTGACCATTTGTGGGGCCTCTGGAGGTTGTTCCCCGAGGAGGGGGGAAAGACGGGTTGGGGTTGTGGCCTGACCTGGGAGGAGTACTGGAGGAAAGTGTGTCATTGATACGCCGCTGGCGTGTGCTCTGTCTAGCCTTGGACATACTGAGAATCACCCTGTGATAGGGAGTACTGAAGGAGAGTGTGTCACTGATACGCCGCTGGCGTGTGCTCTGTCTAGCCTGGGACATACTAGGAATCACCCTGTGATAGGGAGTACTGGAGGAGAGTGTGTCGCTGATACGCCGCTGGCGTGTGCTCTGTCTAGCCTGAGACATACTGGGCCTGTAGTCATGACACTGGAAGGGGGTGCAGAGGGACGGTGTCCTTACTTCTGACCCCGGTGCAACCTGAGGGTTTAGATCTTAGGTTGGGAGATTAGGAAACTTCTAGGTCAAGAGGAATCTCTGCCAAAGTGGATCAGCTGAAGAGACTGAGGGGGCTGCCCATGCTGTGTGTTCTGGGGCCCGCATGCAGTTTGTTGTTTCCACTAAGGTAGAGGAAAGGGGGCTTTGCTGTGGACTGTGTCCCCCCACCTGCTTGAAGAGGGACTGTGCGGTGTGCTTGTACCTCAGAAGTGGAATAGTTTCCAGGTGGTAGACCAGTGATGGAGTGAGGTCCTGAGCTGGTAGGAGAATTGTGTTCTGGTGAGTGCTTCTCTGTGAGGGTGCGGAAACCCAGAAGTAGAGGTAGGGTGGGGCATTCTTGCCCGAGACCTCTGGTCAGCTTGGGGGTGTGGACCCTAGGTTGTTGGATCAGTGGTAGTTGTAGCTACACTGAGAGAGAGAGTGGAGAATGGCTATTGTATGCCAGGGGTTATTGCCCCCCGCTCTGTGGATTGGTTAGGACCTGTGATTTGGATGGTCTTGGCTGTGGATGACTAGTGAGTACCAGTGGGGTATCCTAGTTGTGTCAGAGAGTTATTGTTTAGAGGTAACCAGGTAGGTTCAGAGTGGCGAAAAACCGGAGGGTGTCCCTGCCGTGCAGGGCCGTGTCCGTGGTTTTTGTCGCCCAAAGCAGTGAAGCCCATTAGTGGAGTGATTGGTCTACCCTGCGTTTTGGCTGGAAGGGGGCTGTGTTGGACCCTGCCCTTTGGGCAGGTTCACCCCTAGACTTTTTTGCTTTTTCCTAGCCTATTTCTGGAACCTGGTGTTGGTGATTCTAGGCCTCTGCGCATTTTTTTCACTGTGGTACAGTGTAAAGTGCTGGAGCTCTCTGTATGAAGAGTGAGTGACCTGCCCTCCCATAGGAATGAATGGGGAATATGTATGCCCATGGTAGTTCCTGTTGTGTGGGGAGTGCAGGGGTCGAGTTTGATATGTGTGAACTCGTGAGAACGAATGCTGCAAAATGATGTATGCAGCATGACTGTGTCTAGTCTAGAAGTACCACTTTTGGAAGTTGGCATAATTGTGTAAGTTGGTGCTAGCGTGTGATTGGCTGGTGAGTCTGCCCAGGAGTGCCTGGACCTGCTGGTGGATGGACTGTCCGGTTTGAGTAGGACAGGGTCTGCAGGGTCTGCAAGGCCCCAGAGGAGGGGGTCTGAGTCAGCCGTGGATGAAAGGCCCCTCTGCTGTCAGGGATGGGAGGAAAGAGCGTCTGGTGGTGCCGGGCCGTGCCTGTCACCCACCCTGCTAGCTCTCCTTCCTGACGGCCCACTGTCACCTCTGGCCCTGAAGCTGTCAGGAAGACGAAAACCAGAAACATTCCAGCACTCAGGGTCCCTTGCACGAAGTACTTCAAAGGCATTCCTGGGTATAAGAAGGAGATGAGTCTCCTTCCAAGTTGTTCTTGTTCTAGCTCTTGTGGCTGACTTGGATCTACCAGGGGTGGGCGCTGCCCAGCCCCTGGGTGCCTGGATTCCTGGACTCCTGGGGGACCCTTCTGCCCTGCCTGGGCTGAAGGGGGGACTTGGCTTTGCCCCTGGGGAAGCTCTGGGACCTTGGCAGCATGGAGAAGCTGCCTTTTCCTGGGGAAAGCGCTGGAGTTGGTTCCTAGCGCCTGGAGGCGCTGTGCTTCGCCTTGAGCACCTGGGAGCGCTCTGCCTGCTGTCTAGCGCTTTGGAGCGCTTCATTTCCCCCAAGCGCTTGAGAGCGCTTTCTCTGGACTTTCTAGCGCTCTGCCTGCTGTCTAGCGCTTTTCCTGCCCGTTTATAGCGCTGGATGCGCTGAGGACGCCTGCCTGCATTGATTTAATGATCTACGAGTGCCCACCTCGCTCTGCCGTGGTGAAAACAAACCACGAAGGGGCCGCGACCGGATTGGCCGAGACCCGAGGAGAGCCGTGCTCTGATTGGCCCGTGGATCGGCGAGGCCGCGCTGCCATTGGTTGTCGGCCTCGCGTCATGAGGGGCTCGTCGCAGGAGCCGCGACGCGATTGGCTGGGCCGCCCGGAGGCCGAAGAGGAGGAAGGACGCATGGCGGCCGGGAGAGAGCTGTTCCCGCTTCCCCCTGCCTGGGGGAAGCTCTGATGATCGTTGCCGGTCTCCCGTGTGCAGAGGGAGACCGGAGATTCCCCCGCCGCCACAGTGAAGCCGGCGGCAGGAGCAGAGAGCCCTCGCGTGCAGCCGCCGCCCGGAGGAGCCCCGCCCCGAAGACAGCCCGGTGAGTTGGAAGGGCTAGGGGGGGGCTCGACGCGGCTGTGGTTGGTGCCGGAGAGCGGCACCGGGAGCGAGAGCAATAGGGCGGCCCCAGCTGGCAGTGGGCCGCCCCAACGTCGCGTCTAGTGCCATCGCGAAGCCATGAAGGCTTCAAGGGCGGCCCCGGT
This sequence comes from Lissotriton vulgaris, assembly GCF_964263255.1. Classification (NCBI taxonomy): domain Eukaryota; kingdom Metazoa; phylum Chordata; class Amphibia; order Caudata; family Salamandridae; genus Lissotriton; species Lissotriton vulgaris. Next base: position 414,287 of record NW_028240902.1, read on the forward strand.
GGGCAGTGGGTCGCCCCAACGTGCACGAAGCCCGGAGAGGCTCCCCGCCGCATTTTTGTATTTGGAGCCCTGAGAGGCTCTGGGGGGCATTTTGAGAAGTTAGAGTCTCCCGTAGGGGACTCCACCGTGAGGAGGGCTTCAAGGGCGGCCCCAGTTGACAGTGGGTCGCCCCAACGTGTCAGAGTCCGGTGAGGCTCCAGGGGGCCTGTTGCTTAAGAGCCTGTGTGGCTCCAACGTTTGACCAGTGTTGGCCAGAGCCTGTGTGGCTCCAACGGGCGCAGTGTTTGTTTCAGAGCCTGTGTGGCTCCAGCAGTGGCGCAGTTGGCGCCTAAGGGCCAGTGAGGGCCCTGGCGCAGTTTTATTGTTCTCCAGGTGCCCAGCACTTAGTGGGCACCTGCTACGTTTAGGCTTTTTGAGCTTTGAGACTGGCGCTGCATGGCAGCGCACCCTGACACTGAGACTCAGGGCGTCTGAGCCCCAACAAGGCCATTGGCCTAGTGACTGCCACAGGTGGTGGCTTATGTGAGTTTGCGCAATGGTATGGTTATTGCACCTCTGAATGTGATCTTTTGCATCATGTGTTATTCCTGCACCTCTGAAGGTTTTTAGGCCTCATGTGATTTTTGCGCTATTGCTTTACTCTTGACACCTCTGAATGTTTGATGCATTATGTGTCTTTCTCTTCATGCGCTGCACCTCTGAATGGTTTAGTCATCATGTGTCTTCTTGCGCTGCACCCCTGAATGTATTGTGATTACATCATGTGCTCTGTCCTTTACACCGCTGAATGTGTAGGTCTATACATCATGTGCTTTCTTTCTTTACTACTCCTCTGAATGTATATTCATGCATCATGGGTAATGTGTTCTGATTTATACCCCTAAGTGGATTTTATCCTTAGGTGGGTGTTCTTTCTAGTACAGGGGGTCCTAGTGAGGTCCTGGTTACCTGCGTGACATGCTCCTAAGGTGTTTAGGGTTGCGTAGTGTGTACTTACCTGTTCCCAGTAGTTACTGGATGTGATTCATAACTGTTACTTTGTGCTACAGTGATTTTATATGCTTATTCTAATTTCTGACAAGTATTTCTATTTCGGAAAGTGTTGAATATGACAGTGGCCTATGTGGCCCTGTCTTGTGAATAATCCCATGTGAATATTGCCCGTGCCAATTGGCACCATGTATATGTGTGATTTTATCTGATGTGTTTTTACAATACAAAAGGTATTTTTATAATAACCTTGTGTGGAGTCTCTTTTGTGGTGTACCTAGTATGTTGTTGCTATTGTGCGCTGATGCAAATGCTTTACACATTGCCTTCGAGTTTAGCCTAGACTGCTCGTGCCAAGCTACCAGGGGGTGAGCAGGGGTTATCTTGGCGTGTGACTTCCTAGCCCTGACTAGATTGGTGGTTTCTGCCTGGCTTTGGCGTCAGCCTTAGCCTACCAGAAATAGCCAGTTCTAACACCAGTCGATGTTTCACCTGGGATGGAGTCGATGTTTCACCTGGGCACCAGTTGCTGCTTCTCCTGTTCACCAGTTGCTGCTTCTCCTGTTCACCAGTTGCTGCTTCTCCTGTTCACCAGTTGCTGCTTCTCCTGTTCACCAGCCGATCTTTACTTTCACCTGGGCACCAGTCGATCTTTCACCTGGGCACCAATCGATGTTACACCTAGGCACCAGTCGATGTTTCACCTGGGCACCGGTTGCTGTTTCTCCCGTTTCTCCCGTTCATCAGTTGCTGTTTCTCCTGGGCACCTGTTGCATCTTTCTCCCAGGGCACCATTTGCTAGTTCGCAAGGGACTTTACAAGAGCCTGCCTCAGAAGGTAACTTCTCCGATATGTGATTTGTTCTAGTGGAAGATGAGGTGACCTTCCAATGATCTTCTCCCTTCTGCTTTTGAGGTAGTAGCACAGAGCGAATCAGCAACTGGTGCTGGAAGCGAAACAGTATCTGGTGTCCCAGGTAATGATCAACTGGTTCACTGGGCGAGCCATCAACTGGTGCCCAGGGAGAACCAGAAAGTTGTGCCTTGAGAAGACCAGCTAATAGTGCCCTGGGAGAGCCAGTACCTGGTGCCCAGGGACCACAAGCAACTGGTGTCCTGGGAGAACCAGCAACTGGTGTCCTGGGAGAGCCAGCACCTGGTGCCCTGGGATCATCAGCAACTGGTGCCCTGGGAGAGCCAGCACCTGGTGCCCTGGGATCATCAGCAACTGGTGCCCTGGGAGAGCCAACACCTGGTGCCCTGGGACCACCAGCAACTAGTGCCCTTAGAGAGCCAGCACCTGGTGCCCTGGGACCACCAGCAACTGGTGCCCTGGGAGAACCAGCACATGGTGCCCTGGGAGAGCCATCACATGGTGCCCTGGGACCACCAGAAACTAGTGCCATGGGAGAGCCAGCACCTGGTGCCCTGGGAAACCAGCAACTGGTGCCCTGGGAGAGCCAGCACCTGGTGCCACGGGTAGAACCAGTACCTGGTGCCCTCAGAGAACCAGCAAATGGCGCTCTGGGAGAGCCAGCACCTGGTGCCCTGGGAGTACCAGCAACTGGTGCCTTGGGAGAACCAGCACCTGGTACCCTCGGAGAAGCAGTAATTGGTGCCCTGGGAGAGCCAGACCCTGGTGCCCTGGAAGAACCAGCAACTGGTGCCCTGGGAGATCCAGCACCTGGTGCCCTGGGAGAACCAGCAACTGGTTGCTCCCTGTGTAAAAATAGCAACGGGTATCCTGGGAGAACCAGCACCTGTTGCCTCAGATAAAACCAGAAACGTATGTCTCGGGTAGAAACAGCAACTGGTGCCCTGGGAAAACCAGCATCTAAGGACCTGGGAGAACCAGCAACTGGTGCCCCAGGTAGAGCCAGTACCTGGTGCCCTGGGAATACCAGGAGCTGGTGCCCTGGGTAGAACCAGCAACTGGCACTCTGGGAGAACCAGCAACTCGTTGTTCCCTGTGTAAAACTAACAACAGGTATCCTGGCCGAACAATTAACTGGTGCCCTGGGAGAACCAGCAAGTGGTGCCCCAGGTGGAACCAGCAACAAGCACTCTGGCAGAACCAGCGACTGGTGCTCTTGGAGAACAAGCAGCTGGTGCCCTGGGAAACCCAGGAGCTGGTGCCCCAGGTAGAACCAGCAACGGGCACTCTGGAGAATCAGAAACTCGTTGTTCCCTGTGTAAAACTAGCAGCAGGTATCCTGGGCGAACAATTAACTGGTGCCCTGGGAGAACCAGCAATGGGTGCCCTGGATGAACAAGCAACTGGTGCCCTGGGAGAACCAGAAACTGGTGCAATGGGAGAACCAGGCACTGGTGCCCAGGGTAGAACCAGCAACTGGTGCCCCAGGAGAACCAGCAACTGGTGCCCGGGGAAAACCAGCAACTAGGTGCTCTTGGAGAACAAGCAGCTAGTGCAGTGAGAGATCCAGAAACGGGTGCACTGCGAGAACCAGCAACTGGTGCCCTGGGAAAACCAGGAGCTGGTGCCCCAGGTAGAACCAGCAACTGGTGCCCTGGGAGTACCAGCAACTGGTGCCTTGGGAGAACCAGCACCTGGTGCCCTCGGAGAAGCAGCAACTGGTGCCCTGGGAGAGCCAGCCCCTGGTGCCCTGGGAGAGGTAGCACCTGGTGCTATGGGAGATCCAGCAACTGGTGCCCTGGGAGAACCAGCACCTGGTGCCCTGGGAGAACCAGCGACTGGTTGCTCCCTGTGTAAAAATAGCAACGGGTATCCTGGGAGAACCAGCAACTGGTTGCTCCCTGTGTAAAAATAGCAACGGGTATCGTGGGAGAACCAGCACCTGTTGCCTCAGATAACACCAGAACCGTATGGCCCGGGTAGAAACAGCAACTGGGGCCCTGGGAAAACCAGTAACTGAGGCCCTGGGAGAACCAGCAACTGGTGCCCCAGGTAGAGCCAGCACCTGGTACCCTGGGAATACCAGGAGCTGGTGCCCTGGGTAGAACCAGCAATTGGCACTCTGGGAGAACCAGCAACTCGTTGTTCCCTGTGTAAAACTAACAACAGGTATCCTGGCCGAACAATTCACTGGTGCCCTGGGAGAACCAGCAAGTGGTGCCCCAGGTAGAACCAGCAACTGGCACTCTTGCAGAACCAGCAACTGGAGCTCTTGGAGAACAAGCAGCTGGTGCCCTGGGAAACCCAGGAGCTGGTGCCTCAGGTAGAACCAGCAACGGGCACTCTGGTAGAACCAGAACTCGTTGTTCCCTGTGAAAAACTAGTAGCAGGTACCCTGGGCGAACAATTATCTGGTGCCCTGGGAGAACCAGCAATGGGTGCCCTGGATGAACAAGCAACTGGTGCCCTGGGAGAACCAGCAACTGGTGCAATGGGAGAACCAGCAACTGGTGCCCCGGGAGAACCAGCAACTGGTGCCCCGGGAGAACCAGCAACTAGGTGCTCTTGGAGAACAAGCAGCTAGTGCTGTGAGAGATCCAGGAACTGGTGCCCTGCGAGAACCAGCAACTGGTGCACTGGGAAAACCAGGAGCTGGTGCTCCAGGTAGAACCAGCAACTGGTGCCCTGGGAGAGCCAGTAGCTGGGATTCTTGGAGAACAAGCAGCTGGCGCCCTGGGAGAACCAGCAAGTAGTACCCTGGGTGAACCAGCATCTGATACCCTGGGAGAGCCAGCAACTGGTGCCCTGGGAGAACCAGCAACTAGTTGTTCCTATAAATATAATCTTCAATGAAAGGGATATTCATGCCATGTCCTTTAGGCTAGTCTTGTCATGTGTACCCCTTTCTACATACATTGTCCCATCCACATGACAATAAGGATTTCAAACAGGTGACCTTTTACCTAGTAGCTATCTCCTGTCTCTTTGACAACAGGCTCTTCGTATTCTATCATAATCCCTGTACCTGATATACATAAACATTTCCTTAGGCACAGCATAATTATCCTGCATAAAGGTGACCACTTTTTCCCATCCCTAGCCAACAGACCACTGTGCCTAATCGCATTTGTTTGGAAAAACATTTATGATTGTTTTCAAAACATTTATGATTGTTTTCAAAACATTTATGATTGTTTTCAAAACATTTATGATTGTTTTCAAAACATGTCGATTCTGGAAGCAACCCTGGAGTGACCACTCTGGTATATAAGACCTTTATTTCCCTGTACAAATTAGAGGAGACTTCCTTCCAAGCTGAGACGGGGTCCTGCATGCTGAATCTTCGACACGCAGAAGTCCGATGTCCCTTGTGGATTGTCATCCTCGAGGCCGAGACGTGGTCCTTCGTTCTCAACCATCAGGTGAGGGGGCTGGTTCTTCCCTGGAGGTTTCTCAGTTACACACATACATATATAGCTATACACATATACATGCTACACATACAGATCTAGGAAAGGTACCTTTAGTCAAATTACTTTGGACGCACATTTTAGGAATATGCAAGTGCTGCTATTTTTATCTGAACTGCCCCTGCTCATCTAATCAGCACTTTGGTAGAAACGTATCTACTATTCACTATATTGGTACTAGTAATCTCTTTCCTATGCTTCTGTCTCCTAATTGTCACCGCAAAAATGTTTTACACAAGACTGACGCTGGACAAATAAATACTTTTGAAATATCCTAATCGCCCTCATGTGTATTTTGATGGGAATAAGTGAGCACCAGTGTCTGAGCGAAACGCACGGTGCTGTTTTCCACGATCCCCGAGACATCAGGGTTGTCATGTTCAGTGGTTGCCAGAGACTACCTACATCACTGTAGAATACAGGGTGGTGGTAGTGGCAATGTAGAGCTAGTTGGTACTAATGGCTGACATATCCTGTGGGGGTGTACGGAAGCGGTTGGGACACTCTGGGGCATATTACCAAGCAATAGCGATAATTATCGCTATTGCTTGGTTAGAGACAAAAAGTTACCGCTGAGCTGCGGCGATTTTTACCGCAAATAAACCTTGGTATTACCAAGGTTTATCGCAAATGCGATAAAAATCGCCTCAATGCATGAATATCGCAGAAAAGTCAGCGATATTCATGTATTATCGAGCAAATGCTCTTAGCCATGTTATCCACCTCCCATTGGATAACATGGCTAAGAACTGCTCAGGGCAGGTGTTAGCTTTTGGAGATATTCGCGCTTAGCACAAATATCTCCAAAAGTTGGTAATAGGAGATAGCGATGTTAGCGACTGTTTTCAGTCGCTAACATCTTGGCACGCCCACTTTGCATATCATTAGTGATAAATATCACTGACATGCAAAGTGGGGCCCAAGATGGTCGCTATCTCCTACTAGCTGTCGCTAACTGGTGTTAGCGACAGCTAGGTAATAGGGAGATAATTTTATTTCCGCTTTCTTGGCTTTTAAAGCCAAAAAAGCAGAGATAACCCCCCTTGATAATATGCCCCCAAGTCCTCAGCTTAGGCCATCTAAAATGCACAGGTCCTGGGGATTCCTATGAACTAGATGACACTCAATTCTTTATGGCAGATAAAGTTGGAGTTAGAAATTGAGACCCCTAGGACTCTTCTGAAAAATCTATTTTCTTCTACTTGAATTGAGTTCCACTTGTTAATACCCCATGTCTCAGCCCTGTATGTAGGTGCCGGTAGGCATTGCAATTTAAAAATCAGCAGGACTGGGAGAAGAGCTCAACTACTCTCTGGTTGTGGTAAATTAAATAGTGAGTTAATCGCCCTGGATAATTTATTACTACTTTGTGCAACATGTGCTGTTCATGAGCCGTTGACAGGAAAGATTCGTCCAAAATAAGAGAAGGTGCGAGTGCAATTTAGACTCACCCACTTTTAGTGAAAACAAATTATGTTTCTTCAGGCCACAAGCCATTATTTAAGTTTATTAAAATTAGTACGTAAGTCCAATGATGTCATGAACTATACAGAGCTTTGAACTAACTGTTGTAGAGCCCACTGGGTGCGAGCCATAAAATGTAAATGTAAATGTAGGTATACTTATATAGCGCAACCTGTCACCACCAAGGGCATCCTGGCGCTTGCCTAGGGAACCCGTCCTGGTATTCCCCTGTGAGAAGCCCCGACAGGGTGTCCACAGGGTGAAAGTCAGGCATTCCGCCGCGAGGGGCCGTAGTGGAGATTAAGCAAGCTATTGCCCAGAGTCGCAGAGTGTGACCCCGTGAGTTGAGTAGGCACCGGGACGAGAATTATCGAGTCCGTGGAATTTTTAGCCCAAGACCCCGCCGGGGCGGGGAATTGAACCCTGGTCCAGGACCGATCTCAGATTCCGGGTCTGCCGCCTCTAACCCCTGAGCCACACTTCTCCATAAATCAGTACAGTATCATCAGCTTATAGCAGCGATGGTAAAAATGAACCTTTATCTTTAAGAACATGGATAATAAAAATTGTTGAGATGGTTTATACATAAAATAAATAAAAGTGGGACTTAAACACATCCGTGTCTCACTCCCCTAAAAATTTCAATGGGACGAGACACCTTCCTTGAGTAATAATAATATGCATTATTGTTTGATTAATAAAAATCATTATGATGATGAACATACAAACAATAAAATGTATAACAATAGATAGTTAAAATATTTGAACCCTCTAAAAATGCATTGGTTTCTAAATCCACACTGCGTGTTTGCCTCACGATTTATGGGTATCCTGTGTACAACCCTTAGTCCCTTGATAACGTCACATTTGGTAGACAATGATAAATGGTTAATATATTTAGCAATAAATATTAAATGTGACTAAATCAACACCCACTGTAAGTTCTCAAATGCCGAGGGTGTCAGAGTTGATTCTGAGCGAGAGCCCTTCCCATTGGTTCTCAGTTAGGGAACAGTGGTGAATTATTGTGTTTCGGCTTCATCTAAACAAGGAGGCAGATCACTGATCCCAGAAGTCCTACTAGCAATTCCACTGGCTTCATGGCTTTTTTCATGGAAGGACAAATCCATACAAAAGATGACAAAGACTCTGAAATCACAGGTAATACAAAGCCTTTGCAAGCGCAACTGATGTAACAGTCAGGGCTGCTGTCAGTTAGCGCAGAGGGAATGCCAGTTGTCATCTTGTGAAGTTCAGAGCAGCCTGGTACAGGGTTATAGTTGTTGGCTTACTGGCTCTCCCACTGGCTGAGCTTTTTTGCCGCTTTTGTGACAAACTCAGGGGGATATTCACAAGGACTTATCTCCGATTCATCCCTACCTTAACGCATCAAAAGTGGAGATAGATTTAACATCCCATTCTCAAACTGGTGCAAACTGCAGCCAACACCAGTATTCCCGCGATAACTGCCCCAAAATTCATCTCCACGGTGGACACCACCAACTAACCCTAATGAGATGCAGAGTAGGCGTTCCCCTTCAAAAACACATGAAAAAACCCCAACACCACATTCACAACGAAATGCCAGATCTGTGATGCGAGACAAAAACAGGCGATAAGCCGCAATAGCACCAGGGATTTTACACCTGCCTTTTGTTGGTGCTAAGCAGGATGACTACCCACAGCATGAAAGGGAGCCCAGCCAAGAGCCACACCTGAAGACCCAAAGATGCCATGGAGGCAAGGATCATGCAGCTCGATACCCATGAGGGCCCAAACATCCCCCGCCACCACCCTAGCCCCCGCCCACCCGGACATACAAATACTGTGCACGACACTAGAGCCACAAAAAGCACATGATGACACACTTTGCCAAAATAAATACACACATGTGTGGCCAGAAGAACGAGAATCAGTCACACAGCACTGAAGTAACATCCAAAAACGTTATTGAAATACAATACAAAACACCAAAGTGGTAGACTCCTGTCGGGTCCGTCAGGGACAATCTCGATGTCACAGCCTGGAAAATAAAGCACAAAATCAGGACGTGTGTTATGCGCACATCAAAGGAGCGAGACACAGAGAACCAGAGAAGGAAAGTAAGCCAGAGAGAGAAAGAGAGGGAAGGAAAGGAAGGGAGAGAGGGGGGGAGGGAGAGAGAGAGAGAGAGAGAAGGAGAGAGCTGGTCCCTGATGGGACCGAGACACCCATGGATGGCGTCCAGTTTTGTAGCCATGATGTTGAACCCCACCCGCACCTCCACAGCCATCTCTCTCTGGCCCTCCAGGACACGGCGTTGGAAGGCCATGTGTTGTTCCTGGGGGTCTTGGGAGACCTGCCGGGGATGTGGGTGCCTCCTGCTGGGTGGTTTGGGAAGTGGGTGGGGTCTCCTCGATGAGGCTGGGTTGCCCTGATCCTGGAGGTGAGTTGCGGATCATGTCCATGATGTCTTGGAGGGCTTGGGTGTCGATGCTAGGGTTGTCCTCCTCGTCATCAGTGAAGAGCGGCTGGGACTGCTCTGCAGAAGGTGTTGACGGTGCCCCTGCAATGTGAAGGGGAGATGGTATATTAAAATGTGTCCACATGTATGTAGCCGCATGATACATGTTGACATTCAGACAGCATGGCATCATACATTGTGACAGTCTGTAAATCAGGGCCATGAACCAGAGTCCTTGTGGGTGTGCTCTGCTTGATTGTGCATGTGTGCCATTGTGGCCATCTCCACCCGTCCCCCCAGTACCTGGTGGTCACTCACCCTGTTGCGGTTGTGTTGTGTCCTGTCGAGCTGTGTCCGGTCCCCCGACTACGGTCACAGACTCCACACTGATGACTGTCGACACCAGCTCTTCCTTGTCATCCAGCACGAGCTGTGGCGCTGAGCTCCCACCTCCAGTCTGCATTGCTGCCTTCTGGTTGGCTGCGAGTTTGTCCTTGGTCGTGAGCTTGATCTCAGTCCATCGCCTCTTGACCTCGTCAATTGATCTCTTGTGCTCTCCGACGGTATTCACCTTGTCCACAATGTTCCGCCATATTCCATTTTTGTTGTCCAATGACACTTTGGAGGTGATGAACAGTTGTTGATGGTGTTCCATCACCTCCGTGACTAGGATCCTGGTTTCCTGTGGACTGAACTTCCTCTTCCTCTTCTTCTTGTCCTTGCCCTTCCCTGTCCCCGAGGTCCCAGGCTGGTCATACGGGGTGCTTGTGGGGTTGTGCTTGACCTGTGCGCTGCTCCGGCTGCCTCCATGGTGCTTGGGTATTGGTCAGTTTTTTTTTTCTACTTTTATGGAGATTCTTCCCTGTGGAAATTGAAGAAATTGATGTACATAAACAGCATTCATTTCCCTTCTTCTCCCACTCCTCTCCCTGTGAGCACCATGAATACCGTAAATTATTGACCGTATCACTCTGCCAGTAAGAGCCCGTACCCATATGCATATGTACAGCCATTCTAGGCACCATGGCCTTTTACCCATTGGAATCCCCGGCTTCCCTCCTGCGCGTATCTTAAACCCCCTCTCTCATGCATAGACCATGAAACCCTCTCCCTCTGCGCGACCCTGCTGTAAAAGGCAACCCTTCTGCTTGACCCGCACAAACCCCCCATTCCCTCTTGAAGAGGCATCCTTCGCCTTAGCTGACATAGCCCTCCCCAGCTGCACCTGACTGCCCCCGCTCTCTCATGTACGGGTCATAAGATCTCTCTCTCTCTCTCTGTGACTCTGTCCCTGTGTCCGCCCTGGCCCCCCCCTCCCTTCTCCTCACATGGGCAAGTCATAAACCTTCTTCTTCTGCAAGACCCTGTCCTTGGGAGTCACGACCGCGCCTGACCAGCACCTCCTCTCCTTTTGATAAATAACCCCTCTGTTAGCAAACCCTCCCTCCGCGATTGCCTGTCCACACATGTCTGAGGTCATCGCCTAAGCCAGGAGATACTGATTACTGCTTATTGTATGGAGTCACTCCTCTTCAAAGGACCCACTGTTGATCCTGGCCACCCCACCCCCTGGGCTATGATCAGGCGCACACATCCTAAACAGTTGACGGAACACTCAGCTGCGTGATTGCCCTCCCCTCTTATCAGCAGGTCAAGGGTCCCTATTGTGAACATATGTGGGGTAGGATTGACACGAGGATTATAGGGATGTCTTTTCTTTTGCGTCACACTGTCCTGATTGTAATGTCAAGTGGTTTGTAAGGTATAAAAGAAGGAGTCTCAGCTCACTTGTTAGAGCACCTCCTGAAAGACACTGTGTTTCGTGTCCGAAATGACAGGCTCTCCTCATGAGAAATAAACTCTGTTCTCTTGATTCCTGCTTCCAGCGCCCGTCTCTTTATTTGGTAATTATTCAGAATGGAAACTAAGAGGCGTCTTGCGCCAGCAGCCTGGGCATCGATAGTAATATGGGCTCACATTTCACATCCCACCTTCCATGTGTGTATTGCAGGCCTGGCACTGCTTATTGCTGATTTCCTCATCGGGCTTTGCCCTATCACATGTTTTTATTAAGCATGGGCGAATTTTGCGAATTCGCGATCCACGAGTTTGGGAATTCGCAATCCGCAAAATTCACGAATTCATCCGAATTTGCGGATTTTTTATTTTTGCGTGTTCGCGGGGAACTTTGCGTATTCGCGGGGCGCTTTGCGTGTTTGCGTGTTTTTTTTGCCTGGTTCATCACTGCCACCCTCTCATTTTTTATGCCCTTCTGCCCTCTGTACCACTTGCTTTTGTGCCTTTCTGCCCTCTGTTCCACTCTTGTTTGTGCCCTTTTGCCCTCTGCCTAACTCATGCCCTCTGTCCCACTTTGTGCCCTTCTGCCCTCAGCCATAAGTCAGCTTCAACAGGAAGCACTAATAGATAAAGTATAGCAGGTGCTTGAGTTGAAGGTCAAATTAAGTTACACAGTCATTAATCACCCCAAGTTTGGGGTGATTAATGATTGTGTAACTGAATTTGAGATTCAACTCTAGCACCTGCTTTACTTTATCTATTAGTACTTCCTGTTGAAGCTGACTTTTTGTAACTATTTGGGAGGCTCTGGCAGCGCCATTCTAAAATAGTTACAAAAAGTCAGCTTGAACTTTTGACCCAATCCGTTCCGCTCGCGGATTTTGCGGGAAATTCGAGAATCTCGTGGATTGCGAATTTCCCGAAATTCCGCTAAATCCACGAGCGGAACGGATTTTCCGCCCATGCTTAGTTTTTATCTCCGTTGCAGTGGTTGTATCACAAACATTGGCTGTGTTTTCGGTGACCAATTGCATGGTACCGCCGAGTTGTGAATTCCACGTTGACAATGGGTTATTTTCCCGTGATGGGCTGCAATGTGTAAAGTTGTGTTATCATTTTTTGGTGATGTTTAGCACACGTTCTGATGGTTTGTCAGCAGGATCAAACACCAAGTTTGTTCCATTCGCCCAGTAACTGAGGGCCAGATGTACGACCCGTTTTTGCATGTGCAAACGGATTTGCAAACCCGCTTGTGCATGCAAAAACATATTGGGCCATGTACATAGTCTATTGAGCGAGTTGCCAATTTTTGGCAACTCCCTAAATAATTTTTGCGACTCACTATTTGGAAGGGGCGTTCCCTTCCAAATAGCGAGTCTCAAAACAATGTACTAATGTTTTCCGACCACAATTGCGGTTGCAAAACACTTGCAATTACCACCTACTTCAAGTAGGTGGTAATGCATTTACAAATGGAAAGGGGTCCCCATGGGACCCTTTCCCCTCTGCAAATGCATGAGAAATATTTTTTTTAAGGGCAGGCTGTGCCCCAAACGCTCTGGCTTATTGCATCCAAAACTTTCCCCAAGGTTAACGGCACTGACATGGAATATGATTCTGATATATAATCCGTCCCGCGGAGACCGGTGCATGGATGTTAGAACAAAGCTCTTCCCAGGCCTCGCTTGTAATATTACCGTTCATTTTAGACTCTAGTTGGTTAAAGTGCTTCATCTCTTTCACTGCTGCCCAGAAGAGTTTGCTGTTCTTGTTGTTGGCTGTTAAAACTAACGAGTCCCACTGCTGGTCTAATAATTCCTTTTTCTAGCTACTGTTACCTGCTTGTATATCTTCCTAGTTCTCTTACCCCTCGCGTGTGTCTCGGGGAGGCCTTTGGTGCCTGTCGCACTGGTGATTAGCAGAAGCACTCTTGACTCATTTTGCTTTATTACTTTGGGGTTTTATGAGTCTCATAAGCTCTTTCCTAATGATGGAGCAGAGCTGGCCACCGGCCGTGGCTGCAGGGGGAACCCTTTATTCTTTGTTAAGGCATGCATTAACCACGAGTGGTTCTCTTTAATCACTTTCTGGAATAGGTGTGGGGGTGCAACTGCCCTCCAAATTAATCCAAGGCCGTCTGATGAGGGTTCAAGGCTACCAGCTCTAATGTCTCTCCTGCAGTGTGGTTTAGGCGCTAGGGAGAGGGCTAGCTCAGTTGGGTTATTATTGCCATAGCTGGAGGAAATACATATTGCTGATAATAACAGTCCCTCTAAATTAGGAGATATAAAGATGTAGTAAATTGTGGAAGTATACCCTTGCCCCCTAAAAGTGGGTAGGTCCCAAATGAGCGATGCAGCGTGTAATGTAATTTTTTTATTTATTTATTTAGTTACTCAACTCCATTTGGCCGTATTCTGGAGTTTACTACCCCCCACCATGCCTCTCCCCTGTCCCACCCTACCACCCGCAGCACTCCCTCGAGGAGCCGCCACTGAAGACATATGTTGGGGACCTCTGTTTGGGACAACATTGAATTTTATGACCCATTTCCTGCTATTTAAGGCTCCTATAATCCTAAACCACGCTGAATTATATGCTAAACTTTCAGTATTTTAAATAATTCAAATATGTCCTGCCCGCGACCAAAAACATCCTTAAGATGACCGTGGGTAGAGAGAGAGACAGATTAAGTCAGAGATGAAGGCAGGCAGAGAAAGGGAGCAGGGTTCAGGCGACCAAATAAATATAGTAGACTGAGTAGACTAGGCAGAATGTTCACTTCTCAAGGGGGCGTGGTAGAGATTGGGGGCCATAGGCAATTGCCCACTTTGCCCCTGCCTTAAAACTAGGGCTGGGTGGAGCATGCGGAGTTGTACTCTGAGGAATGCCACAGAGTTCTGCGCGCTGGCGCAGTACGTAAATACCGGACATGCTCCACTGTTGCCTACAGTCTCAGAGTGGACACTGTCAATGATGCAGCTCGGCTCCCACTCCCAGGTCTGAGAGGCACGAAGATGGAGCGTATGGCCGTGCAGACTGGGCTTACCTTGAACTCCTTGTTGTCACTAACAGCACCATCACCCAGCCCACTAGCGATGATCTGTCAATGTTCCTCTGGTCCCTCTTCATTTTGTCCCTCTCCGGCAGGGGGGTGGCATCAACACAGGCAGAGCCAGCGTCGCCGCTCCACAAATCCATAGTCCATGTGTGACCAGCGGAGTAGAAGGAGATCAGCTGGCTGAGGCGGGCCCTCAGCGCCAGTCACCGACCAGCCATCTCTGGCCTCATGGTCCCTCCCGAAAGGGCAGCAACAGACTCCCACCTCTTAATACAGCTTCAACCACGGACGCTAGTCTACGCATGGCTGCGAACGCATCATGGTGATGACCATCTCAGGGTCAGGCAAACCTATTAATAAGCAGACTAAATAAATCTGCTTACTAATAGGGTTGATTGACCCTGAGATGGCCGTCACCTTGACGCGTTCACTCCTCACCCATGTGCAGACTAGCCTCCCTGGTTAAAGACAGACCATAGCAGTTGCATGCTGAGCCAAACCTTAGTATCCACCACCATCCACTTGTTTTAATTAGGGGTGAGCGGTGACCAGCGACTCGAACATGCGGGTAAACTATACTCCACCAGTGGAAGGTGGAGCTTTTGCACCGAACTCCGGGCTCCAAGCGGAGCACGGAGTGACAAAATGAAAACTCAGTTGGAAGAGCGGAGTTTACCACCCACCCCTGTTTAAAACATTTGTGATAAGAAATCATAATCAAATAATGCAAGAGCATTAACATATGGTTATCTTCTAAAACAAGTAGCAGCCAGAATCAAAGTATAGTTAAGCAAGAGGACCGATTCAGAGTCTGCATCAAAAGAAGTGCATAACCTGTGACATATCTCAAAAACATCGTCATTTATAGGTTTTTAGGCACAGAAACTCCAGGCACATTTAATTACGTCTAATGGTTTGACAGGGTTCGATTAGCAATGTTACAAGACATAGATCAAAGAACAATCTAATACGTTACATACATTCAGTAAGATTCATCTAGTGAACACCTACTTTACTGTAAATTAATGAGAGCCAACGTGAGCATAGATAACGAGGGAGATGACGGGTATTTATGGAAATTAACAAACAGTAGCGCATCCAGTGAATGAGAGGGTCTCTTGTTCAAGCCCAGGAAAAGGGCCTTGCACATTGCAACACACAGGAGCATCCTGGACAGGGCTTTCTTGGGAGAGAGGCGCTTTCATTCCATGTTTTACGACAGTGAACTACAGAATGAGGCCCTTCTTTTGCTGATTTTATGAAATAAAAACCACACAGAGAAGCAAACACAGGCGGGTGGAGAGTGTCCCTTTTCACAAAATAAAAGTCTACATTCTTTCTGCAAATGCGTAATGATGTCAATGCAAACTGTTTGAGGCCAAGTCAGCCTAACTTAACACATCTGAATAAAAAATTGCTCTCTACATATTAAAAATGCTCTCACACAGGTAATCTAACTTTAAAGGGTTTTTGATACTATGAAATATTGTGTTTAGGGCACGTCACATGGCAGGAAATGACGGTGGGTGCTTTACTTGGGATGAATGAATGTCACAGAAGAAGGAGTGACATGTGGGGGTCAGGTGACTGACTGCATTGGAACTTCTAGAAACATCCTCAATCCGGGTGACATTAGGAGCAGACAAAAGGCCTCAGCAAGATACACAGGAAAAAGGGAAGTGGGGAAGAACTCTCAAGAGATGAATGGTCCCTCATTGTGAATGGCCTAGGGCCCGGATGTGGCATAACAACCTGCGCTGCCGACTTTCGAACTGGGGAGCCGGGTTTGAATCTCGGCGTCCGCTCAGCATCCTGTGATTCCAGACAAATCACCTAATCTCTCTGTAACTACCAGAAACAAATGCATGCGTCCTTGTGTAATGTAACTGGTGCTCATGTAAAGTGATCCAATACCTTCTGGTCGAGTCCGTGCTATAAAAAACAGTAATGTTTTTTTTAATGGCCTAATAGGCCAGCTGGCTCAGCCACAGATATTGATAGTGCAGAGAATATGTCAGGAAGAGCTGGGAGTAAAAGGTGATAGAGAAAGCAGCAGTTGGTCATATACAGAAGACGTCAGAATGAGCTGGGAGTAATGGTGAGAACGGACCAGGGAGAAGTGAGTGAAATAATATTTATTTTTTTGTAGAGTGGGGTATAAATAAACCCCATCACCATGAATTTCTGGATGTCTTAAAAGAAATTAAAGTTGACAAGTTTTTTCTACGTTTTAAAGTTTCTGTTGAATGGGAGATTGTGTGGTAGACAGGCCGGTCTGCGTTCTGTTGAGGAACGTGTTTGTGCAGGCGCAGGGGGCTACATTATAATGAGAGTAGATGTTGAGGCCAAGACATGGAGCACCACCCCTGCATTCTTATTAACAACCTAAGGCATTGATAGTGGTATTCCTGGATCATCATTGTTCAGAGTACGGCCCGGGGACCCGGCGGCCCTTGTGGCCCTCTTGGTCTAATGGCTAGGGCGGTCGACCTCGAATCGCGGGAACCGGGTTCGAGTCTCTGCAATGACGCTGAACATTCTGTAATTCTGGGCAAATCACTTCATCTCCCCGTGCCTAACAAAAATGAACGTGTCCTCATATAACGTAACTGGTGCTTGTGTAAAGTTTGCGCTATATAAAACTCTTAAAAAAAAAAAAAACTTTAGATGTATCCCCCCACCCCTCCGGTGAACAGTAGCACGAGCTGCTGTTTACTTGCTGAGCACTACTATTCAGAAAAATGTTAAATAAACAGATGAACATTTAGTTGAGTGTCAAGTGGAGTAACTGCTGTGGTGTTCTGCACCACCTAACTTTAGTTAAATGCTTGCCAGTTTAACATTTATTTACACCTCCGTACACAGTCCCTGACCCCCCCAGTAACCCATACCGGCCCTTGGTCACACCACAGAGCAAGAGCGTTGTAGTGGCCCTCCCGTGTACCCATGATCTAATGCAACCAACATACCTGAAGGGAGGGGTGTGTTAATGGAAACTCCAGGACTGGAGCACTGTGTCCTTGGTGACGTGGGGTCACCTGGTAACCTTAACTACAAGGGTGAGGGGCTCTTCGGCTGAGAGACATGACGGCCATTGACAGCCTTTCTAGAGTATGTCCTTTGTGCAATTTTTGCTTCCTTACTTATGAAACACTCCCTAGCCAAGCCTGCACTGAAGCCAAGGGGATACAGGCTGGATTAATTAATGCTAGATCGCTAGTGTGTCACGCGGCCGAGGTCTTCGAGTTATTGGCAGAGAACCATCTGGATCTGTTTTTTTATCACAGAGACCTGGATGACTGACTCCTGCGCGCCGGTAGTGGAGCTAGCCATTTCCCGCGGGTTTAGGATCTGTAGAGCAGATCGTCAGCAGGGAAGAGGCGGAGGGGTTGCGGTGATTTACAGGGACCATTGGACCCTTACTTCCTCGACCTGGTTTGCGCCAATTTTGACATCACCATGACTCCTCCTGAACCTATGATGTGGTCAGATCATGGCCTGATCAAATTCTCCTGGCAGCTAGACAAGGACTTGGAAAAAAACCCTCCTCTGGCCCACTCGCAACAAATTAACCTGGCCACTTTGTCTGATTCTCTTTCTTGCTCTCGACCAGCACCGTCTATGGAGATCAAGGCGGCTGTTGATGCATTTAATCTTTGGGTTGCGAACGGTTCTGCTGCCTCCACAAATGCGGGATGCATTCGCCAGGTGCGGTCGAGACCCTCACAGCCATGGTTTACTCATGCCTTGCGGGAACAGAAGCTGGAATGTAAGAAACTGGAGCGTGTCTGGAGGCAAGCCTACCTGCCGGCCGCTAAAAAGAACTTACGTACTGCTCAAAAGGATTACTATGCTGCGATCAAGGCAGCTAAAAGTAGGTACTATTCGGAGAGAATCGCGAAAGCAGACAATAATAGTAAAGAGATTTTCTCGATAGTCCAGAATTTCCTATCGCCATGTTCTGCTCAACCCCTGCTTCCCTCTTCTGTCCAATGGTGTGAAGAACTCTCCTTCTTTTTTACTGATAAAATTAAGAAAATCCAACTAGACTTAGAAGCTGTTCAGAGAACTTCTCAGACCCTACCTGCTTTACCGCTACTGGAGAGACACAAATTAGAGGCCCAGTTCGTTGCTTTCTCGCCTGCTTCTGAATCTGACATACGGGCAGTCCTGGCAGCCTTAAAGTCAGGGTCACCCTCAGACCCATGTCCTGCTAGGGTTCTGGGAGGGATAACGGAAACCATTAACCAGGAGGTGACACAGATTATTAATCTTTCTCTATCCTCAGCTACTGTCCCGGGCAGCTGGAAGCAAGCGAAATTGCTACCACTTCTTAAAAAGGTTGGACTGGACCCAACAGCGCCTTCGAGCTACCGGCCAATCTCATTGTTGCCAGCTTTGGCAAAAGTGTGTGAGAAGGTGGTATTTAGACAGCTTGATAGTTTCATCGAGTCCTCCCAAGCGCTACATCCAGCACAGTCAGGGTTCAGAGCCGCATATAGTACCGAGACGGCACTGGTCGAGGTCTTGGAGGCGGTTCGGGAGTGCCTGGACGGGGGTGGCAGAGCGGTCCTGATTTTATTGGACCTCTCTGCTGCCTTCGATACGGTGCCCCACTCACTGCTCCTTGCGAGACTAGAGGCCGTTGGTATCTCGGGGCCTGCCCTCGACTGGATAACATCATTCCTGAGTAATAGGACACAGCAGGTCTGGATGCCTCCTCACACCTCCTCGCCGAAGAGACTGACGACAGGGGTCCCGCAGGGGTCTACTTTAAGCCCCTTACTCTTTAATGTATATATGACTCCCCTACTTTATCTGGCGGAACAGCTGGGAGCCAAAATAATGGCCTTTGCTGATGATACGCAGCTGCTTTTCACCTGGCCTAAGGGTATCTTTGATCCATCTACAGTACGGCTCTGCCTGTCAGCGGTCTTTCGGTGGCTTGCACAGGTCCAACTTAAGTGCAATGAAGACAAGTCCGAGGTCCTTTTCTTTGGTTCCTTCCCTGACAACTTTAAGGACCAGATATGGCCCTCGGACCTGCCCTGCCCTAACTCAGTGGGAGGTCCAGCCAAGAATTTGGGGGTCTGGTTTGGACAGGACCTTAAATTTTCGGACCACATCAAAAAACTGACTGGCATTTGCTTCGCCACTCTTAAATCTCTGAGAAGATTTTTCCCTCTTCTCCCTATAGTAGCCAAAGAGACTGTATAACGAGCCCTGATTCTGTCTCGGCTCGACTATGCAAACGCACTATTTAGTGGCTTGCCTGACTACATGGTACACCGCTTGCAGGTGATCCAAAATGCGGCGGTACGTCTGCCATTTTCGCTACCTAGGAGATCCAGTGTGCGGAGCCACATACGAAGCCTTCACTGGCTTCCAGTGCCGCATCGATTCTTTTTAAGGTTCTGGTTCTGGCATTTCGAGCGGTCCATCGTCTTGGACCGGTTTATCTGCAGAAACGGTTCTCATTTTACACCCCAAACCATGCACTGCGCTCTGCCAACCAATGTCAAATGGCCCTGCCTAGATACAAATATGCCAGACTGGGAGGCCAGTCCATTGCAGTTAAAGCCGCCAGAGCCTGGAATGCACTTCCTCTGTACCTTAGAGCCTCTCCGACCATCTCTGTTTTAAAGAAGGGTTTAAAAACCCATCTGTTTAATGCCCCTCTCTAGTTGGGTTGGTTATGCTATGTTCTGACACTCTCTTTTTCTAAAACTCACCGCTTCAGGATACTTTGTAGTAACAGAGCGCGATACAAAAGACTTAATAACATAACATAACATGATGTAAATCACACAAGTAAGGCCGCGCCCTGCCTGCCGCCAATAAATAACCCTTTGTTCACAATCCATTGATTTCACTCTACTCATGATGAATATATTGCATATTGTCTTGACCTGGGCACAGGGCACTAGGATCCTGGACCCTGAATGGAGGGAGGGGGGCAATGAACCGGACACCACTTCCAGTCACGGAGTGGGGGGACGGGCAGTCAGCCAGGAACTGGGCAGGAGGCTGGACGCAAGCTCGAGAGCTGTAACAAAGAATCAATAAAGGTACCTGAAAGAAACTGATGACTTCTGTCGTGCTTCAACAATGAAGACACGACAACTTGCTACGAGGGTCTGTCGAACAGGATCATGCGTGTGTCCAGTGCCCAGCAGCGGAGAAATACGGAGCCAGGAGCCCACCCTGGTCCGAGTGACTGAGCGGAAGAACGGCGCGGGAGCCCACCAGCGAGTGGGGAAAAGAAGAAACACTTCAGCTGCATCAAAAAGCCAGTAAGAAACCCCCAACGTCCCGAGCAAAAAGCGCGAGCGCGCGAGAGATTTTAAAATAATCACGTGCGAGATCTCGCGAGAGAACCGGCGGCCATCTTTAAATCAGGCAAAGCGGCCAATCAGAGTCGCGGGAGACCAGGCGGCCATTTTGAGGTGAGGCGGGGACTGGAAAGGTCCCTCGATCTCGCGAGATTTGGGCGGCCATTTTGGGATCAGGCATTTTCAGCCAATCGGAAGCGGGAGAGGCCCGGCATCCATTTTTAAGTCATGCAAAAGAGGAAGAAGAAGGAAAAAAGAGTGCAATAAGGAGCAATAAGGACCAAAGAAAGACAATAAAGGCCAAAGAGACCTGAAAATAACAAAAAGTGACAAAAAGTAAAGAACAGAAAGAAAGCAATAAGAGAAAAAGAAGAGATGAAGTGAACAGACCTTAAGTAAATGTGACAAAGGAATGCAAATAAATAAAACAGCATAAATGTCAAAGAAGAAAGTGAAAACACACACAATTAAGACATAAGAAGAAGAATAAAGAATAGAAAATATATTTTTTTTTAAAAAGCACCGCAAGCCAAAACAAAAATGACTGAACAAATTAGTGACAAGCAGAGTGCCCAATACCGCAGGCCACTTCCATTCAACCTGTCTGAACCACAAGTAGGCATCAGATGGGAGCGATGGGTCCGCAAGTTTGAACGATACATGAGCGCCCGGCAGTAGCAGATGCCAAGCAGCTGGATCTGTTTTTAAATCTTGTAGGAGATAAAGTTGACGACCTACTAGTGACATTCCCAGATGACCAAACAACAACATATAAAGAGCTAATAAAGTGCCTCTCGGACAGATTCGTTCCATAAAGAAACATTGACTCTGAGAGATAGACCTTCGCAATTGCATTTCAGCACACAGACGAATCGCTTGATGATTTTGCGACAAGACTGCACAAACTGGTCACACACTACGAATTTGACAAGTTCGACAACGAACAACCGATTCGCCTGTGCATCATTGAGGCATGTCGGTCAATGGAATTTCGCACACGAATTCTGAAAGAACCGACCTCGCTGGAGAAAATTTGAATGATGGCCAGGGCAGAAGCGAGGGCGACGGCGCAATTAAAGTAGATGGAGCTGGGCAAGGAGAGGCGAATGGAACAAGCAAACCGCATGATCGGAAGCAGTCGCACGAACACCTGGAAGAAAGAGAAAAATGAGCAACCGACAAGGAAACAACAAGAAAAAACATGTTTCAGATGTGGACTCGAATTCACACACACTGGGGCGTGCCCGGCAATGGGTCAGACATGCAGGAAATGCAACAGGAGCAATCACTTTGCAAGTGCATGTCTGGGCACACAATTCAGAAGTGAGAGAGGAAGGCCGGGACGACCGCGAATGATGACAAACAGATATGCCCGGCACATGGAAACGACAAGTCACAGCTCATCAGCCGAATCGGAGGGAGAAGCGGTGCAAGAGAACGTGGAACGGCTATACTTCATGTCCGATGCTGTGGCTGCAGAAGAGGACAAAGGTCGAGAAAGCATCCACCTAATGGAGAAGCATCAGGTAAAAAAGACTGAAGCCGTGGCCATAGATTTGGGGCAACACAAAACACGTTTTGTGCTAGACAGCGGCGCTACATGCGACATCATGTGTATATCCGAATATGAAAAAATGAAATTTTCCATGCACATGGGTCTCTTTCGCTACAAACGACTAAGTTTTGGCATCTCATCAGCAGCAGAAATATTCCAAGAGACAATACGGCAAGTGAT
The DNA here is from genome assembly GCF_964263255.1 of Lissotriton vulgaris. NCBI lineage: Eukaryota > Metazoa > Chordata > Amphibia > Caudata > Salamandridae > Lissotriton > Lissotriton vulgaris. The sequence goes on from NW_028240902.1 coordinate 436,452, forward strand.
AAGGCTGGTAAAGAACAGCCTCAACTAAAGTGATGACATTCTGGCCGATCAGATGAAGAGCATGACAAAGCATTGCGAGACGTATGCTCTCAGCTGGAACAAGCAGGTCTAACGCTGAATGAAGATAAGTGCGAAATAGGGAGAGACGAATTGGTGTTCTTCGGACACCTCTTTTCCAAAAAAGGGATGTAACAAGATCGCAGCAAAGTATAAACGCTAGAAAAAGCTAAACCTCCGAGTGACGCTGCAGAAGTGAGGTCGTCCCTTGGGCTTGCCAGCGACTGCGCAAGATACATAAAAGACTTTGCCAAGGTAAGCACTCCGCTGAGAGAACTGACGAAACAGGGCCAGGCATTCATGTAGACAGAAGACTGCAACAAAGCGTTTGAGGCCATCAGACATGCAGTGATGGCGGTAGACCACCTTGTGTACTTTGATCCTCTGCTATGCACAGAACTGACAGTGGATGCCAGCCCGGTGGGGTTAGGAGCAATCTTGGCACAGCATAGGCGAGGCAAAGTGTCGCCAAGACATATAGTGGCATACGCAAGCAAAAGCCTGTTCGACGTCGAGAGGGCGTACTCACAGCCGGAGAAGGAAAGCCTTGCAGTAGTATGGGCATGTAAACACTATCACATGTTCATATATGGGAAACCATTCACCATCATAACGGATCATCAGGCCCTAGTAATGATCTATGGAAATCCCAACCTGAAAATACCGCCTAGAATAGAGACATTGGGTATACGGCTGATGGACTACAACTTCAAGATCGTGAACAAACCAGGGAAAGAGCACAACCCGGCAGACTACATGTCGCGGCACCCTTTGCCATGACACCTGAGGGTACATCAATAGCGGAGGAGTACCTGAACTTTGTACTAAGACAAAACACTCAGGCATCAATAACGATGGCAGAGTTGGAGCTAGAAACAGAGAGGGACGTGTCGTAAATATATAATTTACCGTCTTAATTTCTATGCAGGTAAGTACTTAATCAATAATAACTCAATCGGAAAGAAAGAAACAGAGTCCGTGGTGTTAGAGTTCTTAGGGGTTTTATTCCTTAAAAAGGAATGGTCAAGACCTGGATATCATGTTCTTCCCACCACAGGGGTGGAAGAAGGGATAGAGCATTATTTTATTGACAATACATAGCTTATATACTTAATTTACACCACAGAAACCAATATAGGAGGCGTAACAGCTGAGAGAAGACAAGATAACAGCATCCACGTGTTACTAGTACGTAATCAGAAGGCGTGGACCAGGCGTGAACTAGAGGTGTGTGCTAGAAACGTCACAGGTAGGTGTCACAAGGGGGTGGCACTAAACAGAAGTGTTGCAATGTCAGCAGAAATCAGAGACTTGGATGCGCGCGCAGCTGCATGACGTGTGATTGACGTGAGACTGGAGGGTGTAGGGAGCTTGACATTTACACTGACGGAAAGAGACAGAAGTCTGGCATGTCAGATCAACTTGTACTTCTATCATATCTGATATCTGATGTTTGGGAACCATATTATCTGGACGGAAAAGGTCTCTGGGGCAGAAGCTATTCTATACTGACTGTGAGTGCGTGTATAAGCGCCTGAGTGTCTGCATGAGAAGCGTGGGGGCATGGGCCTTCCATGGGAGCATGGTAACAGAGGCTATGAATTACTTGCACGGAGACAGGCCGGCCCTTTGGCTCTGCAGCTGGGGAATGTTTACTTGAACTAGTAGGCTGGAATGTATTTTCAAGGAGCGGAGCAGATAACTCGAAGGTTGTAGTCAGTCCTGGCAGGCAGCAGGCTGAGCTAAGCGCGGTGGGCCGCGCTGGGAGTAAGTCAGAGTTCACGGGTACAGGGGCAGCCTGGGCTGAGGCTTTCAGAGTCAGAAGCCAGAGAAAAGGCTCGATGGCAGAAATTCAGGGCCTACTTTGCCAGAGCTGAAAAACGTGTAAGGTACACTACAAAAAGACGTTGGCATAGCATACTTAGGAACGGACTATTCAATCCATTCAGGGTGGGTCTGTAAGAGGACATGTTAACGTTGGACGCAAATGTATTTGCGTCTTCATAGCTGGCACAGGAGGGAAGTTACATGCACTTTAAGCTGGTACATGGAGACGGTAGGGTACTCGCTAGGGAACACAACTTGACCATAAAATTTATATTTCCTCATTCCCTCCTTGTTCCCTACGGACCCTTCATGATATATCGATCCTCATGAATCGATCAGTTTGTTCTTGTAACATCATTTGCTCTTCTTTCTTTCTTTTACGTCTTGAAAGGAAACTGGAATGTTCAATGCATGAAGTGGCACACAGTCCACAAATCGCTGGCCCACACTGTAAGCACAGGCAGCAACTGAATACTAGGACTAGGCCAATGCCTAGGAAGGATAGGATCTTCCATCCCCAAGCGGTTAACGTTGTCCAGAACCAACCGGACCAAGTCCAGGTGCCTGGATTCTGATGTATCTGATTTGCAATTTTATGGAGACGTGTAATAGCTTGATATACAGATGGCGCGTTTTGTGGAATGAAAACACAGCAACTTGACCCGATGACCTTACAGGCCCCGCCCCTATCTGCCAAGATGACGTCAATAACAAGACGATTCTGAAGGACAACAACCCGCATGGCGGACTGCTCCTCTGTTAAGTTACCTAGGGCGGAGGCAGTTTCATTCACTACTGCTTCAAGTGTTCTGGTTAATCTGCGTATTAGTTTACTATTTTGGACAGGGCCTAAGAAGAAAAAGAATCCTTTATTAAAATCGGTATATTGTTCCCATGCCGTTTCTGTGTAGTCGACAAGTGGGATATCTCTTCTGAGTCTATTCTTTACTAGATTTGTATTTCTGTGGTAATCAGGAGGAGCTAGAAAAACAGGTGGCAGAAGGAATGCAATATAACAGGTACCATCCCAATCCGGAGGTAAGCGTATGTATGCGGTATGACCACAAACAAAATAGGAGTGACTGGTAGCTTTAAAGGACGATTTACCATGATCACTGAATTCGACCACAGTAGTACATGTACTATGACCTAAGTGTACTGAACCTTTCTTACTAACACATAATTCACCAGTGACTGGCAATACTGACATAGCGGGCGGAACTGGTGCAGCTTCGTATTCAACAGTAAGAATCATAAGGTTAATTGTGTAATTACCTAATCCATAAACTTCATTTTCTAGATCAGTTCCTATTCGAGTGGGGAGTCCCTCCTTATCAGGGTAACAGACGTCGAGCAGAACCAGGTTCAAGTTTCCCCAAACCCAGCTCCCTTCGAAAACAGCAATATCAGGATCTAAGGAATTAATTTTTTTAAACCATGCACCACAGGAGCCGTTGTGAGTGAACGGGTACGGAAAGAGGGGCAGAGCTCCCTTGTAATTCTGGTAGGGAGGGAGTCGGCCACATATCCAGCAGTTTGTAGCATTGTTAGTCTGATGGGAATGATGTAACATACTAATGAATGTGTTGTTGCGCAGCGCAAGTCTGTAAGAAAGTTCATGTGGAGGTAACTCGCTAAAAGAATGTTCAGCAGAAACATTGTAAGCAGATTGTTCACGCTTGAAAATAGGGTAATAGATAGGGAGAAGTATACTTGCAACAATGATTAGAAGACTTAGAATAAACATGATTAATAATGTCACTATACAGTGACTACGCAGTGATTTACAATAGGTACGTTTCTTGAATTGTCTCTCTCTCTCTCTATCTCGATCTAGGGGGTACATGTCAGAAACTATTTAACCGATTCACCTAGGGGAGGACTTAAACAATTAAACTGTCTGACTTGCTAGATCGGAGCTTTAATCTGTACTCTTCTTGTGGAGTTTTCTCTCGTTCGGAAACTTTAAAGTCTCTAGTCTTGATACAGTCTTTGGTGGTGGTGGACGAGCCTGGATCTGGTTTCAGTTCGTTATATTTCTTAATATGGCTCGTGTGGACCCACCCCTTTCTGCCTTCCAGTTTCACTGCGGTCCTCGTTGTAAGAAGGACGGTCTTTGGCTCCTTCCAGCGGGGTTCCAGCGGACTTTTCCTGTCGAAATTCCGTACTAAAACGGTGTCACCAGGACGGACATCGTGTGGCTTTACATCAGTGTTGTCGGGAAAGGCTGCGGCAACCTGTGAACGACATGATTGGAGTGCAGACATCAAGGAGGCAAGATAATCTGTCAGCATATTGCAATCAACATCAGTAATTTTCTTAGGAATGGGCGTCCCCCACATATTCGGTGGTCTACCAAAGACCACTTCGTACGGGGATAGTCCTGATCTCGAGTGGGCAACCATCCTCATATAGAACAGTGCCACTGGCAGGGCGACTATCCAGTCGACCCCTTTCTCTTGACAAACTTTAGCAAGGCGTGTCTTTAGTGTCTGATTATGCCTCTCTACAAGGCCTGCGGCTTCGGGATGTCGGACACAATGGAATTTCCACTGATATCCTAGCAGCAAGGAAACTTCTTTCATTAATTCGGATGAGAATGGCTGTCCGTTATCTGAATACACGACACGAGGCAGGCCGTATCGTGGGAAGAATTCACGAACCAGCTGCCTTGGCAGTGGTCGGAGCAGTGTAATCTGGGACTGGGTATGCTTCGGTCCAACGGGACAGTGCACAAACAATTACGAGGACATATTTGAATCCTCGGCAACGGTCCATCTGGATATAATCCATCTGGAGGACTTCAAAAGGGTGATCGGGAGGATGAAATCCACCTTGCTCTACAGGGACGCTTTTACCTGGATTGAACTGACAACAGATCATGCAAGTACGCACTTTCTGTTTTGCTGCTGCTCGTAAGTGTTTATTGCTCCAAAGATTTTGTAAACTGTCTAACATCGCTTTTTCTCCTAGGTGTGCTGGACTATGTGCTGTATTGATCATGACTTGAACCATGGAGTCAGGGAGAAACCATGTAGATTTTCCCTTTGTCATCCAACCTTGATCTGTCTGGATCCCTCCTAGTTCAGTCCATTTCTTTATTTCGTCTGGAGTAGCATGTGCCTGAATATCGGTTACATCTAGTGTGGGATCCCTGACTGTCATACAATTTGTCGGTCCTATTGTCTTTGTCAGGTCAGTTGTCTGAGTGTGAGTCAGTGCTGTATGTTTTGCTGTCTGGTCTGCCAGGTCGTTACCCTGGGAAACAGAATCTGTAACTTTAGTATGTGCTTTACACTTCATGACGGATATGCCTGAAGGCAGATGTATTGCTTCTAACAGTGCTTGAATGAGGGGACCGTGTTGGATCTTGGCACCATGAGAGGTCAGAAAACCTCGTTCTTGCCATAACATTCCGAAGTCGTGTACAACTCCGAACGCATAACGGGAATCAGTGTATATGTTGACATTTCTGTTCTTGGCTAGTATACAAGCTCGGGTCAGAGCAATAAGCTCTGCCGCTTGAGCGGACAGTGTGCCAATACGATGTGTTTCTTTAACTTCGGTTTCAGTGGTCACTGCATATGCGGCCACTAATTCTCCTGTACTTGTTCTCATACATGAACCATCCACATAAAGTGTCAGGTCTGGGTTTATCAATGGAACATCTGTTAAGTCTCGTCGTGGCTTTGTTACTGCATTAATGATTTCTATACAATCATGCGGGGCTGGATCTGACCTAATTGAAGGTAACAGTGTTGCGGGGTTCAGAATGCTGCAGCGTCTGATTTCTATGTGTGGCTGAAATAGCGTTAATTCGTAACCTGTCAGTCGTGCTATGGTCAAGTGCTGAGTCTGGGTTCTGTTTAAAAGAACCTCTACAGAATGTGGAACTTGTACTGTTAACTGATGTCCTAAAACAATTGAATCGCTCTGTCTTATTGCTAGCGCTGTTGCTGCTACTGACTTTAAGCATGCAGGGAGTGCCTGGGCTACTGAATCCAATGTACTTGAAAAATAAGCGCAAGGCTTATATGATCCTGCTTGATCTTGAGTGAGGACAGACAATGCTGTACCATCACGTTCTGTAACAAAAAGTGTAAACGGTTTGCTGTAACATGGTGTCGCTAAAACTGGTGCTTGGCATAATGCTTTCTTTAATTCCTCAAAGGCTTGTGTGTGTTCCTGAGTCCAAGGAAGGACAGTCGAAGTCGCTGCCTCCTGTGTCGTTAACTGGACGAGTGGTTTAGCTAGAAATGCATATTGAGGAATCCATTGTCTGCAGTACGAGGTGAGGCCTATAAAGGCCCGCACTTCCTTTTGTGTCTGGGGTTGTGGCATATGTACAATTAACTGAATGCGATCGGGAGTGAGCTGTCTCCCCACTTTGGACAGCAAGTGACCCAAGTACACAACTTGCTGAACACAGAATTGTAGCTTCGAAGGAGACACCTTGTGTCCCTTGTCGGCCAAAAAATGTAAAACTGTCAGTGATGCTTGTTCACATTCGGGCTCACTTCGTGCGGTGATCAGCAGATCATCGACGTATTGCAGTAAAGCGGTGTTAACTGGCATTTGAATACAATCTAGTTGTCTTTTCAGTGCTTGGCTATAGATGCTGGGGCTTTCTGTGAATCCTTGAGGTGCGTGGGAAAATTTGAAACTTCGTCCATTTAAACTGAATCCGAAGAGGTATTGGCTCTCTGGATCAATAGGTACACTAAAGAAAGCGTTCTTGAGGTCAATTACAGTAAAGAACGTTGCTTCAGAATCGATAGCAGTCAATAGGGAAGAGATATCGGGGACCACAGGATACTGTGGTACAATACATTTATTCAGCTCTCTTAGATCAATCACCAGCCGATATACTGGCGGTGCATTGGGATCAGTACGTTTAAGAATCGGAATGATTGGTGAATTACAGATATTGGAGTCGGTCTCTACGACCACTCCTTGGGCAATGAGCTCTTCAATGATTTCCAGTAAAGCCACTACAGCATCGGGTGGTAACTTGTATTGTCTGATTCGTGGTAAAACAACTCCTGTCTTGAGTGTAACACGGTATGGTGTGATATGCATACAACCTACATCAGTTGGGCCCTTTGCCCATAAGTGATCTGGTACATTTTTCAATCTGACGTCAAACTCTCGTAGAACGTAATGACCCTTGAAATCCCGCAGAAAGAGTCTAACTCCCTCCGGGGAACAGCAAATTATGGCTCCTAGAGCCTTCAACGTTTTTATTCCTAACAGATTTTCTGGACATGATTTCGTAAGTAACAAGTCTGTAACTCGTGATAATGGACCCACAGCCAGGGGGACTGGTTCTGATACTTCATTTACAATGGGCTGTCCTGAAAAACCAAGGGAAACATTCTGTGAGCCTGAGAGGGGTGCCCCTGGGACTTCATTATGACTGATTGTTGTGCGGCTTGCCCCTGTGTCAATCAAAAATTTTCTGTCTTTTCCCAATACTTGACTGTGTACATAAGGACCCTCTTGATCTACAGGAATTTCAATAAGAGGCAAGCCAAATTCCCTCTCTAGGCTGTTTCATGTGTATCGTTGATACTCAGGGTAAGCAGATTGGGCATACTGGTACATCTGTTGGGAAACTTGTTAAGTCGAGGCTGTGGGCTGTGGCTGTGATACCGCTACTGTCTGTGCTGTATGGGATGAAGCATGCATAGGCTGCGTGTTCTGCATGGGCTGTTCGTTCTGTGAGGTCTGTTGCTGGGCCTGATCTTGTCTTGGTGGATGCGGTCTTTCTTTAGTTTTACCCGTGGATATGTTATGTTTCAGAACTGGACATTCATGTACGTAGTGACCTGGCTGCTTGCAATAGTTGCATGTCCCTTTAACGGGAGCTGCAGAATGATTTGTCTGGGTCGCACCCTTTCTGTGACCGTCGGCGGGGACTGTTTGAGCTACTAACATTTTCATTTTCGTGTCTTTCATACGTTTCTGTTCCTGATCCTGTTCTTCTCTAATTCTATTCTGATGGTATTGTAACATTTGTAACATCTGGGATGGCGTATTTGCTTGCCATGTACTCTCAACCTTGTATACACGATTCTTGACTGCTAACAGGGAATTCTCAACTAACTTTGATACAAAGAGATGCGGGTACGACTCGCTACTTGGTTTAAGACCACTATTAATAATAAAACATTTCTCGAATCTTGAATAGAAGTCACTAGTATCTTCGTCGGGTTTCTGTTTACATGCTGAGATTGCATCCCAGTCTTCCTTTCTAGTTGTCAATAATCTTGGCAGAACCTGTACTATTAAACCTGGTAATGCTTTAGTTTTCTCCCCAAGGCCTACCCCTGGGACCCGTTTGTTCTCTTCGTCTTCTATTTCTGCCCATACAATCTTTTTCTCTCCCACCTCCCATTCCTTTTCCTTGAGTTTCTCGTAGATGCCCGTAGGCAGCAGTACCTTTAACATTTTCATGATATCTTCATATGTGTAATCCCCCATTAGTAACATGTCTTTAAGCTCTCTGTGAAAACCTGCAGGGTCTTTATCATGGCACGGTACTAGTTTCTTCATTTCTAACAGTTCTAACTTAGTCAGTGGTGTGTGTACATACACGCGTTTCAAGGTACGATCTTCACCCATAACTGGATGTACCTCTCGTAAGGGGTTCTGACTTTCAATGCCACTCAGACGTTCTATATGATACATTTTTCTTTCTGGGGGCGGGGCGGGAACATATTCGGAGTTTACAAAAGTGTTATATCTATGTCGTTGTTCTAGAATTATTTGTATTAACATGGTACTTAGACCCCTCCATCTATCCATGAGTAGTGCTTCTAATGTTTTGTGTAAGGGACCTGGATCAGAATGTTGGTTTCTGTATTTCGTGAGGAGGTGCTGAATCATGTATACACCTGCTAATTTCTGCTCGTCTGGGGAAAGGTTCAGAAATGTCTGTGCTACGGTGTCATCATTATATATATCCGGATTTTCAGCCCATAATATGGCTGACCGGGCTAGTTCTTGTTCATCCATAGAATTGAGTACATGGTACCCCATTCGGTCTCGAAGTCTTTTATCAGTCTCCTGGAACTGATGTTCAGAAGAATTCGGGTTTGTTAAGGCAGAGAGAAATACTCTCTTGCTTTCTGGACAAGTGCCTTTCCTAAGGTAAGTTCCCTTACCTACATACGCTATAGTGTCTGTAGTCCTTTCTGATTCCTCAGATTCTTCTTCCTCCCCGGAGGAAGCCTTTTCTTTCTCTTCTTTGTGTATATCTATCACTGCCTTTCTAATTTTTCTGTACATACTGGCTATGCAAGTCCCCTTGTCGTGTTTTCCTTCAGATATATTTTGCCCCCACTTGTTTAGTGCATCTAATTCACTCTGATCTGTCCCAGGCCTGTCTCGTTCTCTTATTAGACAATTTATGAAAAAACGTAGTATCTGTGCTTGAACGTCAACTTTCTGATGCTCCATGGCATCCTTAATACTGTCAGGGTCTTTCCCAGTCTGAACAAACTGATATATTCTATCTAGACGCTCCTTCATTCCTACAAATAACAGCAGGAAATCAGTAGCAGATCTTAACCGTAGTGATGCCATCATCATTCTATCGTCTTTGCCGGGTACTGGATCATATCTGCAAACTGTAAGTTTTCCTTTGAGTATGTCGAGACGGGGTGACTTGAATGTGAAAGGACTCTGCAAGTCCCCGAGCTGTAACCTGCGTGTTAATGGCGGGGTCTGGTGACCCCCGGTCGCACCTCCTGAGGCGGAAGCTTGGGCATTATCGCTCTGTGGAGTCTGTATCTGAACTTGGATCTGTCCTTTAGTAGGGTCAGGTAGAAGCGGTTTCGGTAGATCGACTTTTAGTGCAGGAAGTGGTGGAGGTGGTGGAACAGGAGGAATCTGTCGGGGTACTGGCGGAATATGATCCTGGGGCGGATTACCACCCCCGTCCCTGTCGTTAGGCAGGGCACGGACAGGCAGATTGGTGTAAGCGGGTGCTACATCCTCTAGATAGGAATTCAGGAATATGTCTCTAGTAGTCTTGTGAATTACTTTAGTTGGCACTAATGGTGGCGGCAGATTTTTCGGTATTTCTGAAATGGCCTCAGGCGAACCCTCGGCCGCGAGATACATACCGTTTACGAGATTGTTTCGTGCGCGGTCTACTTGCTCTGATTTTACTCGGATCCCTTCAGTGACTAATTCGTTTTCTTGGGCTCTATCTGATTCTTTAAGTCTGTCTTCTCTACGTAGTGCCTTTTCAGCACGCTTATGTGATTCCTTACGCCAAAATTCTATGGCGTCTTTCTGAGATTGTCTGGCTTTCTTTTTCCATAGTGCTTCCTCTACCTTCATGATGCACTCGGCATCCCATGTTCCGGTAACAGGCCATCTGTGTCTTTCGTCTAGATGCTTGGTATAGTCGGCCCATAAATCTAGATACAATATGGCATCTAAGCCATGCTTATGGTACATAAAATTTCCTGGAGTGTCCCTAGGGGGGATAGGAATTTCTTCCTCTAGTATCCCTTTCCTAGTTCCTATCTGCTTTAACTTGTTGAAAAACGGCATCTTGTTTACTTAATTACTGAATGCTCAACCCTAACTACTTAATACTGAATACAGCTAGTTATACAAGAACACAATAATGCACATTAAAAACAGTCACACTCATACCACGACATTAATCACATGAAAAGACATTTTGAAACATATATGACTACCCTCTATAACGGATGTACTGCTAAACAGTACAGATACACTGGTAAAAACAGTGCAAAACTTCAGAATACTAGATATACTGCTAAACAGTACAGATACCCTGTCTAAAAACAGTGCAGACCGTGTTTGTGTACCCAAACCCGTCTTGATACGTCCCAGCAATGGTACTCACCGGGAAGCACGGAAACTGAAGGCCTCGGAAAACTCGACTGGACTGGACTCGACTCGACACATGGATACTTCGGAAAACTTTGGGAAAACTTCGGACAACTTCGGACAACTGGTGGGCCTCTTGACACCTCGGACCTTGCTTCTTTCGGCTAGGCTCTGGTCGGGATCCTCCGCACTCCTCACCGCCTCGTCTGGGTACTGATCGCAGTCTTCGTCACCTCCGTGGGCCAGAAGGAGATGCAGGAAATCCTGCCGGTACGCGTAGTTTCCTTCTAACTGATGGCAGGGGACAGAGCTTGCAACGCACCTACCGGCGCGTGAGGTGGGGGAGGGGTCCCTGTTCGGGCGCCAAAATGTCGTAAATATATAATTTACCGTCTTAATTTCTATGCAGGTAAGTACTTAATCAATAATAACTCAATCGGAAAGAAAGAAACAGAGTCCGTGGTGTTAGAGTTCTTAGGGGTTTTATTCCTTAAAAAGGAATGGTCAAGACCTGGATATCATGTTCTTCCCACCACAGGGGTGGAAGAAGGGATAGAGCATTATTTTATTGACAATACATAGCTTATATACTTAATTTACACCATAGAAACCAATATAGGAGGCGTAACAGCTGAGAGAAGACAAGATAACAGCATCCACGTGTTACTAGTACGTAATCAGAAGGCGTGGACCAGGCGTGAACTAGAGGTGTGTGCTAGAAACGTCACAGGTAGGTGTCACAAGGGGGTGGCACTAAACAGAAGTGTTGCAATGTCAGCAGAAATCAGAGACTTGGATGCGCGCGCAGCTGCATGACGTGTGATTGACGTGAGACTGGAGGGTGCAGGGAGCTTGACATTTACACTGACGGAAAGAGACAGAAGTCTGGCATGTCAGATCAACTTGTACTTCTATCATATCTGATATCTGATGTTTGGGAACCATATTATCTGGACGGAAAAGGTCTCTGGGGCAGAAGCTATTCTATACTGACTGTGAGTGCGTGTATAAGCGCCTGAGTGTCTGCATGAGAAGCGTGGGGGCATGGGCCTTCCATGGGAGCATGGTAACAGAGGCTATGAATTACTTGCACGGAGACAGGCCGGCCCTTTGGCTCTGCAGCTGGGGAATGTTTACTTGAACTAGTAGGCTGGAATGTATTTTCAAGGAGCGGAGCAGATAACTCGAAGGTTGTAGTCAGTCCTGGCAGGCAGCAGGCTGAGCTAAGCGCGGTGGGCCGCGCTGGGAGTAAGTCAGAGTTCACGGGTACAGGGGCAGCCTGGGCTGAGGCTTTCAGAGTCAGAAGCCAGAGAAAAGGCTCGATGGCAGAAATTCAGGGCCTACTTTGCCAGAGCTGAAAAACGTGTAAGGTACACTACAAAAAGACGTTGGCATAGCATACTTAGGAACGGACTATTCAATCCATTCAGGGTGGGTCTGTAAGAGGACATGTTAACGTTGGACGCAAATGTATTTGCGTCTTCATAGCTGGCACAGGAGGGAAGTTACATGCACTTTAAGCTGGTACATGGAGACGGTGGGGTACTCGCTAGGGAACACAACTTGACCATAAAATTTATATTTCCTCAGACGCCACAATGCAGGCTATCAAAATAGTAACAAGACAACAAAGATGGAGGCATGTCAACAACAACAGCATCATAGAAAACGGAGTGATCAAAGAGGAAATGCTGGCATTCAAAAAGATTCATGAAGAGCTATCAGAGACTATCACAGAGCTATCAGAGACCAAAAATGTAATAATAATGAGAGGAACAAGAATAGTGAAGCCAAGAGCTCTGTAGAGACAGGCTGTGAACTTGGCGCACGAATCACATAGAGGCATGGTAGCAACAAAAAAACTGCGGAGAAAAAACGGAGAAAATGTGGTTGCCGGGGTTGGACAACATGGTGGAGGCCACAGTCACAAACTGCCACATCTGCTAGGTGACGGGGCAGTCAACAAAACCGGAACCACTACAAATAAGAGAGCTCCCACAGGCAGTGTGGACCAAACTGGCAGCAGACTTTTACGGGGCTCTGGAAATGGGAAACTACTTGCTCGTGATAATTGATGAATTCTCCAGATTTCCCATTGTGCGACAAGCATCGTCAACATCAGCAAGCGCAACGCTGCCAATTATGGATGACATCTTTGCGGCATGGGGCTCCCCACAAACACTAAAGACAGACAATGGTCCACCATTCTCAGGGGAAGAATTCAGGAAGTTTAAGGACTATCGAGGGATCCATCACAGGAAAATAACGCCCCTGTGGCCACAAGCAAATGGCATGGTGGAAAGATTTATGGAGAACTGATAAAAGTACTCAAAATCTTCAAGTTATAAGAGTAGGTTTATTTGTAACAACCATCAACAGCAACAGCTCAGCAACTGGCACAAGTAGCATTGGAATGTCATGCTCAAAGAATGACGCACAGTACTAAACATTCTTTAAAGGAGAAGATACATTACAACACATCTCCCTTACAATAATAAAACAAAAAAAAAGAATTAAACACAAAACTAATTAAACAATAAAAACTAATAATAACTCAAAGAAGCAAAACATAAAAGCATGCTAATACATAACGTAGTCCTTGAATCTACCAGGCAGATGTCGCGATCTACAGAATTGTTACTCAAATTTAAATTGGAGGAGTTGTCTATGGAATGGTCTCTACGTTCTTTCAGATCAGTACACTCTGCCAACTAGGACATGTTCCAAGTGCAACCATTGTCTAGAGTAACAACATTTTTCTTTATTTCAACAATGACAAATGGGCCAGTGAAATTAGAAGTGCCTTTTTAACCATGTTTAGATTTTTTAACTAACACACGATCACCAACGTTCCATTTCCTCATTTTGACACACATTTTTTTGTCATATCGTTGTTTATATTTCTGTTGATACCTGGTTAACACTTCCTTCCTCCTCAAATCATCATCCAAATCACCCCCGCACCATTCTCAGTGTATTTCAGTGGAAGCCATGCTGGATTGAGTTTAGAGCTGGCCACTCTTCCTCTTAAGGCTTCAAAAGGAGACTTTTGCATAATAGCATTAGGCACGGTGCGATGTGCCCACCAGGTTTCCCTCAGTACACCACTAAACGGAACTCTAGATTGCACTGCTCGTTGCGCACAACTCTTTACCACTCTATTCATCCTCTCCGTGAGACCATTAGCCTGAGGAGAATACAGGGCTGTTTTCTGATGAATAATTCCCAGATCTTTTAGAAAAACATCTATCTCATTAGAGGTAATTTGCACTCCGTTATCCGTAACCAAGTACTTAGGAACACCTTCTGAGACAAATACATCTTTGAGAAACTTAATCACAGACCTTGAGTTGACCACTCCCATACACTTTGAGACAACCCACTTTGAAGTATAGTCAACTAACAACAAAACAAACCTTTCATACGAGGGCATCAACTCAAAAGGACCTGCAATGAGTGACCGCTGCGCCTCTCACCAGGCCGGGTCACCCCCTTGCTCCTCCTGCCGCCTCCTGCTCCTGCCAGCCAGCCTTGCTCCTGCCAGCCAGCCTTGCCGCCTTTTTCTGCCGCCGACGCCCCCCTGGCCCCCCGAGCGGCCCAGCCACAGCAGAGCCGCCCGCTCGCCAGTTTCACGCCGCTGCTCACCACAGGCCCCGCCCAACACCGGCCCATTGGCCGAGCCGCTCCCGCCGCCCAGCTGACCCGCCCTCCCGTCCCCCTTCTTATGACGCCCCCAGAGCGACCGCGCAGCGGACGCGCGCAGCGGGAGCGCCGACTGAGCGCCGAAGGTGCGCCAAAGGTAAGCCCGTCTGCGCCCGTCCGCGCCTGGACCACGCCCAGCGCCAGGACCCCTGGCCCCCGCAGACCCCAGCCCACCCGCCGGACGTACAACGCCGCCACCCTCAACGCACTCAACGCCGGCCGAATCCCGGGATGCTACCGAGCCACCCCGAGACGCACCCACGGACCCTTCTGCTGCAACTCCTGCAAGTTCACCTGTATCCGGACCTGCACTACTCCAGCACCGACCAAGACCAAGACGAGCAACAGCAGCATCCACCTGAAATGCATCCTGCTCAATACCCGCTCCGTACACAGACACGCCGTCGGGCTCTGGAACCTGCTCGGCACAACTTCACAAGACGTCGCCTTCCTCACGGAAACCTGGATGAACGCCTCTTCAGCGCCCGACATCGCCATCGCCATCCCAGACGGCTACAAGATCATCAGAAGGGACCGCATCAACCAGACCGGAGGAGGCATCGCCATCATCCACAGGAGCACCATCCGCATCACGACCAACACCGACGACACCCTCGCACCCGCCGAGCACCTGCACTTCCAGGTCCACATCAACCCCAAGACCACCCTCAGAGGCACCCTTATCTACAGACCCCCGGGACCACGCACACAGTTCAGCGAAGACATCGCCGACTTCATCAGCCCGCACGCCCTCCTCTCCGCTGACTACATCCTCCTCGGGGACCTCAACTTCCCTCTGGAGAACAACAACGACCGCAATACCACCACCCTGCTGGACAACCTCGCCAACCTCGGTCTCAAACAGCTGGTGACCACCCCCACCCACTACGCCGGACACACATCGCCTTCAGCCACGCCACCGGACTCCACTGGACGGACCACAGCTGCGTTCACTTCAGCTTCAGAAAGACCACGATCCACCACCACCAGCAACAGGTTGCACGCAGAAGCTGGAACAAGATCACAGCCGACCAGCTCGCGACCTCCCTGAGCATGAACCCTCCCACCAGCGCAACGAACCCAAGCCAGGCGGCCACCAACCTCGCGAAGTGGATCAGCAACTGCGCAGACGACCTCGCCCCTCTGAAGACCCCGCCTAGCAGACCCGGTAGCAAGAAAGCCCCATGGTTTACCGACGAACTCAAGAGCTCCAAGAAGAACTGCCGAGCCCTCGAGAGAACCTGGCGCAGAGACCCAACACCGGACAACATGACTGCCCTCAAGCTCCCCACCCGAAAACACCACCAACTCATCCACGCCACCAAGAAAACCGCATTCAAGGAACGACTGGACAACAACGCACACAACAGCAAGGAACTCTTCAACATCGTTAAAGAGCTCTCCAACCCCAACGCCGGAAACAACGACATCACCCCTTCGCAAGACCTCTGCAACTCCCTCGCCTCCTACTTTCACAACAAGATCGCGGACATACACAACAGCTTCAGCACTCAACCGACGCACGCCACGACCGAACCACTGCCCCCCACCACCACCCTCCGCGCCTGGACCCCGATCAGCACCGAAGACACCGTCCGCACGATGAACTCCATCCACTCCGGATCTCCTACCGACCCCTGCCCTCACCACGTCTTCAACAAGGCCGACGCTGTCATCGCACCCCACCTGCGGGACATCCTCAACACCTCCTTCGACACCGCTACCTTCCCGGAGACCTGGAAGCACACCGAACTCAGCGCTCTACTAAAGAAGCCATCAGCCGACCCCACCGACCTCAAGAACTACCGCCCCATCTCGCTGCTCCTGTTTCCTGCAAAAGTCATTGAGAAGACCGTCAACAAGCAGCTGGCCGCCTTCCTCGAGACGAACGGATCCCTCGACCTCTCGCAGTCTGGCTTCCGGGCCAACCACAGCACCGAGACCGCCCTGATTGCAGCCACCGATGACATCCGAGCACTGCTTGACAACGGAGAAACAGCAGCCCTCATCATCCTAGACCTCTCCGCGGCCTTTGACACTGTCTGCCACCGTACACTAGTGCAGCGACTCAGCAACGTCGGAATCCAGGAGAAGGCACTGGAGTGGATCATCTCCTTCCTCGCCGGAAGGACACAGAGAGTCCGCCTCCCCCGTTCAGATCTGAAGCCACCGAAGTCATCTGCGGCGTCCCTCAAGGCTCCTCGCTCAGTCCAACCCTCTTCAACGTCTACATGAGCCCCCTCGCAGACATCACATGCCAGCACAACCTCAACATCATCTCCTACGCCGACGACACCCAGCTGATTCTCTCCCTCACCAACGACCCCGCCACCGCCAGAGCCAACCTTCACGAAGGGATGAAAGAGGTAGCCGAATGGATGAAGAACAGCCGCCTGAAACTGAACTCGGACAAGACGGAAGTCCTCATCCTGGGACCCTCACCCTCCGCCTGGGACGACTCCTGGTGGCCCCCCGCCCTAGGCAGCGCACCCTAACCAACAGACCACGCACGCAACCTGGGCTTCATCCTGGACTCCTCCCTCTCCATGACCAGACAAGTCAACGCCGTCTCCTCGTCGTGCTTCAACATCCTGCGCATGCTACGTAAGATCTTCCGGTGGATCCCCACCGAGACCAGGAAGAAGGTCACCCAGGCCCTCGTCACCAGCCGTCTGGACTACGGCAACTCCCTCTACGCCGGAACCACCGCCAAACTCCAGAAGAGACTCCAGCGGATCCAGAAAGCCTCAGCACGACTCATCCTGGACATCCCCCGTCGCAGCCACATCTCCGGACACCTGAGAGACATGCACTGGCTCCCGGTCAACAAGAGAATCACCTTCCGACTCCTCACCCACGCACAAAAAGCCCTACACAACCAAGGCCCAGGATACCTCAACAGCCGCCTCAACTTCTACGCTCCCAAACGCCAGCTTTGATCGACCGGCCACGCCCTCGCCACCGTCCCCCGCATCCGGAGAGCCACCACAGGGGGACGGTCCTTTTCCTACCTCGCCGCCAAGACATGCAACTCCCTCCCGACCCACCTCCACCTGACCCGGGACCACCTCGCCTTCAGGAAGCAACTCAAGACCTGGCTGTTCGAGCAGTAGCGGACCCCCCTCCCCAAGCGCCTTGAGACCCTCTGGGTGAGTAGTGCGCTATATAAATGCTTTGATTGATTGATTGAATGTTAAGTCCCACTTTCGTCCAAACTGTGGATGGAATCTCAACTGGAGAAAGAGGAGCATGAGACGTGGATCGAGACTTGTCATTAACAGCACACAAATGACAATCCTTTACCGCTGACTCAACCATTCTGTCCATACCAGGCCACCAGTATCTTTCTCTAACACGCGCTTTGGTGAGGCTCCTTCCCAAATGACCCTCATGAGCCAAATTAACAATTTTTCCTCTCACATTCCCAGGTGGAACTATCCTGTCACCTCTCATCAAATTTCCTTCCCAAAATGACAGTTCATCCCTCACAGTCCAGTACAATTTCAAATTACCATCCAGTACATCATAGTTAGGCCAACCATTCGTAATGACTTTTTTAAGAGAATGAAAAATACTGTTGCTCTCAACACTCTTCAACCATTCATCCCTAGATATTGACGACCCAATTACCCAATTTACATTCTCACTAATTTCCACAAAGGTTTCACCATTGATTGGTAAGCGTGACAAGCAGTCAGCAGACTTATTATTCAGCCCTGAAATATATTGCACCACAAAGTTATATTCTTGTAACCCCTCACTCCACCTTTTCAACCTGGGGGTCATGTGATCATTTTGGTGACATGAAAATATCTGCACAAGGGGACGATGGTCAGACTTTACAACAAATGGAATTCCCCACAAATAAAACTTGAAGTGACAAATACCCCAACACACACCCAACGCTTCTCTTTCAATACAGGAATAATTATTTTCTGCCTCCCTAAGGGCCCTTGAAGCAAAAGCCACAACTACTTCCTCACCATTCACTACTTGGGAGAGAACAACTCCAAGACCTTTGAGACTGGCATCAGTAGTTAAGATGGTCTTTAATTTGGAATCAAAGTAACCCAATGCTGGTATCTTGCCAATTTCTAACTTAATAGCATTAAATGCCACTTCACAATCCTCAGACCATATAAAACTTACACCTTTTTTCAAAAGAGCTCTAATGGGTTCAACAACACTCGCAAAACCTTTGACAAATTTGGAATAAAACTCAGCCATTCCCAAAAATGACTTTACCTGTTCTTTATCTTCTGGAGCAGGAGCTTTAACAATGCTCTCCGCAAGCTCCAACTTTGGTTGGATGCCACTCCCAGATATTACATGTCCAAGATAGGAAACAGACTCTAGTCCAATGCGACACTTTTCTTTTTTAACCGTGAGACCACTCTCCTCCAACATGTCCAACACAGATCTCAACACTTTCCCATGCTCACACTCATCTTTCCCATACATCAAAATATGACATTACTCAAACTCCCAAGAACCATTTTCATCACCCTCTGAAAACATGCCGCGGCCGAAGCCAATCCAAAAGGCATCCTTAAAAATTGGTAAGCTCCTAGAGGGGTAACAAAAGATGTCAAATGTCTAGAATCTTTAAGCAGTACAATTTGATGATACGCCTACGAAAGGTCAAGCACAATAAAGATCTTTGCTCCCTTCAATACACTAATAGACTCCGAAATATTAGGTAGTGGCTGTCGATCCACCCATATCCACTCATTTAATCCGCGTAAGTCCACACACATCCTCACTGACTTTCCTCCATCTTTGGGTGCTAAAACTCTTGGACTCAACCACTATGAGGATTCAATTTCCTCAATTACCCCAAGCTTCAGCAATTGATCAATCTCCAATTTCAAAGGTTCAACCATCATAAGAGGTACCTTTCTGACCTTATGGACACAAGGTTTGGCAGATTTCTTGAGAATTATTTTGTGTTCAAACCCTTTTAAACATCCAAGAGTGTCCGTAAATACTTTAGGATAATCATTGAAGTATTTATTCAAATCACACACACTGCTAACTGATGGATAACAAGCATTACCAAGCAGTTTGAAGAACCGGTTTTAGAACCCAGCAGCGCCAGGGATAATGCTCAATGTCTTCGGGTTCCCCTGCCTCGGCAAACAGAAACACGGGACACTTCTTGATG
This sequence comes from Lissotriton vulgaris, assembly GCF_964263255.1. Taxonomy (NCBI): domain Eukaryota; kingdom Metazoa; phylum Chordata; class Amphibia; order Caudata; family Salamandridae; genus Lissotriton; species Lissotriton vulgaris. Next base: position 456,073 of record NW_028240902.1, read on the forward strand.
ACGTCAAAGACCAAAGTTTATTGGCTGCAACCAGGAACAGAGGTCTACGAAGCACAACACGGGAGGTTTGCTAGAGACTGCACAAATTCAATGAGCGGAGCATGGTCTTTTATGCCAAAAATCACATTCCAGGCTACCATCAATTACATACAAACTGACCAATGAGCAAGTGACATTTCAAAAGTAGCGCATGACGACAATCCCACCTTCCGTTGTCCAGCCCACCAGAAATGACCAAGCACATTCCAATATCCTGTTCGATCAGTCCGGACAAAACCATCATAAAACCTCAACCCAAATCAGTGATTAAGCCATAAAGGAAGGAACAGAAACAGATGAGAAGCAAGATAGAAGGGTGGGTGCATGTATCGTAACCTCAGCAATGTTCTACTCTTTGATCTTTATCTGACCAGCTGTTTAACAAGGAACTGGCTCAGCGAGGTCAGCCTTGGGCAAGGGAGTCAGTTCGGCCAGGTCACACAAGAGTCAACTAAGGTGTACGTGTCCCAGGGACTCGTTCGCCCACAGTCATCGGCCTATGTGAGGGCAACCACACAAAATGGCTGCCGTACACAAAAATGGAACCGGAGGGTTCAAACGAAATTCCTGAATACGTAGTGTTCTCATTGATCGATTATTACGAAAACACTCATACACATCGCACTCGTGATTTGCGATCCGCTGATACGAAAATTGTCTATATTCGACGACCTTTATTGAGCAGGTTCGGAATGACGGAACCACAGGACCGTAATACCACAGAACCACAAGTTCCTCCAGCAACATTACCTGGTTCTGAGGATTCTTGGCCCTGTGATTAAGAATTATTCCCAAATCATGTTGGTGTCTCCACCCAAGAAGATTGTCACCTCTTACAGCAACATCAACCTTTTCAGTAGTCACCTTACCCCTAAAAGTGATCTTAGCCACTATGTACCCTAGAATATCAATCTTTGCTCCAACATAACATTAAAGGAGCAATGTCAGGAGACAAAAGTGGCACATTTTCAAATCCCACAACCTCATCCCAAATTTTGTTCCCAATTAGGGTAAAAGGAGAACCGGAATATGCCATTAGTTTGAACGTATAATCATCAACTCCAACATCACAAAATGGCATAAAAATTTGTTCAGAATCAATAGTATTATCTTCAAGTTTCACACTAGATACAACAACTGTACGTATAATATCTGTAGAATCATTAGTCATTTCCTTCTTTTTACTAGATTTGCACATGCGAGCATAGTGTCCCTTGATGCCACTATTATTACATACACAATCTTTTGCATAGCAATTAGGAAAATTTGAAGTGTGAGAAAAACTTCCACATCTAAAACAACGTATCCCTTAATATGTGACAGGCCGTTGCTGACTAAAGTCTCGTTCCTTTCCCAAGAAAGATTCTTTGTTGAAAGAAGGACTTGATTGACTGTTCATAACACTCTTCTGAGTATGGGGATTCTGAGGGGTTTTTATGTGCCGCTTTACTTTTCAAACTAGTTGTCATTCTGGCAACTTCTTCAGAACACTCACCAATTATAACGCCCTCTTCTAACATGTGTACATTGTCTTGACTTTTCTTTTTAATTATAGTGTCGCTACCTCCATCTTCCTTATTTCTTTAACCCAAGAGGAAGTATTCTCCATACCCTCTACAATCGCCAAAGCTTCTTTCAAGATTGGATTCTTTAACAACAGCTTTTCCTGAACTCTTGAACTATTCGTGCAACTTACAAGTTGGTCTCTCACAAGTGATTCAGAAAGCTCTCCAAAATCACATGTACGGGCTAGAGTTTTAAGAGCAGCAACATACGTTCCAACGCGTTCAGAGGGACCTTGTACACGCGTGAAGAATCTATGTCATTCCAGAACAACATTGATTCTAGGACCAAAATAACGTTCCAACATAGTCATGGACATTTCATATATGTCTGCGGATTCTCCATCTGCTCCACCGACAGGTATAAGATCCATACTGTCATAAGTATTTCTACCTTCTACTCCTAGATTGTGTAATAAAATTGCTTGTTTCCTAAATGCAGAAGATTTTTCACCCCCATTGGCCACCAAATATGAATCAAATAAATTTCTCCATCTTTTCCATGGAAGAATTGGTTCACCTTCATCAGATAAAAAGGGTGGGGGTTGTGACATGCTCGCAGCTGAAGTCATTATGAAGGTAGATCCTTAAAGTATATATATATTTTCCACGAAGTATAAGTTTCTTAACAAAAAACGATAGTGAAATCTCACCTGTTGAATGATCACAAAATTCACACAATCGTGACCAAATTACCGTTAATCCAACAGCGATGCGAAGTTGCCAAGACCCAAGAGAAGTAACAATAAGTTCACCGTTTTTCATGTAAGAACTGCCGAGAAAGTTGAAATCGGCAATCTGACCAATCCAAGATGGCCGCCACGTCTCTGACGTTATGCGCAATGCGTGTGAACGTTGGGTCAAGGTTGAGGGTTGACGTCAGTGAAACATGCAGCGCGATCAGATCTGAAGAGACAAACACAAGCGCTGGATTCCTTGCGCGCATGCATACAAGTCAGAGGCCACCAAAGTCATCTGCGGCGTCCCTCAAGGATCATCACTGAGCCCCACCCTCTTCAACGTCTACATGAGCCCCCTCGCGGCCATCACACGCCAACACAACCTCAACATCATCTCCTACGCTGACGACACCCAGCTGATCCTCTCCCTGGCCAACGACCCCGCCGCCGCCGCCAGAGCCAACCTCCACGAAGGGATGAAAGACATAGCCGAGTGGATGACGACCAGTCGCCTGAAACTGAACTCAGACAAGACGGAAGTCCTCATCCTGGGATCCTCACCCTTCGCCTGGGACGACTCCTGGTGGCCCCCCGCCCTGGGCAACGCACCCAAACCGACAGACCATGCACGCAACCTGGGCTTCGTCTTGGACTCCTCCCTCACCATGACCAGACAAGTCAACGCAGTCTCCTCGTCATGCTTCAACATCCTGCGCATGCTACGGAAGATCTTCCGGTGGATCCCCACCAAGACCAGGAAGACGGTCACCCAGGCCCTCGTCACCAGCCGACTGGACTACGGCAATGCCCTCTACGCCGGAACCACCGCCAAGCTCCAGAAGAGACTCCAGCGGATCCAGAACGCCTCAGCCAGACTCATCCTCGACATCCCACGACACAGCCACATCTCCGGACATCTGAGAGACCTGCATTGGCTCCCCGTCAACAAAAGAATCACCTTCCGTCTCCTCACCCACGCACACAAAGCCCTACACGATCAAGGCCCGAGCTACCTCAACAACCGCGTCAACTTCTACGCTCCCAAACGCCATCTCCGTTCAGACAGTCACGCCCTCGCCGCCGTCCCCCGCATCCGAAGAACGACAACAGGAGGAAGGTCCCTCTCCTACCTGGCTGCCAAGACCTGGAACTCCCTCCCTCCCGACCTGCGCCTGACCCAGGACCACCTCTCCTTCAGGAAGAAGCTGAAGACCTGGCTCTTCGAGCAGTAGCAGCACTCCCCCCCCCCCCCCCCCCCAGCACCTTGAGACCCTCCGGGTAAGTAGTGTGCTCTATAAATTTCTTGATTGATTGATTGATTGATTGAGAAACATTGAATAAAAACAAGACATGACGTTGACCAAACGGTGTTTGCGATCGTAAGTAAGAACTTGACAAAATGTTAAAAATAAGTAAAGTTGGTACCTTATATCGGACAGTCACCGGTTTTTCCAGTCTTTAAATAGTATCAACGTAAGGTACAGTTAAGCGCAGTCTTGTTCACAGTTACCTTCGGTTTTACAGATTAATATCCTTCAGATCCAAAGTTTCTTTCCACAGCAAGGCAAAATATGTGAAGAATGCCTTGATGAATTAAAACAAAGTGAACAATCAAAAGTACCTTCAAATATGTTTCCAAATCGGTGAAAACAGGCAAAACCAAAATGTGAGTCCAAATCCAATTTTATGTTATGCAGGGGAGTTGATGGTTGTAAAAGCTTGTCCCCAATCAAGCATAGGTCCTCGTCGCCAGTGATAAAAGTACTCAAAATCTTCAAGTTATAAGAGTAGGTTTATTTGTAACAACCATCAACAGCAACAGCTCAGCAACTGGCACAAGTAGCATTGGAATGTCATGCTCAAAGAATCATGCACAGTACTAAACATTCTTTAAAGGAGAAGATACATTACAACAAGAACATTAAAAAGACTGCCCAAAGAGCAAAACTGCCGCAGATCTCAATAAGACAGGCCCTGTGTCAAGTACTAAGGGACTATCGAAACACCCCTCACAGCTCCACAGGACGGTGTACTGCTGAGATAGTGCTGGGCAGATCAAGCAGGACCAGGCTACCGCAGCTGGTAGCAGCAGCCAAGCCAGAGCACAGCATCATTGCCACCAAAGATCAAGAGGCAAAAGAGAACATGAAAATATATGCAGATGCAAGGAGACACGCCACTCTGACGCAACTAAAGCAAGGAGATATAGAGGTGGTGAGGCAGCAGCAGCTGAGGAAATCGGACAGCCCATTCTCAAAGAAGCCCTTAACGGTGACCAAGGTGAAAGGGCCCATGATAACAGCATCAGTAGGACGATATCACATCACGCGAAACAGCTCACATTTCAAGGAACTCAAGATCGTGGATGAAGACGGAGGAGCGATCGCAACAGGAGACAGTCATGAGACAGGATGAGGATACACAGATGGACGACGGAGACACACGGCAGAGAAGAGGGTTCAAAAGACCAAAGAGACCTAGCGCCGAGACGCCCAATTGTTCGCGCTTAATCAAATGTCATAAATAAATAAACAAATATAAATGATTTGAAGAGATGTGATGCAGACGAAGACTCTCTCTATCTCTCTCTCTCTCTCTCTCTCTCTCTCAACAACATTTGGGAGTTGACAATGTCACTGTCTTTTCGGCAACAAAGGGGGAGATGTCGTGACCTGGGCACAGGGCACTAGGACCGTAGACCCTGACTGGAGGGAGGGGGGGCAATGAACCGGACACCCCTTCTGGTCACGGAGTGGGGGGACGGGCAGTCAGCCTGGAACTGGGCAGGAGCAGGACGCAAGACCAAGAGCTGTAACAAAGAGTCAAAAAAGGTACCTGAAAGAAACTGATGACTCCTGCCGTGTTTCAACAATAAAGACATGACACACATGTCAGGCGGTGCCCTGCCGCCAATAAACGGACCATTTTGTCCTTTGATCGCCTTCCTTGGATCTGCTCAGGGCACGAAGGAACACTGTAAACAACACAAGGTGCCCCTCGAGCACTGCGCCCCCCGGAAGTGACGTCCAGCCACAGATCAGAGGCCCCTCGAGCTGTCTGGCTGCAGCCAGAGGCCAATTACCTGCAGCAGAGTCGGCGCTGAGACCCGAGGCGCTAATGACGCCTGTGATGTGAGGGGATCAAGGCGAGCCGTGGCCCCCACCCTGAGGGCGGGGCCCCTGGGACCAGGAGCACAGCAATTACCTGCAAGAAGCGCAGCGGAGGAGGGAGTAACGGGAGGAAGGAGGCAGATCAGAGCTCTGTGTGTGAAAGAAGACAGCAGTGTGGGGACACAAGGTACCAGTGTGTGTGTGTGGGGGGGGGGGGGGGGGGGAGGCAGAGACAGGCAAGGGGTAGCCAGAATATTAACATTCCCCCCGCCCCCTCTTTGAACCAAAGCTCCACTGGCACCAAGCACGGCATGGCAACCCTCCTCGGAAGAGCGTGCCTGTCTCTTCCATCCAATCATCTTTCCTTTCAGCCACGCACTGATATCCACAGTTTTTGTTTTGTTGCAGAGTTTTATATAGCACAAACTTGACCCGAATCGGGTATCTGAGCGCTTTACATAGCACCAGTTGCATTACATGAGGACACATTTGTTTTTTTAAGGCACAGGGAGAGGAAGTGATCTGCCCAGAATCACAGGATGTTTAGCGCCGTTACCGAGACTGGAACCCAGATCCCCAGGTCCGTGGTCGAGCGCCCCAGCCGTTAAGCCAACTCCTCTCCCTCTCCTTTCACCTTCACATTCTATCAACCATTCAGTCTTTCATCTTACATTCACTCTGTCACCATTCCATCTGCCTCTACGTCTCCTCGACCATATCTAAACCTATCCATCAAACATAACCATCCATCATTCACTCAGTCATCCATCCTTTGTTATCTATCCCCTATCTGACAGCCATTCATACAAACATCCATTGTTTCAATCATCCATCCTTTCACTCATCCACCCACCTTTTCTCTCATCCATCATCCACCCTTTCACTGAGCCATCCATCCTTTTACTCATCCCTCCATACTCCCAACCATTCATTTATTCATCCATCCATTTACTCTTTCTTGCTTTCATCCATCAATCCTTCCAGTCACTCATCCATCCACCCTTTAGTCATCCGTCCACCCAGTTAGCTTTTCACTCATCCATCCATTTACCCTTCCATCCAGCCCCTATATATCCTCTCTTTTACTCACCCATCCATCCGTCTACTCATCCATCCTTACATCCATCCTATCACTCATCCATCCTTTCACTCCATCCATCAATCCATCCACTCTTTCACTTTGTGCCTATATTCAGCCTTTTACTCCATCCATCAATCCACTCATCGAGCCATCCATGCAACCTTTCACTCATCACTCATTCTTTCACTCACTCATCCATCCTTTCTATCATTATCCCTTCACCTTTTCCCCATGGACGTCATTTGGATGTAGTCAGGGGTCGCAACTGTGACCTCTAGCTTGCTCCGTGCTACTCCTGGCACTTCCTGAAGCCAGGGTTCACAAAGGAAATGCCAGGAGTAGCAGGGAGCAACCTAGAGGTCATGGCTGTGACCCCTAAATACCTCCAAACAACATCCATGGCATTCACTCATCTATCCACCCTTTTCACTCATCCATCCACCCTTTCACCCATCCATCCACCCATTCTTTAACTCACTCATCCATCCTTTCTGTTGTCAACCCTTCACCCTTACACCATGGACGTCATTTGGGGGTAGTCAGGGATCTCAACTGTGACCTCTAGCTTGCTCCCTGCTACTCCTGGCACTTCCTGAGGCCAGGGGTCATAAAAAGTGCCAGAATAGCACGTGTAGGAAGGTGGATACCTGGCTATATAGTTACCCCAACTTTTTGCCTAGTGTTTCGCTGGTTTTCAACTTAGTTGGCCTGGGATCCAGCTATTCAGGGCCCCAGGCTATCTGCTCTCCCTATAAAATGGACTCCATGTAATTTAGGTACATACCTGATTGGGTATTGGGTCACCTCTCCGAGCCCCTGTATAGTGTACCATAGGTACCCAGTGCACAGGTGCATCCAAGGCCTATGTTATGTTATGTTATGTTAGTATGAATTTGTAGAGCGCAATTTCACCCCAGGGTTTCTTGGTGCTGTGTGCCGCTGGGGAACCCGTCCTGGCCTTTCCTGTGAGATGGTCCCCATTGGGCATCCCCAAGGTGAAGCCAGGCATCCCCGGCAGCGAGGGGGCTGTTGTGGAGATTAAGCAAGCTATTGCCCAGAGTTGCAGCGTGGGACCCATGGTTAGAGAGGCACCGAGGCGAGATTTATCGAGCCCGCTGACATTGGTTCCGTACCCTGCCTCGTCGGGAATTGAACCCTGGTCCCGGGCTGACCTCTGCTTCTGGGTCTGCCGCCTCTAACCGGTGAGCCACACTTCTCTTCGGCCTACCAGGGGCTGCAGCATATATTATGCCACCCCTGGCTGGCCATCCAAACTGACACCACAGGCTGATCACTCAGCTTGTGTAAGGTGGTGTAATCACACCTTACTTAGATATAGTATATCTATATCTACCTTATATGTAGACACATAGTAACGTATAAGTCACTCCTATGGCAGGCCTTAACAATCCTGGAGGCAGAGTGCTTGGTTTTATGTGAGAGGGTGCCCTAGCATGACCTGAGCCCCTCTGCAGCTTTCGGAACCATCTCATTATAGCTGTTCTATGATATAGTCATACCATATACTCTTAAGTGCATTATAATCCTCGCGGTTAATGCTAACTTTGGTTTGGCTTTATCAAAACATGCCGTGTAAGGTGTCAAACACTTTGTAATACTACCTCCCCCCCACTGCCAGTTCTGGTGGTGGGGGTAGCATTCCACCCTTCTAGACGGAAAAGACATGTAGTTACTGCTTTACCCGGTTAAATTTACACAGAGCCTCAGCATCACAAAATGGATGCTGCTGCCACAGACACGAGTCTGACCTCCTGCTGCTGGAGGACACTCCGGCAAGGGAGGCCTGGACAATAGGTTTCCTGTCGAGGGAGGTGCTAGCACCTCCTCAGACAGCCTGTAGTGTATTGGGGCAAGGTGGATTGAATTTAAAGATGCTTTTCCAGACACTGCCTGGGGCACACAAGGTGCTCCATGCATAGCCCAGTTCAAACCAGTTGCTGGGGCACTCCAGCACTGCTCTGGTGCGAAACTGGACAAAGGGAAAGGGGCGTAACCACCCCCTTCCCAGGTCCACCCATAGGAGGGACCTAGCAGGTAATCCAGCCCATTTTGTTAGTATAAAGATAGGAGCTGTGTCCACAGACTTTAGATTATCCTGGAATGAAACTCGGATACGAAACTCTTGGACCTTTGATATTCTATATTGACTAGAAGACTGAAGACATCTCCCTTGTGGTCAAGGAGTGACCACCCTGTGTAAACAGGCACCACCAGTAACTTGCTGGTTTGCTTTGTCGATGCTCCTGCCGGAACCCGTAGACTCAGTGACTCAGGAACTAGACTTCCAGACTTCTCCGACTCCGATTCACATCCACAGCAAAGCTGAGACCCGTGGCGGACACGAGAGACATGGGACCGGACACCGTGGACTTCCTGCATTTTGCTAACTGCTTGACTCCAGAGGTACCCTCGCAGTTGTGCATTGGGGTATAAGAAGCCCCAGACCAGAGCACCATTTTCACAAAAGCTCAGCCCTCCACACTCCACGAGTGCTACGTGGGGCCTGCTCCTGCATTTCAGCTTGATGCATCTTCCCAGTTGCCAGCCTGCTGGCTAGTTAGCTCTCTGAAGAGTTCTTTTTGAATTTACACCACTGGCCTGGTCGCTCCAGGCTTGCTCCAGCTTTCCTCCAAAAGAGAAGCTCTCCAGACCTTGCTGGTCTGACTCAAAGCCAATCTTCACTTCCTGCGTGGGTTGCGGTTGCCAAGGCTTCTTGTGTCCAATCCGGATACCGATACGACAGTCAACTAGATCCTTTGTGGCACAGCTCGAATCCAGCTCCTGGTCATCGTCGACACCTCCTGGTCCTTGTGGCTGCAGAGACAAGCTTCACCTCTTCACCTAAAATCTCCTCGACATCGCCTGATTCCTTCCTGGCCACTGGCTAGTGACCCAGACTCTGTCCCCTCTGCTTTCAGGTTCTCCAGTTCCTCGATCCACCCTTGGATATACCCGGACACTTTTCTTCTGGTCGCCATGCAGTACTTCTTCGCAGATCTCCATAGGAAACATTGACGAAACCCGACACCAAAAGACACCTATGCGCCCGGCTTCCCTGGGTGAGGTAACTCGAGTACTCCAGTGCTCCTGTGGGTATTGACTATCCAAGTGTCCTAGTCTAAAGTGGTTTTGTCGTAGTCCATCCGGAAGTGCCCTAAATCTATAACTTTGTAACTTTTACGTTCTCTATTCTGTCAACGGTAACTCGCGGCTGTGTTTAGACATTGCACGAGTCTCCTGTGGGTCTCCAACTTCCTAACCTTTGGTTGTCTAGTGAAGCCCCAGTGATTCCCTAGGCTCTAGGCCTATTCACTCTGTCTGTAGTGGTCCTTATACCAATATTTTAGTATATGGTTTGTGAGGCCCCTAGGGCAAAACTGTATTTGTGCAACTTATCGTATGCTATTTAAGTAACTTGTGATGTACTTCGATCTCTGACCTCATAAAGAGTTCAGAGGGGTTGTGTTAGAAATAAATACATATATATTTGATATATACCTTGTGTGGTGTCCTTTCATTTGGTATTCAAGGGATCATACTTGGTAAAACGAACAGCTTCACATGCTCTTTGGAGTTTAGCCTAAGACTGCTGGGCCATGCTACCACTAGGGTAACTTGTCTATAAGGTTGACTTTACAACCACCATCAATAAGGGTTGTTTAGACTGGTGCAAGGTGCCCACTAGAATAGTGGACAGAGTATGCCAGGCAAACTTCTCACAGCAGGGAGCAAGCTAGAGGTCACTGCTGCGACTCCTGAATACCTCCAAACAACATGGCGTTCACTCATCTATCCCCCCTTTACATTGATGCATCCACCCATCCTTTAACTCACTCATCCATCCCTTCTGTTACCATCCCTCAACCCTTTCACCATGGACATCATTTGGGGGTTGTCAGGGGTCGCAGCTGTGACCTCTGGCTTGCTACTCCGGGCACTTCTTTTGCGACCCTGTTTGCCTCATCTGTGGCCAGCAGCGCTGAACTGGCCAAAGCAGGCACCGGGGTTTCCCCGGTAGGCCGGAAGGGTGGGGGCCAGTTTTGGACCGGTGGGGCCTGTTTCTTGTTAGTGGGGGACAGTTTTGAAAGGGCTGGTTTGCGATCCGAGTTCGGCCCTGGTGGCCAGGGTTCCCAAAGGAAGTGCCAGGCGTAGCAGGGAGCAAGTTAGAGGCCACAGCTGTGAAGCCTGACTACCTCCAAATGACATCCATGCCTTTCACTTATCGATGCACCCTTTTCACAAATCCATCTGTGGAAAATTAATTCGTATTGATAAACATTGTCTGCGCCATCTTGCCTTTTTCCCAATGCCACACTTTTGTCATACACAGCAGCCATTTTAGATGCCTTGGTCAGACCCACTCTCAGCATGCCGCCGATCCTCAGCACGGCTCCCCACCCTCGCAAGCATCTCCCCCACGCACTGGTCGCCCCCGCTCTCTCCCTCTCTCATGCATGGGCCATAAAAACCCCTCCATCTGCGCTGCTCTTCCCTGGGAATCACACCCCTTGCCTGTTCGACACCTCCCTTTCCTCCTATTTACTGTCACACCCTCTGACACCCCTCTGCTTCCGTGTCCTATTGTCCAGGCCGGTCCCAGGCTATCACTTAGTCCTGAGGATGCAGTTTATGGCCCCAACTATAAAGAATCGCCCCTCTTCAAAGGAGCTACAGTAGATCAAGGCTCCCACCCCATGAGATCCGTCACACCACACGCATTCCGGGAATCGGCGGAATGCCCTGCTGTTTCTGTCGTCTGATGACGATTCTGTATTATGATTGGGGAGGGGATTCTCACTGTAAGGGTGTGTGGGAACGGGTCCAAAGCGGAAGATTCCGGGGATGTCTTTCATACTTCAAAGTACCTTCATTGTAATAAAGAATGTCTTCCTGCCATAAATGCGTGTATAAGAGGCCAGGCCTCGGAGATGCAGTCAGAGCACCTCGAGAAGATTCCCTGTTGGTCTGATCTGATGTGTTCTCCTCCGGAGAGAATAAACCTTTGTTTCCTGCCTTCCGGTCTCCAGCGCCTGCCTCTTCATTGATTCATATTTCTGTGGGATTAGAGGCGACAGCGCCGGGCAATACTTGAGGTTATTTTGTTCGCCGATTGCCCTCCTGCTTTACAATTGGCGTCCCAAGCGTGGGGCCCATCAGCAACACGTGGATCCAGTGGGAGAGGTCCTGACGACAGAGTGAACGACTGCAACGATCGGGAGAGCTCCTGTCCGATAGACCCTCGTCTGACAGCCGATCATCCGAACTTCACTGATTCCGAACCGACCTCTCTTGAGGGATCTACGGTCCTGACTGGGAACCATCAGGAGTGCCGCGGCAATATCGGAGATTGGAGGACGATCGGGCGCTGGACGCGGAAGACAAGAAACAGCCCATGCGGTCCGGGTAAGGTCGTGTAAAAACGACAAATTGCGAAACGATGATGGTTCTTTGAGACATTCACTGCTTACAAACGAGGAAGAGTACAAAATACTCTATCTCCCTTTGTGGACAGTGAAGGGTGGGTAACGCGGACTTTTGTCCCCCTTTGTAATCTGTCGTGCCTATCTTTTCTCCCCACTGTTTGTTTGATTGATTGATTGTCAGGGTAGCTCCCTTTTCTTTGATTGTCAGAATAGCTCCTTTTTTGAGGCATTCCCTGTCTGCAAACGGTGAGGGATAGAAATAGTCTCTCTCCCTTTGCAGATAGTGAAGGATAGGTAACGCGGACCTTTGTCCCCGTTTGTAATCTGCCGTGCCTATCTTCTCCCCACTGATTTTTATTTGGATCTAGTTCTCTTGAAGCATTCACTGTCTGCAAACAACACAGAATAGCAATATTCTGTCTAGTCTTTGCACGTAGTGAAGGATAGGTAGTGCGGACCTTTGTCCCCCTTTGTAATCTGTCATGCCTATCTTCTCCCCACTGAGTGGTAGCTGGTTCAGCCCGGACCGCTTGTTAGAGGTGGATCATCCAGTCCCACTGGAAGGCACCCCTAACAAGGACATTTTCACGAAACATGGATTAGTCGCTATAGCATATAGCAAAATATGGCACAGGTATACGAAGAAGGAACCCCAGAGTCAGTGGCCACTGATAGGATCCTTTGAAGAAAGCATACTAGATGCACTAGATGAAGTTCTAAAAACTCGTAGAACGACACCGACCATGCTAGACAGCATTGGCCTGTGGCGCAAAGAAGCAGTACAGCGGAAAAAGAAAGAGGAAGCTAGGATAGACAAGGAGCTACGTAAAGCAGCCCACCTAGCCGCAAAGAAACTAGAGGAAGAAATAAAGGAGAGAGAGGAAGCTAAGCGGAAACGAGAAACCGAAACATCGAGTCAGTGTCCTGTTAGAACACCCTCTGTGCTCTACCCTGAATTACCCTCGAAACAGCGAGCCAACGATGATCTCTTATTAGGTCCTCCTATCATCTACATGCCCCCTCCATATGCCCCTTCCCAACCTTCAGCGCAACACTCGCTGCCCCCAAGCACAGGTGAGAGTAGCACCAGGGCCTCGACCCCATGACCTCTGCACCGGCCGAACCCCTTGTACCAGATACAAATCAAGCAGCAATTTTAGATGACCATGAGGCCCGAAAGACAGATCTCACGAGATCGAACAGGTTGAGCAAAGATGAGCGAGCAGGGATTGACAAGGTAGTCAGGACACTAGCAGAACGAAAGGAGAGTGAGGAACACATCATGGATATATTCAACTCATATACGGGAAGCCACAGACGACACTTTGTCGTACGATTGTGTTATCATGTCCTAAATGCTTATGAGGACCGGTATCGAGACAAAGGTCCCGAGAGCCTAACGACTCTGTATAGAAAAGTCGATATCGGGGAAGAGGGCGAGTGTGACGTGACGGACCTCCTTGCGCGTACGCTTGAGGTTTTCCGCCACCTCACTGAATCAGAGTTGGAAGCTAAACCTTTGACACCTGCCGATAAGAGAGGCTGCCCCCTACTGGGTTCCCCCATGAGGTCAGGGAACACACAATGATGTTAACCACGTGGATGCTAGAGGGAGGGTAGTGTACAACTGGGTCTACCAACCATGGGATCGGCAGGATATTCTGACGTTCCGAAAATCTCTGCCTGATTTACGGAAAAACCCCACTGCCTTCTACACTGAACTAGGTACAGCCTTAGGTTCCACTATCATGACCCTAGCGGACATCGATTTGTTCTTCGGGTTATATCTGCCAGCTGATGTGTGGAAGCAGATCCGCAAGGTCGACCACCTTGAGCTGTTCGGACATACCTGGAGACAACTCGATGAGATCGACAAGCAACGAGGAGCCGGACAGAAACCCGTAACGGCTATTCTTGAACTCCCGGGCAAGATCGTCCAGAAACTCAAGACCTTAATTCCCGAGAAGAAAATAGACTGGTCAATAGTGACGGCCTGTAGAAAGAAACCACAAGAAGACGCTTCGGAATACTTTTCTAGGTTCGAAACAGTGTTCTCCGACTACAGCGGCCAAGATATGACCACTGCAACCGGACACCACTTGTTCGTCCAGAACTTTGTGAAGGGTCTTGTGCAAGAGGTTTCTCAAAAGCTGCAAGCGAGCGAAAGCAGCTGGGCAGCCTCTAAACCCGCGGCTATCCTCCAGATGGCCCAATACTATGAGCATCAGAAAAATGAGAACGACAGGGCATCCGAACGTAAAAAGAAGGAGTTGAAAGAGAGGGTCATGATAGCTCAACTGCAAGGGGTGACGATAGGTAGGGAACCTTCCAAAGGAAACTACCAGTCGACAGCCCCTAAAAATACACCCTCCAGAGAACGAGCGCCCGTACCCTATGCAGGCCGAAGGGACTTAGATGAAAACCAATGCGCGTTTTGTAAGGGATACGGCCACTGGAAGTCGCAGTGCCCGGTCCTTCATGAAACAAACAAGAACCAAGAGGCTAGGGACGAGTCAAACGGACAAAGGAACAGGAACCAGGGACGGGGACACACCAATGACGTTAGCTATGACAGATCAAGCCGACCTAACACCTTTGACCGCCCACGACAGAATCAGTATCAGCAGTCCGATTGCGAGAACGCCCACGACTTCGCATAGGACAGCCAGGGACAATGGAGGGATCCAGTCGAGCTTTGTGTTGACCAGCAAGGTCCTTATGTCACTGCTAAGGTCCTGGGTACGAAGTCCCCATTTTTGGTGGACACCGGGGCAACACGTAGTGCGTTATTCAAACAACTGATTCCAAGGGCACCCTTGTCTGGCTCACATGTGACATCAATAGGCTTTGATGGAACACCCTCTACTAATCCCTTATCTGCACCAATTCCCTTTGACTTAGAGAACAACATCACGGACACAACCTTCCTGCTATCCTCCAACACCCCCGACGCCATTATGGGTCTTGACCTCCAGAAACATTTTCGAGCCACCATTCGATGTTCCCCAGACGGAGTACGAGTCATACTATACGATAACCAGAATCTGTTCAGGCCTTGTCCCACCCGACGCATGTTTTCCATCACTAACGCTGACCTGTCCCTACTAGACACTTTACCATCGTACCATTGGGCCAAGACCGACTCAGATGTAGGACGCATGATGATAGACCCTGTACACATCACAGTACGACCTGACGCTACGCTCCCAAAACTTCCACAATATCGGATATCGTCCGAGGGCGAGAAGGCACTGGTAGAAATCATCCAATCCTTAGTTGATGCAGGAGTGGTAGAGGAAGTAGTCAGCAACGTCTGCAATAGCCCTATCCTACCCATTGTTAAGAAACAAGGCGAGGGAGATGAGAAGGCTTATCGCTTCATCATTGACCTCCGAGAGGTGAACAAAGTAGTCGTACCTCAGTACCCAGTAGTCTCCGACATCACCACTATCTTGACCCTGATCCCCTCCACCGCCACTGTCTTCACCGTCATAGACCTCAAAAATGCTTTCTTTTCCATCCCCATCCACCCAGACAGCCGATACCTCTTCGGCTTCACCCTAAAAGCCCGTTCGTATAGATTCTGTAGAGCACCCCAGGGCTACACTGAGAGCCCCAGCATCTACAGCCAGGCTCTCAAGAGGCAGCAGGACGCGGTCCAGCTCCCGGACGGAGTGGTGTTAATCCAGTTTGTCGACGACATTCTCCTGGCTGCCGATACTACTCCACTTGCCATCACAGCCACCATCCAACTCCTGCACTTCCTCGCAGAGAACGGTCACAAGGTCTCCAAGAAGAAGCTGCAGTTCTGCCAACCCCAGGTGACATACTTAGGCCACCTCCTGTCCAAAGACGGGAGGAAGCTCACACCCGATCGGATCTGGGCCATCCTAGAGACCCCTGTTCCCAAAACTCAGAAACAAGTCCGCTACTTAGTAGGCCTCACGTCCTTCTGTCGACAGTGGTTGCCGAACTTTAGTCTCATAATCAAACCTCTGCTCTCTTTGTTAGCGAAAGATGTCCCCTTCCCACTCCCTTGGACCCCTGAATGCCAATCCTCCTTCCAAGAACTACGAGATGCCCTTTGCTCGGCCCCTGTCCTAGGAACCCCCTACTATACCAAGCCCATCTCCCTCTTCACCCACGAAAGGGAGGGGTGCGCTTTGTCTGTCCTGACACAACCCATAGGTTCCAAACAATGCCCTTGTGCCTATTTCTCTGCCACTCTTGACCCCGTAGCCAGGGCTCCGCCCGCCTGCCTCCGAGTGGTAGCTGCCGCTGCCATCTCTATCCGACAAAGTGAGGGGATCGTACTTTCGAATTCCCTCACTGTGCTGGTCCCCCATGCTGTCGACACCCTCCTGAACCAGACCAAGACCCAGCACCTGACTAGCGCACAACTGACTGGTTACGAATTGACTCTGCTTGCACCCCACATCACACTGAAACGATGTACCACTTTGAACCCTGCCACTCTGTTGCCACTCCCCGATGACGACCCCAATGTGTCCCCTATGCATGACTGTGTGACCCTCACGGACGAACAAACTAGAAGTAGAGCTGACCTCTGTGGCACTGCTATCCCAGACCCTGATGGAGAGCTATGGGTAGATGGCTCGTGCATTAAGCTCCCCGACGGCACGACCTCGGCTGCCTATGCAGTCACCACAGCCCGGACGGTAGTTGAGACGGCCCGCATCACCCAACGGTCCGCACAAGCAGCAGAACTGATTGCCCTCACACGAGCATGCATCCTAGCAGCAGGCACAGTTGCAAACATTTACACTGACAGCCAGTATGCCTTCGGGGTGGTTCATCATTTTGGACTCTTATGGAAAGAAAGGGGATTCCTGACTTCACATGGCACACCCATCCTTCACGGAGATCTAGTCTCTGCCCTAACCGAAGCAGTCCTCCTCCCCAGGCGGTTAGCGGTGATTAAATGCCAGGCGCACAAGAAAGTAACAGATCTCATTGGACAGGGGAACGCACTAGCTGACATCACAGCTCGGACCACAGCCGAGAATAGGACGACCACACGCATGTACGTGACTAGGTCACAGACGGAGAAATGGAAGGACGCTAGAGAACACATTAGGGACATACAGATGGCCTGCTTCCCCCAAGAACCGACTGAATGGGCACGGGTGGGACTGAAAGATGATGAAGGCTGCTGGCTGACAAAGGACACAAACAAATGGTTGCTACCCAATTCCTACTTGATCCCCATACTGACTATGGCACACTCCCCAGCACACATAGGATCTGCCCCCATGATTGAACTCATCTCCCGAGTCTGGCACAACGACAAGATTCCCGATTCTGCTAGATGCCTAGTTCAGCAATGCTTAATCTGCTTGCAACACAACCCAGGGAAAGGAACTGTTGTCCCACGGGGTGGGTTCGGGGTCCCCGACCATCCCTTTGAAGTCCTACAGATGGACTACATTCAGCTAGAACGTTGTCTAGGTTTGAAGTACGTCCTTGTTGTCGTGTGCGCCTTCAGCAAATGGGTGGAGGCCTACCCCACACGCGACAACACTGCCATGACTACTGCCAGAATCCTGTTAAAAGAGTTTTTCCCCCGATATGGCCTTTGTCGGATTTTATGGAGTGACAACGGCCCCCACTTCATGGCTGAAGTTATCCAACTTATCCTAAAAGGGTTGGGTGTAAAACAGAAATTTCACGCAGTCTTCCACCCCCAATCTGCAGGCCTGGTCGAGCGACACAACGCCACACTCAAGCTAAAAATCTCTAAGATTGTTGCCTCCACCGGACTGAAGTGGCCTGACGCCCTCCCATTGGCATTGCTATCAATGCGCTCCACCCCCACTAAGCACCACTTGACCCCCTACGAAGTAGTATTCGGGCGACCAATGAACATTTGGGCGGCGCCTAGGCCAACTTCGATTCATGACGTCCCAGACGTCCTAATGTCTGACTATCTGTACACCCTCACTAAAACCTTAACTGTCATTCATCAGCAGGTGCTGCAAGCCATCCCAGACGCTTCCAGGGGCCCAGGACACGACATTCGCCCAGGGGATCACGTCTTGATCCGCAACTTCCAGCGTGCCATAAGCTTGGAACCTCGGTGGACGGGCCCCTGGCAAGTGCTAATCACTACACGGACGGCCCTTCGAGTGGAAGGCAAGCGTCACTGCGTGCATGCGCACCATTGTAAACGCATCCCATCAACCCTGACGACGGAAGAAGACATCGCGACTCAAGAAGAGCTCCTGACAAAAGACAAACCATCATTGAGCTGTTATACCGACACAGAAGCACTCGAACTGGCAAAGTTTCCCGATCCCACTGTGCCGTCCAGAGAAGGGTACAACCTACGTAAAAAGGGAGGAGCTTCGGCAAAGCAGACCACTGACTAGGTGAAATTCCAGAGCGGTAGCCTAACACACTCAAGGCTGCCCGAAGAGAAGTCAGAGGAAGTCGGTGGTTCTGCCCGCTACCGAGCACTCTGAAGATGAGGGAAGCGCCCGATTCCCCAATGATGGAAGCAACCGGATATCCGAAGATGACCTACCGAAACCCAAAACCCGACAAGCTGCACAGCTCAAAGACTATAGCCATTTTCATTACCCTTCTCTTTTGCCTCCTCCTCATGACAACCTTCTGGATCGTCGAAGAAAGCACACCCGCTCACAAGACGTTGCTCCCCACTGAACTGCCGGCAACTACCAAGGAACACTTCCTGGTTGCCCTTTCACCACAGCTCTGAGAAAGGCGCAGGGAGTTCTGGAATAACTCCTTTGTACAGCTGCTGCACCAACACAACCTTGCTGCTAATGCCACTAACTGCTGGATTTGCGGGCTGCTGCCTCATGCAACCGGAGTCCGGACACTCCATCCCATTTATTCCTTCGCCTTTCTCCATCCACGGCTCCTGTCTTGCCTGGCTGATCCTTCTGCAAGAAAGCTTTAAAGACAATGCCACTTCGGAAAGAACTGTTTCGCATTTCTACCACGGGGTATGGCTGAATAAGACTGGGCGAACCGCTACTCCTTTTTGCCCTCTGTCCTCTGGTGCCTCCATTCACATGGACATCCCTGCCAAAGAGCGAGTGGAAATGCAGGTGTTCCATAACCCAGCCAGAGCCACTTTCTCCTACCTCCAAAAACGAACAGCCGCCACTCTGACTGTGGCCCTGTCTGTCGTCAACGTCTCGGGCCTTGTATGCATCGAAGGCCTGGGAACACAACTGGTGGGCCACAGCGCCTGCGCCATCACCAGAACACTGGATTCATCCGACCCTCCCTCCTTTGTTACTTCTCCAAATATGTACTTTGTTTGCGGCACCAAAGCGTACACCTGGCTCCCCAAAGGTTGGGGGGGCACATGCTACATTGCCTTCATTCTTCCACCTACGTATGTGGCCCCGACAAGCCACCA
Organism: Lissotriton vulgaris; assembly: GCF_964263255.1. NCBI lineage: Eukaryota > Metazoa > Chordata > Amphibia > Caudata > Salamandridae > Lissotriton > Lissotriton vulgaris. The sequence goes on from NW_028240902.1 coordinate 475,400, forward strand.
CCGGCAAAAGCGTGCAAGGGACATCGACCAGGCCGACTCTACAGGAGCACAGTTCTTGGACGCCGCGAAGGGACTTGTGCCATTCTGGGGTCCGATGGCGAACAGCCGAGCCATCCGACATTTGACCCAAGCAGTTGAAACCACTATGAACATCACAGCCGGCATCTTGAACAATAACACCGCAGAGCTTCAGGCAGTCCGCCTGGTGGCTCTTCAGAACCGCCTCGTTCTAGACGTAGTTCTGGCAGACCGAGGAGGAGTATGCCGCATCATTGGGTCCAGCTGTTGCACCTACGTGCCAGACAATTCACCTTCTGTTTACAAGGCCATCGAACACCTCCATAGACTGTCCTCTGAAGTACACCAAGAACAAGAAGGATGGTCGCTTGGGAGCTGGTTCTGGGACTCACTGAAGGCCTGGGGGTGGAGGTTGTTCACATTCATTCTAATCCCGATTGTGGTGCTATGTGGGTGTTGTTTGAGTATCCAATGTTTACCTCCTCTGTGTTCATTATTCTCAAATTGCATTTGCCCAAAGACTTTGGACTTACAGACTGAACATATGAAAGCTTTGTACGATGCAGAAATACGTGGTATTATGGGGATCGACCCCAATTAACAAGTTGGCGAGAAATGTTAAAAGGGAGGACTGTGGAAAATTAATTCGTATTGATAAACATTGTCTGCGCCATCTTGCCTTTTTCCCAATGCCACACTTTTGTCATACACAGCAGCCATTTTAGATGCCTTGGTCAGACCCACTCTCAGCACGCCGCCAATCCTCAGCACGGCTCCCCACCCTCGCAAGCATCTCCCCCACGCACTGGTCGCCCCCGCTCTCTCCCTCTCTCATGCATGGGCCATAAAAACCCCTCCATCTGCGCTGCTCTTCCCTGGGAATCACACCCCTTGCCTGTTCGACACCTCCCTTTCCTCCTATTTACTGTCGCACCCTCTGACACCCCTCTTCTTCCGTGTCCTATTGTCCAGGCCAGTCCCAGACTATCACCTAGTCCTGAGGATGCAGTTTATGGCCCCAACTATAAAGAATTGCCCCTCTTCAAAGGAGTTACAGTAGATCAAGGCTCCCACCCCATGAGATCCGTCACACCACACGCATTCCGGGAATCGGCGGAATGCCCTGCTGTTTCTGTCGTCTGATGACGATTCTGTATTATGATTGGGGAGGGGATTCTCACTGTAAGGGTGTGTGGGAATGGGTCCGAAGCGGAAGATTCCGGGGATGTCTTTCATACTTCAAAATACCTTCATTGTAATAAAGAATGTCTTCCTGCCATAAATGCGTGTATAAGAGGCCAGGCCTCAGAGATGCAGTTAGAGCACCTCGAGAAGATTCCCTGTTGGTCTGATCTGATGTGTTCTCCTCCGGAGAGAATAAACCTTTGTTTCCTGCCTTCCGGTCTCCAGCGCCTGCCTCTTCATTGATTCATATTTCTGTGGGATTAGAGGCGACATCGCCGGGCAATACTTGAGGTTATTTTGTTCGCCGATTGCCCTCCTGCTTTACACATCCACCCTTTCTCTCGTCCATCCATTCACTCTTTCACTCATCTATCACCCATCCATCCTTTCACTCTTTTAGCCATGCATCTATCCATCCACTCTTTCACTCACCCATCCATTTACAAATTCGCTTCAACATACATTTATCAATTTACTCTTTTGTCCATCCATCCATTCATCCACCCAGAGTAAAGAACAGAAGCACACAGGGAGCAGGCCGGACAATCAGTGGCACAGAGTACAGGGAAGGGTCCCAGAGTGGCCAGACTCTGGAGCAAGGGTGCAGGGGAGATGCTCAGAGAGACAGTCAATGACATAGTGTGAGACTGAGGCCAGGCTCAGCATCCATTGAAGAGGAGGGGGGCTTGGAGAGACAACACCCTTCAGCCAGAGTACAGGGAAGGGCCCCAGAAAGGCCAGGCTCTACAGCCAGAGTACAGGGAAGGGCCCCAGAGAGACCAGACTCTACAGCCAGGGTACAGGGAAGGGCCCCAGAGAGACCAGACTCTACAGACAGGGTACAGGGAAGTGCCCCAGAGAGACCAGGCTATGCTCCAGTATACAGGGAGGGGCCCCAGAGAGGCCAGACTCTACATCCAGGGTGCAGGGAAGGGCCCCAGAGAGGCCAGACTCTACAGCCAGAGTACAGGGAAGGGCCCCAGCGACGCCAGGCTCTACAGCCTGGGTACAGGGAAGGGCCCCAGAGAGACCAGGCTATGCTCCAGTATACAGGGAGGGGCCCCAGAGAGGCCAGACTCTACAGCCAGGGTGCAGGGAAGGGCTCCAGAGAGGCCAGGCTCTACATCCAGAGTACAGGGAAGGGCCCCAGAAAGGCCAGGGTACAGGGAAGGGCCCCAGAGAGATAAGACTCTACAGCCAGGGTACAGGGAAGGGCCCCAGAGAGGCCAGGGTACAGGGAAGGGCCCCGGGGAGACTAGGCTCCACAGCCAGGGTACAGGGAAGGGCCCCAGAGAGGCCAGGCTCTACGGCCAGGGTACAGGGAAGGGCCCCAGAGAGGCCAGGGTACAGGGAAGGGCGCCAGAGAGATCAGACTCTACAGCCAGGGTACAGGGAAGGGCCCCAGAGAGGCCAGGCTCTACAGCCAGGGTACAGGGAGGGGGCCCAGAGAGGCCAGACTCTACAGCCAGGGTACAGGGAAGTGCCCTGGAGTGGCCAGGGTACACGGAGGGCCCCAGAGATGCCAGACTCTACAGCCAGAGTACAGAGAAGGGCCCCAGAGAGACCAGACTCCACAGCCAGGGTACAGGGAGGGCCCCAGAGAGACCAGACTCCACAGCCAGGGTACATCGAGGGCCCAGAGATGCCAGGCTCTACAGCCAGAGTACAGGGAAGGGCCCCAGAGAGATCATGCTCCACAGCCAGGGTACAGGGAAGGGCCCCAGAGAGGCCAGACTCTACAGCCAGGGGACAGGGAAGGGCTCCAGAGAGACCAGAGAGACCAGGCTCTACAGTCAGGGTACATGGAGGGGGCCCAGAGAGGTAGGGTACAAGGAAGGGCCCCAGAGAGGCGAGACTCTACAGCCAGGATACAGGGCAGAGTCCCCAGAGAGTCCAGACTCTCCAGCCAGGGTACAGGGAAGGGCCCCAGAGAGACCAGACTCTACAGCCAGTGTACAGGGAAGGGCCCCAGAGAGACCAGGTTCTACAGCCAGGGTACAGGGAGGGCCCCAGAGATGCCAGACTCTACAGCCAGGGTACAGGGAAGGGCCCCAGAGAGACCAGACTCTACATCCAGGATACAGGGAAGGGCCCCAGAGAGACCAGGTTCTACAGCCATGGTACAGGGAGGGCCCAGAGAGGCCAGACTCTACAACCGGGGTACAGAGAAGGGCCCCAGAGAGATAGGACTCTACAGCCAGGGTACAGTGAAGGGCCCCAGAGAGGCCAGGGTACAGGGAAGGGCCCCGGGGAGACTAGGCTCCACAGCCAGGGTACAGGGAAGGGCCCCAGAGAGGCCAGGCTCTACGGCCAGGGTACAGGGAAGGGCCCCAGAGAGGCCAGGGTACAGGGAAGGGCGCCAGAGAGATCAGACTCTACAGCCAGGGTACAGGGAAGGGCCCCAGAGAGGCCAGGCTCTACAGCCATGGTACAGGAAGGGGGCCCAGAGAGGCCAGACTCTACAGCCAGGGTACAGGGAAGCGCCCTGGAGTGGCCAGGGTACACGGAGGGCCCCAGAGATGCCAGACTCTACAGCCAGAGTACAGAGAAGGGCCCCAGAGAGACCAGACTCCACAGCCAGGGTACAGGGAGGGCCCCAGAGAGACCAGACTCCACAGCCAGGGTACATCGAGGGCCCAGAGATGCCAGGCTCTACAGCCAGAGTACAGGGAAGGGCCCCAGAGAGATCATGCTCCACAGCCAGGGTACAGGGAAGGGCCCCAGAGAGGCCAGACTCTACAGCCAGGGGACAGGGAAGGGCTCCAGAGAGACCAGAGAGACCAGGCTCTACAGTCAGGGTACATGGAGGGGGCCCAGAGAGGCAGGGTACAAGGAAGGGCCCCAGAGAGGCGAGACTCTACAGCCAGGATACAGGGCAGAGTCCCCAGAGAGTCCAGACTCTCCAGCCAGGGTACAGGGAAGGGCCCCAGAGAGACCAGACTCTACAGCCAGTGTACAGGGAAGGGCCCCAGAGAGACCAGGATCTACAGCCAGGGTACAGGGAGGGCTCCAGAGATGCCAGACTCTACAGCCAGGGTACAGGGAAGGGCTCCAGAGAGACCAGACTCTACATCCAGGATACAGGGAAGGGCCCCAGAGAGACCAGGTTCTACAGCCATGGTACAGGGAGGGCCCAGAGAGGCCAGACTCTACAGCCGGGGTACAGAGAAGGGCCCCAGAGAGACCAGACTCTACAGCCAGGGTACAGGGAAGGGCGCCGGAGAGACCAGACTCCACAGCCAGAGTACAAGGAAGGGCCCTAGATAGGCCAGGCTTTACAGCTAGGGTACAGGGAAGGGCCCCAGAGAGGCCAGACTCTACAGCCAGAGTACAGGGAAGCGCCCTAGAGAGGCCAGACTCTACAGCCAGGGTACCGAGAAGGGCCCCAAAGAGACCAGACTCTACAGCCAGGGTACAGGGAAGGGCCCCGGAGAGACCAGACTCCACAGCCAGAGTACAGGGAAGGGCCCCGGAGAGACCAGGCTCCACAGCCAGAGTACAGGGAGGGCCCCAGACACGCCAGGCTCTACAGCCAGGGTACAGGGAAGGGGCCCAGAGAGACCAGACTCTACAGCCAGGGTACAGGGAGGGGGGCCAGAGAGGCCAGGCTCTACAGCCAGGGTACAGGGAGGGCCCCAGAGAGGCCAGACTCTACAGCCAGGGTACAGGGAGGGGGGCCAGAGAGGCCAGGCTCTACAGCCAGGGTACAGGGAGGGCCCCAGAGAGGCCAGACTCTACAGCCGGAGTACGGGGAGGGCCCCAGAGAGGCCAGACTCTACAGCCGGAGTACAGGGAGGGCCCCAGAGAGGCCAGCACATCAGACCATCAGTTACAGTCATATGTGGTGAGCCGAGCGGCATTCATCAAACTCCTCATACATTGCCCCAACTTGCTATGTAAATGCTCTGTTTTTCCTGGAGATATTAACCAGATGTACGATTCAAACTTTATTCAAAAACATGGACATCGAATAAGAACCACAAACGGATAATAATCTATTGAGTAACCCATGCTTACGAAGGATGCCAGAAATTAACACATGTTCCACTTTAATGATAATGAAGTTTATTTGCATAAGTTAATTAAAACCATTTCATTACAATAAAATACCATTATAAAAAGGAAGCTGTAGAAATGAATAAAAAATGTAGACTGGCTAGAATCTTAGGGCCAGATGTATCAAGGCTTTTGCGACTCGCAAAGGCCGAAATTCACAGAATTTCGGCCTTTGCGACTCGCAAACGGCCGATTTGCGATTTTTGTTATGTATCAAAAAATCACAATTTAAGGAATCGTAATTATTTGCGATTCCTTGTTTTGCCATAGCATTTAAGGAATCGCAAAATTTGCTTAAATGATATGTATGACACATTTTTGGTTTGCGAATTTGTGTTAAGAAATCGCAATTTACCACCAACTTGTAGTTGGTGGTAAATTGCGATTTCTTTTAAAAATGCCCTAATTGACATTTGTAAGGGTGGCATGTGACACTCATACATGCCCATAGGGCATGTATGTGTAGGGCATGTATGTGTGCCACATGCACACACACATGCACACACATGTAGATTTGAGGGGTGCAGCAGGGTGTCTTTGAGACACCCCTGCACCCTTGAAATAATTCTCAAATTGCGATTAGCAATTTGCGAATTCGCAATTTGAGAATTATTGCACTATCATTCCTATGGGCCTCCTGGCCCATAGGAATGCATTGGGAATTATTCTTTATTTGCGAATTCGCAAAATGCGAATTCGCAAATAAAGAATAATAAGGAATCGCAAAAAAATTGCGATTTTGTACATACATACCGTTTTGCGAATTCTAAATAGCGATTCGCAAAAAATCGCTATTTAGGATTCGCAAAACGGTATCTTGATACATCTGGCCCAGTGGTACATAAAAAGATACCAGTTTCTCTCGGGTCCAATTAAAGCGAGTTTTCTGCGTCGGGCAGTGCAGTTGGCCCTTGCGTCAAGGTTTGTGATTGGGGCGATGACTTCTGGTTCTGTGTAAGAGGGTGTGAACTGCTCACCGGGCCGTGCCAGGAACCTGAGTCGCCAGCATCGGTCCTCCATCTCTGCCGCCCTCTCCGTTCGGCAGCGCGTGTTTCACCCACGGTCCCGACGCGCTGGTAAAGTGCACGTGCTCTGAGCCATCCTGTGGTCCACTTTAGGTACAAAGGGAAGCCCTGTATAAGCAAGAAACGAAGGGGTGCAAACAGGTATCAGCAGTTACCATGACAACAGCACATCCTTCAAGCACTGAGAGTGTAAGAGACAGTCAGTGGTGATAGCATATCATAAGTCAAGAGCGATAGGCCGATGAAAGCCTACGTGGGTCTGACAGGAAGCCTCAGATTCGAACCCAGCTGCCAAGCCTTGGCCTGGAATGTGATATACACATGTTTGCAAAAAGTCACGAAAACACATGTGGGGCCGTTCGAAAGTTCCAAAGTAACTGCAGATCCCCAAAGTCCATCACCCAAGGAACCAAAACACCAGGGCAGAGCTTCCTTCGGGGCCTTTGGATAGAAAGGAAGGCGCATAGAAGGCCGGCTGGGCACTGTGCACTGTCTCACATGCTCACTCATGCACTTACATAGGTACATCCGGTGATTCTTGTACCCCCCAAGGGCATGGACAACAAATCAATGAAATGCCAGCGGAAGTGACATCACACAACTTCCGATCCCTGTGGCATCACAGGAAGTGACATCATAGGATCGGGTGTCTACCCAGCAAATGATACCACATGACTTTTTACCCTGATGAAATCACCTGATTCACATGACTAAAGTGAAGAACCCTGTGAATTGAAAGATTAATACAATTCCACAACAGTTGGTAAAGCAGTTACATGACTAGCTTATTTTTCAAAAATATTGTAACTAATATGAAGACATAATATGTCAGGATTGCGCCCCCTATCTACCCATGTGCAAACGGTACATGCCAAAGACAGCAGTGCAATCACAGGCTAAAACCCTAGACTCAGCAAGTGAATGGCTGACTTCGGCCACACAACTCCCCTGCCAACATGTGTTAAACAATTCAAACACATCTATTCGTATGAAAAAATGTAACCACGTTCTATGATAAATTAAATGTGAATTTGTACATACAAACTCTTTGTTTTATATAGCACATAAAAACAGGACAAAAAATTACATTTTTAGGATCTTGTACAATGCCTCATGCCACTTAGAGGTTCTTCTTGCTCGGGGGGAGTGATAAATATTTATAATGTGTAGAGCAAGAAATGTAGATTTCTCACAACCTGGTGGGCAGAAAATCTGTATTTTATTAAAGACATGGAGGCTACGATTATGCAAAACTCTTTTACTGGCCTCTCACAGCAGGAACAATTGAAGGAACATTCCAACAAAGTATAAGTCCCAGCAACAGGCACCATCTTCCTTCTTCCAGGGCTATGAACAAGATAACTGCAACATAGAAATAAACTTCCACAAGAAATACTCCTCCAATGGCATTCTAATTCAAAACTTCCTAATGTGAAAGGAAATGGACACCAAATGTGCTATTTCAACAGGGTAGGTACCCATGCGGTGGGATAATCTTAGCATCAGTGTCTGTAAAAAAAATCCAAACTTTTCTGTCCAGCAGTCTGTGAAAATTCTACAATTAATATCAAAACACGGAGGCTAACATTAAACAAGCTTAAAGTGCTGTTCACACATTATCAGTAGCATTTCCAACAGGTCTAAAGTAGTATAAACATATTCTCATTAGACCAATCTGCAGCTGTTAGGATGATCTGCAAACCATCCCCTAAGAAAAAAGCTTTCTACCTAAGGGTAAGAGCCCCAAATCTAGTGGCACCCACACCACCCTCTCTATTACTTCTTTCACCGATCATGCCAAGGTAGGGTAGACACTGCCCAATGGGGCATTCTGTGTGAAATCAATAACCGTGCAACACCATTCCTCAAAATTGATGCTCTTTTCCCACACTCCTCAAGCATTTAACCAAACAACGCCTGTCATTCGACTCAAAGTAAGGGTAGGAAACAGTGGTAGACCGTGTCTCTGTTCTACTCCCTCAGGCTGATGGGCCTTGCTGTGACATCGAGAGCCCTTATGTCGGAAGTCCGCCTAAACGACACCAGACAGAGTAAAACCATCCGTTTCTAAAAAATATGTTTTAATGACAGAGTACTAATCCCAATTTGTTAAATCCTGTAAGATACCTCTGAAATCCCACATGGAAGTGTACGACACTGTAGGAGGGTTCAGGACGCCCATGCTACGCATGTTTTTTTCTTAGTCTGTAAGCGCTGGCCAACAGACACGCCATCCACCAAGCAATGTCCGGCCGTTGTAGCAGACCCGTAGACATTCACTGTCCTGTAGGACAAACCTGAGCCAAACAGCTCTGTTAGGTACTTAATCACATGCACTAAATCAGTTGCAACAGGAACCTAGTCCTGTCAACCACATCAACTAACCCATTAACTAAGCCAGTAGATATGCATCCTTGTCCCAGATGCCCAAGTGCTAAGGTGAGCGGTCCCATCCTAGCAGCTGTACCGGAGATTTCCAGTGAAGAGCTTGCCAGATTATGTGGCAAAGTTAAATCTGGGTCGCCCTCGGACCCTATGAGGCCGGCACAATTCATCGAGTCTCTGGCGCTCTTTCAGCAACCGCTAGGGCTTATACTCAACCTGTCTTTTTCTACGGCCAGAGTTCCTATGGCCTGGAAACAGGCTTGGGTTTCTTTCTCCCATCATTAAGAAACCCACGCTGGATCCTTCTACATCGGAGAACTTTAGACCAATCTCCCTTCTCCCGTGGGTAGCTAAGATTGCAGAGGCCCATGTAAATAATATTCTATCTCAATACATGAGCCACAATGACATTCTGGATCCATCCCAAAACGGCTTTAGGCCGGACCATAGTACTGAGTCCGCCCTACTAGCCACGACTGAACATCTGATGACGATCCTTGATGCCGGTCAGAGTGCAGCGCTGGTCCTGTTGGATCTCAGCGCTGCCTTCGACACGGTGTCTCAAGACATTCTCCTGTATCGTCTGGAGGCAGTAGGGATCAGGGGAACCGCCCTAGAATGATGCATATCATTTCTGAAAGAAAGATCCTTCAGGATATCGGCGCCGCCATTCCTCTCTCAATCCCATTCCATCGGTCAGGGGGTCCCTCAGGGCTCGGCATTAAGCCCGTTTCTGTTCAATCTATATGCTCAGTCACTCGTGGCTGTGGCAAAGGAGTGGGACCTAACGATGGTATCATATGCCGATGATACCCAGCTTGTCATCACCTTAGCTGAAGGACCATCTACATCGGCCACTAGGTTCAGAGACGGGATGGCAGCAGTAGCCCAATGGATGGCAGACATCTGTCTACAGCTGATTGCGAGCAAAACTGAGGTCCTACTGGTAGGGAAGAACTTCTCCCTCTGGAATGAGCACTGGTGGCCGGCCTCGCTGGGGATTTTGCCAACGCCAAAGACTCTAGTTAATATAAGAACTTAGGAGTCTGGATGGACTCCGCGCTTGGCTTTCAGACCCACACTAAGAGAGTGGCAGCCACTTGTGTTGGCTTGTTAAGAGGTCTTAATCCTCTCCTGAAGTTCTTCGATCCAGCAGTCCGGTAGCTCATTGTCCAATCCACTATACTATCGCGCCTGGACTATGCCAGTGTGCTGCTTTTAGGGGCTAACAAAGCTGAGATACAGCGACTCCAACGAGTCTAAAACTCGGCAGCAAGAACTCTGGTTGGACTTCCTTGTCGGTGCTCGGCTAGAGCTACGATCAGAAGGCTGCACTGGCTTCCGATCAATGCCCGGATCCAGTTCAAAGCTCTTTGTCTGGCGTTCAAAATTCTAAAATCCGGGAGTCCGGAACTTTTGCGCCCATTTCTGATCCCGTCTGTTCCCCAGCTAAGCTTGCGCTCACTGGGACAACACTTGGTGATCGTACCACGGACCAAACTCTGCCGAATCGGTGGTCGTTCTTTTCGGGTCATGGCAGCCACGCTGTGGAATTCCTTGCCGGTCCACACTCGCGGATTGGAGGATCTGCTTGCCTTCCGGAAATCCATTAAAACCTTCCTCTTTCCGTTAACATAGTGTTTGCGACCATGGCAGGCTAGTGTTCAGTTGATTCTGTACCATTTAGGTTTAACAGCGCCGGGACGCCTCTTTGCTGGGGCAGCTGTTGCGCTTTAGAAAACACTTAACATAACATAACATAACATATGAGTTGAAAAGCCTCTGTCGAAAGCCCTAGGTTTTTCCACTGTCTCCTGAAATCCCTCAAGCCATCAGAACGAGTAGGCCCTGTCCACTAGACTGTGAACCTCTCCCCCTGATCCCAGTATTAAATCCCTGAATGTTGGTACCAGGGTAGGAAAATCTACTGTAATTTCCAACATGATTGCTATCCAAGCCTGTGACCTCCAATGTGGGGTCATCACCACTACAGTTTCCCTGCATCTGTGTGCTTGCCGAAGTACTCTCGGCAGCATGGCATGGCAGCATGGCAAACGGAGGGAAAGCATAGGGTGCTATGCCCCCCCAATTTTGCAGGAAGGCATCTACTCCACAAGCCTGCCGGTCTGGTCTCCAAATGAAGGACCTTGTCCACTGCGTCTTGAGTCTGTTTGCAAATAGGGTGATCTTGAATGGACCCCGTCCCTCCTGAATACTCAGAAATAACTCCCTGTTGAACCTCCATTTGAAGGAGTCCTTGAAATATAGTGGTAATAAGTCCGCCACACTGTTGTTTGACCCAGAAATATGTTCCTCCACAATAGGAATTCCCTTGCTTAATCATTACCCTAAAAAGTTGATTGCCAAGTCTGCAAAACCCTTGGAATAAGGTCCACCCATCTTGCTGACGTTTCTCATGGCTGACGCTTTGTCCATAAGGAGCATTACACTACATTTCATCATATCTCGGGTAAAGCAACTTTCCACAAATTAACCTGCCAACAATTCTAAGCAGTTGATGTGTACTTTCTTCTCTTGATCTGTCCAATGAGCCCCTGTGTAAGAGTTCCCACTTCTCGCTCCCCATCCTTCTGAACTTGCATCCGATTCTATCACTATTTCCGGTTCCTCCCCAAAAATTGCCCTCCTATTCCAATCTTCTGTGTTTTTGAGTCACCACAACAGCTCCTTCCTTGAATCCCGAAGTAGGGACAACATTTGGAAGTATGACCGACTGGTTTGTAAGCACTTTATTTTCAGTCTTTGGAGGACCCAACCATACAGTGGGCCTGGGAATATTGCCTGAATTGTAGAAGATAAAAGGCCCAGTATACTTGCTAAAATCCTTAGGGATAGTTCCTCTTTAACTAACACTTTTCTCAATTCTTTGCAGAGGTTTTTAAATGTTTCTTTTGGTAATCTAAGCTCTGCTTTAACTGTGTCTACAATAAAGCCTGGAAACTGTGTGCCCTGGGCTGTCTCCAAACAAGACTTCTTCTGGTTCACTATAAAGCCGAGGTTTTCTAGTAAGTGTGAGGTCATTTCTGTATGCGTCACGACTAGCTCCCTGGACTGACCCATTATTAGAATATCATCCAGGTACATCATCAGTCTCACTCCCCACATCCACAGCCGAGCCGCTATTGGCCAGAGGACTTTGGTAAAGCACCAGGGTCCTGAGGATAGGTGAACGAGAGATTGCAAAATTCCCAAAGCTTTCCCTTCCCGGAAAACTGAAGGCACTTCAGCCGAGGAGGCCTAAATGGAATAGTTAAATATGAGTCTTTGAAATGCAGCCTTGTTAGCCTGTCCCCCTTCCTCAGGATATCTCTTAATAAGTAAATGCCATATATTTAGAAGTGGTAATAGACCACCCATTCATTTAGATCTTTCAAGTTTGTCACTGGTTGTAGGAAGCTGCTCTCTATAGAGTGCAATAAAACAAAGAACATTGTGCAGAGAGTACAGTGAGTCCCTTATTGATTTTCAAAGGCAAAATTAGGTAATACTCTCTATTTGTGGTAGTGTGGGAGAGCAGACAGGCTTATCAGAGGGTAGTGCTAAGCATTTGTTGCATTCAAAGAGGCAATTAATGAGACCCGCACTCAAGAATAAATCCAAGACCAATTTATAAAAATAGTATTGATTTTTATGTAAGTTTTAAGACCAATGAACTTAAATTTCCAGTAAGTACTTTCAAATTATGATTTTTGAGGGTTCGGAAAATTTAATATAGTTGTGCCCAATTATGCACCATTGAAGTCAATGGGAAAAAGCAGAAAAATGCACATAAAATCAGGCAATGCTTTCATGAAGTTCACCTCCTTGTTTCAGGTCGATAGCAGGACTAGGTTCTCCTTTCCAGTAGCAAAAGTTTGGAAGCTTCCCGGATTCAGCATGGTGCGGAAGGTGATGGTAGCTGGTGCGCTACGAGGAAGGGGTCCAACTGAAAGACACTGCACAGGAGGACTTAAAGGTATGTCCGGTGAATCCTACTCCACGGAGGAGGTTTCAAGGGTTTCCAGACCACAGGAAAATAGCTGGGTTATCCTTACCGGGGCTGGTCGGACTCGGTGAAGTTAGTAGGTCAGCTGTGTTCTGTGCATCAAGATGTCCTCACGGTCATGAGCAGGCAGCTTGGAGAGGCTATTTCGGGACATGATGTAGGTCTCAGGGCACTCAATGTCCCTCTGTGGGTGCTTTCTTCCGGGATAGTTGGAGTCTGGCACGGACTCTTTGTCTTGCTGTTTGTTGAAGGGGGTCCGGTACCCTGGCTATTGGTACGGTGCAGCTCCGGTAAGTCTTGGTGTCTCCAAACATGGTGGGGAGACAGATCTGACCCTTGGGAGCTGATATGCCTCTTTCGGTGTGAGTGCTGCGTCAGAGTCATCAGGGAGCAGCAAGACGACAAAACAGACTTAGTGGGATTGGTGCTTGCGGTGTGCAGGGGAGCAATACCTGCACTCCAAGGGAGGTTCTTGGTGATTTCTCGAAGACTGGAGGAGCTCTGGGGTTCTTGGAGTCTTGACAGGTTCAGGACGAGACTGCATAGCCATGATTTTGAGTCCTTGAAGCAGCAGACAGGGTTTGTTGTGAGTTTTCTCAGCAGCAAGGCGTCAGTTCTTGGGCAGCAGCTCTTCTTTGTCCGTGTTTTCTTCTTGTCCATTGAATCTAATTTGGGCTGTACTTCAAAGGAAGCATCAACTATGAAGCTTCCCGCTCTGAAAGACTATTCCAGCCTGGAGGTGGTGTGAAGCACCGCCGCCCAGAGCAGGCTTTGTTCCTGGCCTCTGAGAGTGAGGGCTTCTACCCATTGAGGTCAGAAACATGTCTGGTGGTGGCAGGCTGGCTATGACTAGTCCAAGACCACATGAGTTCTTGGTAGGTTTTCAGGGGACCTTCTAAAGGGTCTTATTGTGTGTATTTATTACTAAATCTAACACTGACATTAGAGAGGATGTATTAAGAATACAGTGAAGACATCATGAAGCCAGGAAACTCGAAGTGACAAGCATCCCCCCATGTTCTCTCTATGTCTTCCCTTTGCACTTGCAATATCAAGGAGGACTCAGATCTTGCAGTGTCATAACGGCTCCTGCAGATATGTCTCCACGTGGGATATGGTGCACCCTGCCTTAGGGCTCTAAGGCGTGCATTAGGGGTGACTTACCTATACATCATTCAGTGCCTATGGACATGGCCCACAGGGCCGTTGACTCTTTTGGTTTCTCTGCACCAAGAAATGCAGCCTGTAGTGGCAGTTTGGATGGTGTCGAGTTGAGGGGTCTCTGGGTGGCACCATTTGTGCCATGTCTGAACTGGGGTGGCAGAGTGGGCTAAAGAACGGTGATGGATTAAACCCAGATCTGTTGACTGGGTGTGGAGTGTTTGATTGATTCAGATGCTCCGTCCATCACCATCCCCTTTTCTACCACCATGTGTGCTGCAGCCCCAGTGGACTTTCTTCAGTGCCCATGACGTAGGTGCCAGAGGTACCATTTACTCAGGACGTATAGGGGTGATTGAAGTTGTGCCAATCATGGTACAGTTTTGGGAAAGAGATCTGGTGCTGGGAACCTGGTTAGAAGGGATACAGTGCACTCACAGTTTGAAATCACACCAGGCATAAAGAAAAAATTGGCGGCTAACCATGTCAAAAGAGGCGCTTTCCTACACTGGTCCCATACCTTTGTCTTTTCGCCCAGGAAAATATTGCTGACAAAACCTATCCTGGAGGCGAGACCTCCCAGATAGCTCCTTTTGCCAGCAAGTCCTCTATTTGTTGCACCACTAACTTTGAATCTTCCTGTGTGAATTTTATTTCCCAAGGTGTCTTCACTTGAACCAAAGGGTCTTTGAATGCTCGCTTGTGTCCCTTGACAGCGTCCGGGAATCATGGATCCTGTGTCACCATCCTCCAATTCCCACAAAAACTGTGCTAACCTGCCTCCCATCTTTATAGGGGTATCTGAAGGGCCTCTTGAGATTCTTACTTGTTGAAAATCCTCTTCGCCTTCCTTCTCTCCTATAGGGCCTGCCACAGAATCTTTGCTGAAAAATGGTGGGACCCACAGGCCATCTGAGTGAATATGCTGCCACGCCCCATGAAGGGTCTGAACGAAGCCTGGCCTCGGCCGTGGAACCGACCCCTTGTTCTCCCGGCCCTACCAGAAACCTTGTCCTGGAATACCCTCTTGATGTCCTTCTGCAATTTTTGTATGGAGCTGAAAACCCCTACATACTTGGCCATGTCTTTAATAAAATCATCTCTGAAGAGCTGCCCCTGAGAGGAGCCCCCCCCCTTTCTTTCTCATCAATTCTACCAACTTAGGGTTGATCTTATGGAGGGTGCTCTTTCTCCTTTCGTTAGAGAGGGCTGTGCTAGTGTTCCCCAAGAGGCAGACGGCATTCATGCCCACTGTCGCAATTCATTAGGATCCACTAGGGAATCACCGAGGTGGACGACCTCTGCCATTTCGAACGTCTCAATCAAAGGACCAATGATGTCAAGCAAGCGATCCTGGCAGGATTTCAAGCCTTTGTTGAATCCAGTTCTTGGATCTTCGCCTCTTCATTGATAAATGACTCTACCTTGGGGTCCAATTCGGTTGTCACCAATTCTTTATCAGGGAGTGACGGGTGGGCCAGTTTGATTTGAGGGCAAGATCTTACTTCCTTGGGGATCTCCCTCCTGAGCCAGAAGGCAAGATATTCAGCGACATGCTGAGACGGTGCCCATTCAGCGGCTAAGGCGTGTTTAGTTAGCAGGGGGTCAAACATGTCCTTCCCCAGGGGATCAGCTCTGCCCATCTTTGATCTTTGGGTCTTCTTGCTTGGAGGGAGTGACTAAGGCTCATGGTGTATAAAGCAATACTTTGTAATCTGCACACCCTGCTTCCAGAATGCAGGAACACATCAGTAGGCGCAATTTCAACCTCTGTTACCACAGCTCACCACCACACTGCGCTGTACACAACCACACTGCCGCTGTACACAACCCACTGCTGCTGTACACAACCCACTGCCGCTGTACACAATCACACTGTCGCTGTACACAACCCACTGCCGCTGCACACAACCACACTGTTGATGTACACAACCACACTGCCACTGCACACAACCACACTGTTGCCACATCTGACATCCACAGACTAAGCCACAGCTTCTGGCGCTTCCAGAGTCTGCTTGTCGGTGATCGTAGTGCAACTTAAAGTTCTGCTTGAGGCGATCAAATCTTTCATATTCCCCAACTCAATGGGCATATATGTTATTGACTTTATAAGGATGAAAGGCTGAGAGCATTTGCTGAGATTCAGGACCATGTGGATGAGGGTGAAACACAGATCCCTGTAGTGGACTCCATGGTTTGCTGACCCACCAGCTCTGGTTTACAGTTAATGCACAGCGGCAGCGCTTCTGAGCAGGTGATTATTCCACTAATGGTCAGTACCAGCAGCACCAGTGCCGGTACTACTGAGCAAAGTTATTCTACTAGTAATGGACAAAGCCAAAGCATCTCAGCACATCTCTTGGGCTCTTAGTGAAAAGTTAATAGCATCATTTAAGCATGGCTGCCATTTAAATATTATGGAAATGAAACATCAACAACTCTTTTCTACAGGAACTAGTGCACGGTTCACTGTACCAGTCTCCCGTTTATAGCATGTGGTGGACTGTTTACATCAGAACACAGCAAACAGCTGACCCCCCAACCGCCCCCCCTCCAGAACCCAGCACACAGAGTCTAGATTCAGGCTCTGTGTCTCTGCCTTCGTCTCTGCACAGAGCGACTCTGCCTTCCAGCAAAGTTTATCATATACAAATAACACACACGCACACACACATATATCTATATATATATTCACTGAGAAAACCATAGGTTTGACACCAGTTATAGTTAGCTGGAAATTTTACTGACATAAAACCATTGAAATTCCCACGTTATAGTTAGTTGGACTCACTATAACTTGCGCGCCTGCAATGCACTGCTGATGACGTCACATATTACATCACTCATGACATGGTCAGTGACATCACTCATGACATCACTGATGACACCATCCAGTGAATGTGTGTCTTTCTGAAAAATAAATATATTTTATATATGTATATGTAAATGTAAAGGTCGATGGAAGAATAAATGGTTAAATAAGTGTGTAAATGGATGTTGTTTTTTTTATTGATTGGTTAACTGGCTTATTAAGTGTATCTTTGTGAATACATATATTAGCGAGTAATTTTTAAATATTTAAATATATGTATCAGTGTTTCACTTTGTGTATAAGTGGCTGCATGGGTTGGTGACTGACTCACTGTTTGTATGTGTTTTGAAGACAGCATATGTGCAGGACTGTATGGGTGGATGAGTGTGTATAAGTGTTTGTTAGTGAGTGAATGACTGTCTCACTATTGTCTTTTTTAGTAACGACATATGTTTTAATCTAGTATATGTGAGTATTGATGTATATAAGTGAGTATATGTGAGAGTGAGAGATTGAAAGAGTTCCTGTTTAAATAAGTATGTGTTTCTATAAGTGATTGTTTAAGAGAGTAAGTATGTGTAAGTTTCCTTAGAAGTAAGGTGGTAGTGTGTGTATAGTTGTATATGCAAATAAATGGATATTCAATAGTTTATTTGCATGTGTGAGTATGTGTGTGAGTAACTTTTGGATGACTGTCGGTGTGTAACAGAATGTATAGGTGTATCACTACATATGATGAGTGAGTATATGTATGAGTGACTATATAGAACTGTTGGTGAATGAGTGCATGTGTATATAGATGGTGGTATTACTGAATTGGTTGTTGTAACTGGTATGGGTATCTCCATTTTTTTGAAAATTTTAGTTTCTATTTTTAAATACGTGTTTCAAGGGTTACATTACACTGAAATTAGGTCTGTCACTCTGTCACAAGGATGGTGTCATCAGTGATGTCATGAGTGATGTCCCTGACCATGTCATGAGTGATGTAATATGTGACGTCATCAGCAGTGCGTTGCAGGCGCGCAAGTTATACTGAGTCCAACGTCGATCCTGTGAGGGTCCTGCTGATAGCTTCCTTTTCTTCTGCTTCAAGTGCTGCTGAGACCATAGAGGCAGCACCACACCGCCGAGACGTTCTTGTGCCTCCCGTCGGCCCGCCAGCTATTGCAATCTTGCCGGGGAGGCTGCAATGGGGAGTGCGGGCGGGGACTACAAGTCCCAGCAACCCTTGCGGCACCCGCGGCACCTGTGATACATTCTAACCGCACCAGGAGGCGCATATATTTGCTGTGAGCTTCTGCTGAGCGGGGGACCAACGTCGATCCTGTGAGGGTCCTGCTGATAGCTTCCCTTTCTTCTGCTTCAAGTGCTGCTGCGACCATAGAGGCAGCACCACACCGCCGGAGCCGCTCTTCTGCCTCCCGCCGGCCCGCCAGCTATAGCAATCTTGCCGGGGAGGCTGCAGTGGGAAGTGCGGGCGGGGACTAAAAGTCCCAGCAACCCTTGCGGCACCCGCGGCACCTGTGACCCATTCTAACAGCGCCAGGAGGCGCATATATTTGCTGTGAGCTTCGCCTCGCGGGACGCGAGCGGGACGCAGGGCTGAGCCCGGGCAAAGGGTGGGCCCTCTTAGGCCCTCTGAGACCCGAGGAGGACGGGACGGGGCCATCCCCCTTGATTTCATGATTTCATGTTAAGAGGAGGTAAAGAACACTTGCTTCTGTTTGGCGTATTATCCACTGACTTTGCCTTTGTCCTAGGACTTAAACCACAATATGACTTATGACTTATGACTTACAAGGGGGATAATACAACAATGCCCACTGCGAGAGAAGTCGATAAAGGCTTACCTCCCCAGCCCACACAGGATAGATGGTCTAAGCAATTGACCTCACAAACAGTAGAAGCAGACCAAGCGTCCTCGTGGTTAGATGAGCTAAACTTCCTATGCAAAACCACACACGTTTTAGTGGATTCACCGCTTCCTGTTGAAAGCTTCTGTGTATCACCCGACACTGACAGCTCTTTGCAACCCCTCCCATCATCTAATAAAGATAACATTCAAAACACCCAAAGGCTCGCTATTCCTGATTCCTCATCCGTTATAAGGAAATGTAATGGGGTTAATAACATGGGGAACCAACCTAAACCTCAAAAACTGTGCTTAAGCCCTACACTTCCTGCCAAAAACCCCTCCATGACCCCTGAGACTGCCGAGAAATTAGTTGTCCTAACATCTCCTATACAGCTGGATCTATTATCCCTTATTGAACAACTGGTCAGCTCTATCATAACACCACTGTTAGATAAAATAAACACACTAGGGAACAGGCTGACGGGACTGGAAGAAACCATCAAGTCCACCTTGCTAGCTAACAAAAGTACTGTAACACCCAAATGTTCCGACCCATCTTCTACTTCGAAAGACCCAAAGCCAACCACGCAAGATGAAAGGGTCTTAACCCAACCAATAGTCTCCAATGTACCAGCCCCAATACTTTGCAGAACCTCCCCTATACCTACTCTCTCGCAACTCGCTGCTCCTAGAGCACACTATAACAAAGTTACTTCCATTCAACTCCCCCCGGAGGCAGCTCGTTTTGTGTGTGTCCTCGCGGGAGTACCAGTACTTCCTCCAGGGAAAACCGAGAGACAACACGACTTGCTGAACAAGGTCAAATTTTGGCTGACCAACAATAGACCCCTGCCACCCAACCTTGTGGGTACAATAATGAGTGTTAGAAGGGTGGGCTGGCTGGGTTCCCTTCAAAAAGATATCGTTGGTGACTTAGTTCTTGTTAGATTTAGGCAGAGACACATTGTCCCGTACCTGCGTACCTGTGCACCCCAAGTGGGAAACAGCCCAATCTCCGTCTGGGATTTGCACGATTTTTACCCCAGAATGTCGTGGTCCCCCACATCTAGTGTAAAGGCAGGGTGCAACATGTTAATGGGCAGAGGACTTCATGCATTGAGTGGCAGAAGTTTTCCTACTCATGCCCGTCAGGAATCATTGCTCTATAGTTCTAAGTACTGGAACCCCTATTAATTATTGGTTGATCAAATTTTAACCTGTGTATAGTACGTTATAACCAAGACACTTACTCCCACGGGCTGGGCAAAAGTTTTTAACTTGTAGATATTATGTATTATTGTATGTATGCTTTTACTTATAATTGTTTTAAACTGTACGCTTTTATGATTTTTGAATCAAAATCGAATAAAGCTATATTGATTGATTGATTGAGTCCAACTAACTATAACGTGGGAATTTCAATGGTTTTATGTCAGTAAAATTTCCAGCTAACTATAACAGGTGTGAAACCTATGGTTTTTTCAGTGAATTTCATAGGTTTTTTAAATGCTAATTCCTAACTATATATAGGTACTCAAACCTATGTTTTTTTCAGTGAATTTCAAAGGTTTTTTAATAGCAAATTTCTATAGCTATGAAATGTAATATTTTTTAAAATGAATCCTATATTGTATATTTATGTAATACTATTTTCTTTATGTATATTGTTCATGGTTTTTTTTAAAATTATTTTTTTGCCCTGGAGCGCTCCCGGTGCGTGTACCGGTGAGCGCACCGGTAAGCGCAGTCTTGCGGCGCGCCCCGGTGCGCGAACCGGTGAGCGTCCCGTTAGCGCTATTGCCGCGAACGAAAACATCATTGTGACGTATTGCGTAGCCGCGTCCGCGTGATACGCACGGCGTATGGGCACCCGGAAGCACTCGAACGCATACGACCGCGCTATGTAAGCGCCCCCGTGCGTGCCCCAGGGCTCGCCCCGGGGGGCGTAGCGTAAGCGCGTCGGGTCATGTGACCTGAAAATAACACTTTTCATTGGTTCAGGACAGTTTTGGTTTCCAAATGATAAAGCCAGTGTCATGTGACCTGAAAATAACACTTTTCATTGGTTTAGGACAGTTTTGTTTTCCAAAAGATGAAAGCCCCCACCTTTTTTCCTCATTCTCACTTTTTACTTTGACTGAGGAAGACCTGTTTGCAAACCTATTTGTACCTATTTGTACTGAGAAATGGCTACAGTAGTAGCAGCAGCAGGAGCATCTCAACCACCACCTCCACCACCACCACCACCACCACCACCACAAAGACCACCACAACACCACAGTGGTGGAGAAGAAGAGGAGGAAAAGGAGGAGGAGGAGGAGGAGGAGGAGGAGAGGCAGTACCTGCCTGAGGATACTACCACCTATAAGCCAAAGGAGCACATAGTCTGGGAGTTTTTTAAAATCCCAAGGGGCCAATAAAAAGTTAATGCGCCAAAGGTGACTTGTATAATCTGTGGCACTGTACTTTCAAGGGGGAACCCTGCCAAAAAGTATTCTTTTGGCAACAACACCATGATTCGCCACATGCAACGCCGGCACCCGAACAACTATGCTGCGGAAGAGGTCAGAGAACTGACCAGAAACCCTCCCCAATCTTCTCCCAGCACCTCCCAAAGTAAGCAACCCACTCCATCGGCTCCAGAGACAAGGGAGATGGTCCCAAACATCCAAACCCAGTTTGGACAATACAAAATAGTTTGCATATTTTGTGGAAGGACAATTAGCTATGGTGAGCAAAGCATTAAACTCATCAACCGTGCTGGTGACAACCACAATTGCCCAAAAAAACTTTAATTTTTTCCTGATTTTTTTTGCTCCAGTTGAGCCGTTTACAATTCCCTGTTTTTTGTTTGTCCCCATAAAAATAACAAAAAAATATAAAATTGTTCATAAAAGCCAAAAAAAGTAAAAAATGTTCCAAAAAACAATAAAAAAATATAAAACAAAAAAAAGAATAAAAAAAAGTTCTTTTTAGAACTACCTCCAATTTATAAAAAAATACTACTTTTTAAAAAAAATCTGTCA
Organism: Lissotriton vulgaris; assembly: GCF_964263255.1. Taxonomy (NCBI): domain Eukaryota; kingdom Metazoa; phylum Chordata; class Amphibia; order Caudata; family Salamandridae; genus Lissotriton; species Lissotriton vulgaris. The sequence continues at coordinate 496,935 of NW_028240902.1, forward strand.
TTCTTTTTTCCCCATGGTACTCTCCCCGGTATGCGCCCCGGTGCGGGTACCGGGCGCTCCCCCCGCGAAAATCGAAAAAAAATAAAAACATTTTTTGCCCCGCGGGGCCCTTTTACTGCCCCCACATCAAACTTAGGGGGTCAGGGGAGGGCTATCCTGCTCCCTTTTGGTCATTTCCCCCTTTGTTTTTGCCACCTCTTGTGTTTTGATCCCACCGAGACACAAGATGGCGGCCGCTCCGGACTGTTTGGAATGTTGACAGACACCCGAGAGCCAATCAGATTTCCGCTCGCAAACTCGCGTAGCGTGTTGCTGCGCGTGCCGGTGCGCGTACTGGGGCGCGCTTATAGATAAATATATTTTGTTTAACCTAAATTACTCAAAATCCACTGGAGCACATATCTTGAGACATAGCAAAGGCACATCGGGCTACCAGCCCCTACAATTTTGCCAAGTTTGGTGGAAATCCATTCAGCCGTTCGGGCTAAAAGTGAGTCCAACCGCCCTATGGAAATTAACATGGGGAAAACACGTTTTGGGACCCCCCCTTTTATCTCGGCCCCCGCTTGACGAATCCCCCCAAACTTTAAGGGAAGGAGCGGAGCGCAGCGAGGCAAATTTGAGGAAAATTTCAGGCAGATTCCTCAACCGGCGTCAAAGTTATTCCCAATAGAATGTTGCGGATTCCCTATGGAAAACAATCCTAACTATAACTACCGACGCCAGTAGGTAATATATCTACTAGTATCGCTGTAGTTGAACATTTCTGTAGGGCAAAACGAGAGGCCCAAACTCAGGGTGTTCCTTTCTATATCAGTTAGCTCTCTACTTGATAAATTCACTATAGTTTTATTTACCATTTCATTGTTCTCCATTACTGATTGCGTTTCTTGTAGCCACCACGCCTGGTTCCCACTGGCTCGCGTTCCACTTCTTTTCCTTTTCCTTTGTTTCCTTCTTTTCCTCCGCTGCTTGCTTCGTCCGTCCCTCTTCCGGCTCCTCTTGCTTTTCCCCGGGGCCTCCCTCTCGTGCCTCTTCCTCTTTGTGCTGGAGGGGGTGAGAATCTTCCCGACTGCCGCCCCCTCTTCAGCGCTCGTAATTCGTCTAAATACGTCGGTTTAGAGGTGATTATTTCCATCTCAGCGATTGTGCTTGCGCTGTGTGTGGAGCCCTCAGTGTCAGACCCATCTATGGTCTCTATATCCGGTCCTGCCCCCTGGGTTTGAGGAGATTTGCTTGACGAGGTGGGTTGCTTTATGTCATATAGATGGTCATACTTCTTACTGTATGTGAGTATACGACCGGAGTCATAGTCATTGCAATCTCTATGCAATTTCCTTTGTTTTCTTAACTTTAGAAAGAGTAACTGCACAATCAGCCACTGTGGCGAAAGAAATTGAGACAAAGAAAGAAATGTACTTAACTGCTACAATGAACTAAGTGGTTTTGTAAAGTGAGACATCAGGGGTAAAACGACAATGTAACACAGGTACACTCCAAGATGTCAGCCAAAATGAAATGTGCAGTCCTGTTTCTATGGTTAGCACAAATTGTGTATGTAACTGGTGGAAAGCTAATAGATTGTTGTGTGAGCAAGGGAGCAGAGGCTTCCGAAACGCGTAACAGCAATAAAGCAACACTGTGTACCACTTGATTTCTGAGCGTGCGTTTTAACTTGGATACTTTTGGATATATATATATATATATATATACACACACATATATATATATATATATATATATATATATATATATATATATATTTATATATATATATATATATATATATATATATATATATATATATATATATATATATATATATATATATATATATCCAATAGAGATTTCCCACACCTCTCTGATGCACTCCAGCTGGTAGCGCTCCAAAGGACGGGAAACAGACACCAAATGTTGTGGTAAAGCAGGTCTTTATTCAATTACAGCTTTCAGGTCAGGTCAGACGCATTTCGAATAACAATGTATTCTTGTTCACTTGAAAAAACACAGTCAGCTTTCTATTTTTATAATCTGTTTTTTGTGGGTGTGATGCTTTCACACCCAGCACGTGATTTATGAACATAAAAGAAATACTTTGCCGGCACAAATGCTAAACTGTTGTGACTTAATTCACAGTGTGCTCACTAGCACTCTTGTTTTCCCATTTATATGTTACCAATTTTTACCAATTTTGAACAGTCGGCAGACTGATTTGCCATATTTGCACATGTCAAAGATTACAATACTGATTATAGCTTAAATGCTGTTTATAATTATACAAATGACATTTAGCTTAGAGCCTAGATGCTGTTGGACTCAATGTGAGTTATAGGCACTGATTCATTATGCACACATAAATATATAAATGCATAAATATATAAATATATAAATATATATATATATAAATAAATAAATATTGCCACATACTTCCAGGATGTTCGGATGTACAAAACAGACGGCACTCCAAGTCGGCGTTTCTACCAAGATGGTTTATTTGGCAGACCCCCCTGCCCCCTCGACAAACGCGTTTCACCTTTTAGGTTTCGTCAGTGTCAGCCATTACTCGTGCGATACAACGTTTTATTCCCAACCACTTCTCACAACATCAAGAGTGGACTAGTGCTCGCCTCAATGTTAACGGCGGCCATCTTGAAATGTGCAACTTTACAAGTCCTATATACACATTTAGACATTATATACAAGGGAAAAAAATGGTGATTCAAAAAGTGCCCGTGCTAAATTTAAATACAAGAAACAGGGTATATACATTGCATTGTCAATTATTTATACATATACATATTTTTACATAAAAGTGTTGTAGTGCTGCAAACCATAATGCTGTAGTATACAGATTTTATGTGTTTTGGAGTATTACATTTATGTACAGTATTGCGCCCTGTAAGGGCTAAATTGACTAGTATTACCATCCCTGTTTCGTTCTAGACATACCGGCCTGTATGGGCGTAATCTATTCAATAATTTTATATTCATCCCAGATAGGTTTCTAGCGGCTGGAAAGACGCCCCATATGGATGGTTAAAAAGTGGGTTTGTCTAATTGCAGGATTTATCTGTGTTTCGGTGACAGCTAGGGGGTGAACTACTGTTATTCCAAATGGACCCAAAGTTCCTTGTCATTATTTAGCCCTCTTGGTTGCATACTCTGGAGATCAATTATATACCTGACTCCATCACTCTTAGCGATCTAATCCTATCCCCACCTCATTCTTTTCTTTCCAGTTGGTCTATTAGATAGAAAGACAATAGGTCCCTATTGCTTTTGTGGTGGGTCTCAAAGTTTGTGATGGCACGCATGTGTTCCAAGATGCGTTTTTTAGCTGGGTTGATTGTGCTCCCAATGTATCTTTTGGAACACGGACATACCAGGCAATAAATTACAAACTCCGAGTTGCAATTTAGGAATTTTGTGATCTCTCTCATGGGCCGTGGGTCATTTTGTCTCCCCTCATATTTAGTTTGTTTCTTGCTGTACTTGCATGCTTTGCATTGCATCCACAGAAAGAAACCATTGATGGGCTTAGATTTTAATGTTCTGGGTGGTTCCTCGTAGTGGCTCTTAATGAGATGGTCACTGAGAGACTGGCAACGTCTATAGGTAATAGACGGTTTCGTTGGTAATACCTTTTTCATGGTTGGGTCAGTGCCTAGGATGTGCCAATTTCGATTGAATATCTGTACCAGTTCGCTTGATCTCATGCTAAAACTGGTAATCATCCTCACTGTACTGTCCTCCTCAGTCTCCCTCGTGGTGGTCTCCCTCGTGGTGGTCTTGATGAGGTCTTTTCTGTCTATTAGATCTACTCTTTTTGCTGCTTCTGTAGGGAGTGATCTAGAGTACCCTCTATTTTTAAACCTAGTTACCGCTTCATCCCGGGCCTGTGAGAAATCACTAGAATCTGAGCAGGTTCTTTTCAGGCATAATAGCTCCCCAAACGGAATGTTTTTAATCATGCTCCTCGGATGGTGGCTCGCCGCGTGTAACACGGTGTTGCCGGCCGTGGGCTTGCGGTAAAGTCTGGTTTGTAGGGAACTATCTATGACAAAGACCTCTAGGTCGAGATAATGTACAGATGTTTTACTTATTGTGCTTGTAAATCTCAAGTTCAACTCGTTATCATTTAGCACCGCCTCATACTCCTCAGCCGAGGATACCTCGCCGCGCCAAACGACAAACAAGTCATCGATGTATCTCGACCGGACCATTATGTGATCCAGCCATTTCTCATTCGGACCTCCCCAGGCCACGTGCTTCTCCCACCAGCCCACAAATACATTCGCGTAGCTGGGGGCGAAGCACGTGCCCATCGCGGTCCCTCTCAGTTGCCGATACATGTCGCCTGCAAAAAGAAAAATGTTATTGTGGAGGCAGAATTCGATCATCCTCAGTATCATTTTGTTATGCTGATGGTATTGCAAATTTTTCTTCCCCAAAAACCACTTAATTGCAGAGATCCCATTTTGATGTTCTATACATGTATACAGACTGGTTGCATCTAGGGTAATGAGAAGCATATCCTCCTCCCAACCAATGCCATCAATCTGTCGTATGAAGTCTTGGGTATCACTGACATAGGAAGGTAAGTCTCTGACAAAGGGGGCCAGATAACTATCGATGAATCTCGATGTGTTCTCCAGTAGGAGACGATGGGCCTGCCCGGGGGGTTTGTGATGTCCTTATGCACCTTTGGGAGGTGGTAAAATGTGGGAATGATTGGATGCGCACAAAACAAATAATCATATTCGTGTTTATTTAGCATACCTTCCTCCTTCCAACCCATAAGTAGTGCATGATATTCTGTTAGGCAGTTTGAGAAACACCTTTTATCCGTAATCGCATAGCAGTTCTTGTCCTGTAATTGTCTCAAGGCCTCCTTTTTATATTGTATTTTACTGAAGATAACAATATTTCCCCCCTTGTCTGAGGGTTGATCTCAATAGTACTGTCATCCTTGAGAGACTTGATCGCTTCCCATTCCAATCTTGATATATTGGAGGTCTTTTTGGTTAGTTCCATGTTCGTAGCTGTCATTTTCTCCAGCTCTTGGAGGATGGCGTCATTAAAGACGTCTATCGCGTCATGTGTCACATGGGGTAAGAATCTTGATTTATGTTTCAGATTGCTCGGGTCTCTTATTTGAGCAAGTTCTTCCCTCCTTAGTAAATAAATATGTACACATACAAATGCATACATAAATACCCACATCATATAAATGAATGATACTTATATAAACAAGCTTTTCTCAAAAATTCATAATCATACATGTGTTACAGTACTTGATAAAGTAGCAGTCTAGCGGAGTAAATTCCTAAGTTGATATGTAATCTAACTGGAGTGATTTCAATATGGATAGCAGTTGTATGTGCAAACGGTAGCAATGTGCAATTTTTTTTCCTGTTTGCTATTGGTATGTATGTCACAATAGTAGCTGCCTTTAATATTTCCAGAAAAAGTGCTATAAGTGAGTGCAAAGTTATTTAACTGTGCAAAATAGAGCTTAGGTAAGGTGATAGATAATTATAATAAAAAATACAAACAAAAAAAATATATTGTATGTATTGAAAAAAAGGCTAAAAACAGACATATTGTGGTTGAAGGGGAACACTTGAATATTCAGAGATTTGATTATGGTACGCGTGCAGATGATGTATATAAGGATATATGTATAGATTTGCAGTTTGTATAGAAGTCATAGTTTTAAAGGAAGTTGTGTAGGTCCTCCGTGTTGTTTAGTCCATTGGGATATTTGCTGTCTAGCTCAAGAATATATTTGGACTCTAATTGCCTTAGTTTTTTCTCACAATTGCCACCTCGAGGTAATTCAGGGACAGCAGCAATTACAAAATATTCTAAATGTTTGAGTTCATTATTGTGGACAGCCTTAAAATGCCTGGCTACCAGGTATGCCGTGTCTTTGTTGACGATAGCCCACATGTGTTGGAGTATCCTGACATGCACCTATAGCTTGGTGCTGCCCACACATCTGAGGCCACAGGTGCATATCAGGACATACATGGCATACTCGGTTTTGCAATTAAAATATCCCTGTATTTTGGACTCATGGGGGCTGAAGGGGGTGTTATATTTGGTAGATGTAACACCAAACCTGCAGGCCCTCCAGGATGAGCACTTATAGAAGCCTTCCCTTTGTTTTAACCAGGTATTCTTGCTAATTTTGGTGGTTTCTGGGATACTACGTGCTATCTGTGTTTTCATTGAGGTGCCTCTACGGTATGTTATAGTAGGGGTAATGGGCACCTCAGGGGCCATAACCGCATCCGTCATAACGATCGGCCAATTCTTGTTAATGATTGATCGTATTTGGCGATGCTGGTTATTAAAGGTAAGAATAAGTCTCGGTTGATTGTTTTTTTCTTCCTGTTCTTTTTCTTCTTCACCCCCCCCAGCTTCATTGTCATCATTGATATTAGTTTTTGGCGGATCCAACAGTGATTCCCTAGGTCTAGCCTTGGCTTTGCTGAGAGCCTTATTGAGAGTGCATGTAGTGTATCCTCTTCTACGGCATCTTTCGATTGCCTCCCTCATTAGATACATATATATATATATATATATATATATATATATATATATATATATATATATATATATATTCACAGAAAAAACCATAGGTTATAGTGGATATATAGTTAGGAATTTGCATTTACAAAACCTTGAAAATTCAATGAAAAAACCATAGGTTATAGGCCATATATAGTTAGGAATTAGCATTTACAAAACCTTATTTTACTCGCATAAAACCATTGAAATTCCATATATAGTTAGCTAACTATAAGCGCTAACTATATATCGCGCACCCGCAATCCACTGCTGATGATGTCACATATTACATCATTCATGACATGGTCAGTGACATCACTGATGACATCACTGATGACATCTCAAATGACATCACTGATGACATCACTGATCACAACATCCAGTGATTGTATGTGTCTGTAAAGTTTAAATATGTTTTACATATTGAAGAATGAGTGGATGTATAAGTGTCTAGATGAAGAATTTAGTAGGTGCATGACTGACTGTATGAAAGAGTGATTAAATGTGTCTCACTGAGTGCATGGGTTAGTGACTAAACTGTCTTAATTTGTGCATCAGTATGTTTGTTGTTGTGTAAGCTGCTGCATGTGTTGATCAGTAGCTATAAGAGTGGCCATATGGGTTATTGATTGGTTGCCCAAGTATTTGAATGGGAGGCTGAGTGTGTGTGTGGGTGGCTGGGAGGTGCGTGACTCTGTGCATAGATGTGTAAGCAGTTGATTCACTAGGAGTATGAGTTCAAGAGTGCATGTGGAAACAGCTATATGGGCGGTTGACTGTGCATGGGTGTGTTGGTGAGTGAATGGATTTCTCATTGCTACATGTGCAAGTAAGTACGTATGTAAAACACAATACATGTGAGAGTTGACATATATAAATAACTGAACATAAGAGCCAGTGAATGTGTGAGTGGCTGTATCGATCACTGTGAGCTTGTATCAGGGATTATATAAGAGAGTAAATATGTGTTATTATATGTTTGAATAAGTAAGATGTGTATAACTGTATAGTTGAGGAAATGGAGGTGTGATTGATTCTTTGCATGACTGACTAGGTGTGTGAGTAACTCCATGGATGAGTGACAGTCTGTGAGTGTCTGTTTATACTGAGTGTATGTAAGGTTATATTAGAGTCTGAAGAGGTTTATTGTATTATCACATGAGTGATGTGATCAGTGATGACAAATGAGATGTCATCAGTGATGTCATTTGAGTTGTCATCAGTGATGTCATTTGAGATGTCATCATTGATATCATTTGAGTTGTCATCAGTGATGTCATTTGAGATGTCATCAGTGATGTCATCAGTGATGTCACTGACCATGTCATGAATGATGTAATATGTGACATCATCAGCAGTGGATTGCGGGTGCGCGATATATAGTTAGCGCTTATAGTTAGCTAACTATATATGGAATTTCAATGGTTTTATGCGAGTAAAATAAGGTTTTGTAAATGCTAATTCCTAACTATATATGGCCTATAACCTATGGTTTTTTCATTGAATTTTCAAGGTTTTGTAAATGCAAATTCCTAACTATATATCCACTATAACCTATGGTTTTTTCTGTGAATTTCATTGGTTTTTTAATAGCAAATATGAAAAGCTTTAAAATGTCAAGTACGTGATAGATAAAAACATTTTCGTATTTATGCACGCTGATGTGCTTTGAACGCTGCCCCCCCCCCCCCTCCCCTCTTTTGCCTTTGTTAGTACTCTCTCTTTGCAGATACAGAAGAGTAGTTAACGCAGGCCTTTACCCCCGTTGTAATCCGTCGTACCTCCTTGTCTCTCCATTTGATTGATTGTTGTCCAAGCATTTACTGTTTTAGAATTGGTTCTCTTTGGATCATTCTCTATTTACAAACAAGCACAAAGTCGCAATCCTCTGTTTAGTCTTTGCAGATAGTGAAAAATCGTGTAAAAAAAATAAAAGTAATCGAGCAAAATCAGTAGGCCACTAATTGGATCTCTTTTTGACCTCGCTAAAATAGAAATATTAGGAACAACCCTTCTTGAGAAATACGAAAATAGTGAGATGAACTGAGCTCCACACCATGAGGGCTGCAAGACAGCTCGGCTCTATCACCCATCCCGCACAAAATAATGACAAACCCTATGCAAATATTAAAAATATAGACAACACACCAGCAAAGAAACAGGGTAAAACATTTTATTAAAAAACTATTTACATAACGTTGGTTTATAAGATGATGTCAGTAGTGGACCGATGTGTGAATAGATCGAAAACAGCACAAGGCTCCAAGATCCGGAGAGCAAGCTCCTGGATGTTGGGTGCCATAGTTTAGAGTTCTGAATTTCAGCCTTTTTCAATGCCTGTGCTTTGTTGAATCAAAATGGCGGCTTGACACAAAGCTGACTCAAGCGTTGCTACTGATGCAGACCAAAACTGGTTTTCAGTTTGTACATTTTTCTAGATTTTTCAATCCAAGTTTGGTTGACTTTGTAGAACGATGGCTTCAGATTTTCAACATACGATGTGGTGGCGCTGACTGGGAGGGGGCGCTTCGCTCCTGCCCCCTCCCCAAGTAAGATTTTCATACGTGAAAGTACGTTAATGGTTTTGGTCCCCGAGATGCTTCGATGTCACTACCATTCTCAAATAGCATAAGTTCTAGATGTTGGGTGCCATAGTTAAGAGTTCTGAGCAGCGCTTGTAACACTGTCTGAAGCTTATTTCCACCTACTGCAGCTTCACTATTCTCAAAGTAAGTGAGTGTCGTTTGTGGACCTGACTGCATTAGAAAACAATGTCATATGTTACCTTCCTAAACAGCTTGACGGAGGCCCCTGAGGGGCGCTGTGATGGCCATGGACTCGGAGAAGACGCTTGGCTCCGACACCCTCCCCAAGTCTTATAGCACTGGTGTAGCCTGAGATCGCCCCGGACATAGGCGGCCGGCTCCCGGGGTCCGGCGGTACTTTTTGCCTTTTGATGACTCTTCAATTCTGGACCTTGTCCCACAATCCGTTTGACCTGAAGACAAGCTGTAGTGGGGCGCCCCTTTATCGTTTTAGTTGCCATTCCGCCCGCTTTTGCTACACTGTGCCTCTTCCGCCATTCAGCTGTTTTCCGCCCGCTCTTGCGACTACAGCGTCTCGCTCACCATGTAGTTGAGATGCGCCCGCTCTTGCGGTGCAGCGATAGGCGGCTGCCACAGGACTCTCAAAATGGCGGCCGTCTCTTCGGTTTTGGGCCTGGTCCACTAAAATGGCCCTGGGACACCTTGGAACTCGGACGCTTGTCTGCTAGGGCTTGGGTCCCATTCTCGAAAAGCGTCCCCTCAGCCGTGAAGATTCTACAAAAGTCTTGGGGGCCTCCGACTCCCGCAGGCTTCTGGTGGGGAGCGGCTGCCATGATTGCTCGTGGAATGGCCACGACGGAGCTACGAAATGGTAGTGGTCTCATGCTGACGCCAGCTTTAGTCTGAAACATCCAGAAACACTGTAGACTACCAATTCGATCAGTTCCGGTAGCGCCCCAACATGACCCGGAAGAGAAGAACTTGCCCTCCCCTCTTTGACTGATGGTTCTTGTTGCCTGTCCCCTCTGTTGTCATTTAACAGAACTTTTTGGACTGCTGAAAGGGGTTGTGTTCTGAACGCTGGTTGGTGGAGACATTTAGACTATATTCTTGACCTACGTTGTCGCGTAATGCGTTTTATGACACGCCGCGTTAGCGCACCCGGAAGTGATCCGAGGCGCGGCGCGCAGCGCGTAACGTAAGCATAACAGGTCATGTGACTTGTTAATAAAACTTTTCATTGGTTCATTTTACTTTTGTTAATTTAATGATGAAAAGCTTGGTCATATGACCTAAAAATTACGCTTTTTATTATTTTCGAACAATATTTTTTTTTCAAACATATGTTATAATATTCCAAGCTAATGTACTTTCCCGGAAAATTTACAACTGTCTGGCAAGTAAAATATATTCCTTTTTCGAGAAAAAGGGCGTTTCTTCCTTCCATGACGGAGCCGTTGAGTAAAAGAGATTCGGCCTGCTGTCTTAGTCGCCGATACGCCTGATTATCAGATTCTTATCGATCACTTTATGTTGCAGACATGAAAAACACAACTGCCCTTGACCATTTATCTTTACTGCGTTCCTACATATTATACCTTTTATCCGTCATGTAATTGGACTGCTTTATTTCACTTGCCTTTTACTGATTCGAAAACAGTCACTAAAAGTAAAAACTTTACAAATGAAAATACTACTACCGTGTTTTGTTTTAAAAACCTTTATTGTGAAAATGTCAGTATACAAATACGGGCCTATAACCACGTGGGCCGGCCACGGAGCAAACTCAAATCGTATATGATGAGGAGACATTTACACTGTAGAAGAACGTAACGAGCGGGCCATTAGGTGACAAGAACAAAGGTGTCTAACAGTTGCGGAATCGGTGGACGTACATTTTGTAATTAAAATACGACAGGGCCACTTACAATAACATTTTCTAGATATACATTTGCGGGCAAAGAGTTACGAGTCCCATTTATACCGGCGCCATTTTGGGCGAGGCCGGGCAGGTCCAAGATATAGTCAAAATGTCTCCACCAACCATCGGCCAGACCAGAACCCCTTTCGGCCCTTTATGCTACAAGATGGTGTCTTCCATTCAGAAAATATTGGTGGCAGCATTTTGAAAGGAAACAGAAACAGCCGTTCTCCTAGTGAATTTCACATTGTTACATTTAGGAAGAATGTTGAAGAGTAGTATGTGGAAAATCTGAAGCCATTTTTCTACAAACTCTCAATCAGACTTGGATGGAAAAAAAAACCTGAAGAATGTACAAACTGAAAACCAATTTTTGTCTGTATAGCACCAACAGTAACGCTTGAGTCAGCTTTGTGTCAAGCCGCCATTTTCATTCAATCAATAGCGTCCCCCTGCACACATTCAGGGACCTGGTCGTGTCTTTAGATGAAACGCATTGTAGGAAAAGAAGCAGAAAGGAAAAGGAAAAAAGTTCCGCCGGACCTAGTGAAGCTGCAGCAGGTGCAAATAAGCTTCAGACAGTCTTACAAGCACTGCTCAGAACTCTCAACTGAGGCACTCAACATCCAGGACTTGCCATTCGGATCTTAGCGCCTTGTATTTTTGTTTTGTTTTTGATGGAGGGGAAAGAACAAAAAACAGACATTGAAAACGGCTCAACTGGAGAAAAAAAAAAATTACTTCTTGGGTGCATTAGGGCATTTATGATTTTCGAATGCCGTATTCATCAGGTTGATGCTCATGTTGCCATAGGACAGCATAGCACCACAGTGTATACAAGTTAACTTCATATGTTCAGATGAGGCAGGTGGCATATTTAGCATTCACCTTCTTTGATCCAGGAGGGATGGAGAAAAACTGCCAGATGAAACTTGACCATCCAGATCTCGGCGCGTTCATTCATTCAATAGCGTCCCCCTGCACACATTCAGGGACCTGGTCGTGTCTTCAGAAGAAACGCATTGTAGGAAAAGAAGCACAAAGGAAAAGGCAACAAGTTCCGCCGGACCTAGTGAAGCTGCAGCAGGTGCAAATAAGCTTCAGACAGTTCTACAAGCACTGCTCAGAAATCTCAACTGAGGCACTCAACATCCAGGACTTGCCATTCGGATCTTGGCGCCTTGTGCTGGTTCCGACCTATTCACACATCAGTCCACTACTGACATCACCTCATAAGCCAACGGGGCACCCCACGCCATCTTTCGGCGCAGCATTGTAGGATGGCCACACCAGTGCAGCCACTTGCTGGACACCACCTCGGTGCCATCCGGATCTCAGCGCGTTCGAGTCACTGTGCCGGAAGACTAACCGGAACTCAGCTGAACACGCCGTCTTTCGGCGCAGCATTGTAGGATGGCCACACCAGTACGGCAATTTGCTGGACACCACCTCGGCGCCATCCGGATCTCGGCGCGTTCGAGTCACTGTACCGCAACAGTGACCGCAATTCTGCTGGACACGCCGTCTTTCGGCGCAGCATTGTAGGATGGCCACACCAGTGCGGCAATTTGCTGGACACCACCTCGGTGCCATCCGGATCTCGACGCGTTGTGCTGCCTTCGGCCTATTCGCACATCGGTCCGCTACTGACGCCGCCTCACGTGCCAACGGATTTTCTACGCTTTTTGTAGCCCTATGCCGCAGAACAGGTCATGTGACTTGTTTATAAAACTTTTCATTGGTTCATTTTACTTTTGGTTTCCTAAAGATGGAAGGCTTGGTCATATGACCTAAAAATAACACTTTTCATTGGTTTAGAACATTTTTTTTCCCAACCGATGAAAGCCCCACCTTGTTTCTGGATCATTCAGACTGAAGCTGGCGTCAGCATGAGAGCACCACCATCTCGTGGCTCCGTCGTGGTCATTCCGCGAGCAATCATGGCAGCCGCTCCCCACCGGAAGCCTGCGGGAGTCGGGGGCCCCCAAGACTTTTATACAATCTTCACGGCTGAGGGGACGCTTTTCGAGAATGGAGCCCAAGCCCTAGCAGGCAAGCGTCCGACTTCCAAGGTGTCCCAGGGCCATTTCAGTGGACCAGGCCCCAAACCGAAGAGCCGTCCGCCATTTTGACAGCCATGTGGCAGCCGCCTATCGCTGCACTGCAAGAGTGGGAGCAACTCCACAACATGGTGAGCGAGACGCAACTCAGCTAGATGGCCGCCACCTGGGGAGGCCCGTTCACGCCGCCTCCCCCCCCCCCCCGGGCCGCCGCACGCCAATTTTCGGAGCAGCATTGTAGGATACCAAAACCAGTGCGGCAGTTTACTGGACATCACCTGGGTGCCTGTCGTACATGTTGTGTCAGCCATGTGACACTGGACACAGACCGCTACTGACGAGGCCTCCCCCCGCACCACCCGGGACGCCCCACGCTGTTTTTCTGTGCTGCATTGTAGGATCCCTAAACCAGTGCGGCACCCAGGCGACATCACCTGGGTGCCGTCCAGAACTCTGCACGTTGTGCTGCCTTGGGACTATTCGCACAGCAGACCGCTACTGACGAGGCCTCCCCCCGCCCCACCCGGGACGCCCCACGCCAATTTTCGGAGCAGCATTGTAGGATCCCTAAACCAGTGCGGCACCCAGGCGACATCACCTGGGTGCCGTCCAGAACTCTGCACGTTGTGCTGCCTTGGGACTATTCGCACAAAAGACAGCTTCTAACCATTGTTGCTTTTTGTGTTAATAAATGTTTAAATGTTTTTAGTTTTTGTTCTGTTCATTATCGTTAAAAGTTAATAAAGTTTTATAACCTTACTTTGTTGGACTGTTATCTATTTTTTGAAAAACGGGTGAATGGGGCCTTGAATCGGGTTATTGTCATGTGTGGGCTTTGGAAGTGTGCTGCTGCAGGATCGGACATTTCAAACTCAAATGCACGTTCTTTTTCTTACCTTTCCGAAGCATGGAGCGCAATAGCAAGCAGAGAAAGGGTGATGCACGTGTTGAACACTACCTGACCTGGCAAGTTGCTGGCAGTGCCCCCCCGCCCGCTCCTGAAAGAGGGCACACACACACCGCCGCCCCGAGTACTTCAGAAATCTTTAAAAGACCATGCGCTTGTTCATGAGGCTTAAATGGTTTATCACCTCTTCTAGAACCCCTACATCGACCCTCTGACGTTTCATGGAAAAATTACCATGTAACACAATACCAAGCCCTATCAGCTGAAACCCCCAAGGAATCGTGGGGCATATTAGCAAGGGGGTTTATCTCCGCTTTTTTGGCTTTAAAAACCATGAAAGCGGAGATAAAATTATTTCCCTATTATCAAGCTGTCGCTAACACCAGTTAGTGACACCTAAAAGGAGATAGCGACCATCTTGGGCCCGGCTTTGCATGTCAGTGATACTTATCACTAATGACATGCAAAGTGGCGTGCCAAGATGTTAGCGACTGGAAACAGTCCCTAACATCGCTACCTTCTATTACCAACTTTTGGAGATATTCGCACTAAGCGCGAATATCTCCAAAAGCTAACACCTGCCCTGAGCAGGTCTTAGCCATGTTATCCAATGGGAGGTGGATAACATGGCTAAGAGCATTAGGTCGATAATACATGAATATCGCTGACTTTTCTGCGATAATAGCAAGGTTTATCTGCGATAAAAATCGCCGATGTGCGGCGATAATTTTTGTCTCTAAACAAGTTATAGACAAAAATTATCGCTAGTTGTTAGTAATATGCCCCCGGGTTTTTGCTGGCAGAAATCGGGAGGCGGGAGACTAGCACTGAAATCAGTACTTACACGCCTGAATCAGGAGAATTGGCATGTCTGAATTCTCTACAGCTGGGGCCATAAACTACATCCGCAGGGGTAGGTGATAGCCTGGGACCAGCCTGGCATCTAAAATGGCTGCCGTGCACGACAAAATTGTGGCATTCGAAAAAAGGCAAGATGGCGCAGCCGCTGGAAGAGATATATCAACATATATCAGCCTCCTCAGCCACCCTCAGGAAACATAGGGGATTAGGATATGTCTCCCGCACCCCCTTATACCTAGTACTTTAATTAACGAAGCACAAAATGGCGAATTCCCGTTTCGCTACCAGTTTGCGGCCCAGTTCGCGGCCCGTGAAGCGCTTCTACCGTGAAAAATCATTTTTTTTTTATTTTCCCCACGGGACCCTTTAATAACCCCAACAACATTCCTAGGGGGTCAAGAGGGGGATACCTTGCCCCCTTTCATTAAATTCCCCCTTAGTTTTTCACCTTTTCTTCTCTCTCGATCCTACCGAGAGACAAGATGGCGGCCGCTCCGGACTGTCACGCAGCAAAAAAAAAAAAAAAGCTCACGCACAGCCGCTGGAAGAGATGTATCAACATATATCAGCCTCCTCACCCACCCTCAGGAAACATAGGGGATTAGGATACGTCTCCCGTACCCACTTATAACTAGTAATTTAATTTACGAAGCACAAAATGGCGAATTCCCGTTTCGCTACCAGTTCGCGGCCGCGCTTCTACCGTGAAAAATCATTTTTTTTTTATTTTCCCCACGGGACCCTTTAATAACCCCAACAACATTCCTAGGAGGTCAAGAGGGGGATACCTTGCCCCCTTTCATTAAATTCCCCCTTCGTTTTCCACCTCTTCTTCTCTCTCGATCCTACCGAGAGACAAGATGGCGTCCGCTCCGGACTGTTTAGAATGTTGACAGACACCGGAGAGCCAATCAGCTTTCTGCGCGCAAAGTTCCGATAAGCGAAAAGTAAGCGGACCGGATCGCTGCCCAGAGCGCTGTTACAGATATATATCTTGGTTTGAACGTTAATTTCTCAAAAACTACTGGAGCACATATATTGAGACCTAGCAAAGGCACATCGGGCTAACAGTCCCTACAATTTTGCCAAGTTTCGTGCAAATCCATTCAGCCGTTCGAGCTAAAAGTGAGTCCAACCGCCCTATGGAAAACTCAATGCAAAAAACGCGTTTTGGGACCCCCCTTTTTTCTCAGCCCCCCCTTGACGAAACCCCCCCCAAATTTTCAGGAGCTGCTCAGAAACAAAATGTGCCATTTTCCTGAAAATTTCAGCCGATTCCATCCACAAACGCCAAAGTTATTAGACATAGAATTTTCAAAAGTCCCATAGGGAATTTATCCTAACTATATATACCTACTGGCGAACGCCAGTAGGTAATATATATATATATATATATATATATATATATATATATTCACTTGAAAAAAACATAGGTTTCAGCCACGTTATAGTTAGGAATTAGCCTTTAAAAAACCTTGCAAATTCACTGAAAAAACCATAAGTTTCACACGTGTTATAGTTCGCTGGACATTTCACTCGTACAAAACCATTTAAATTCCCCCGTTATAGTTAGTTCAGCTAACTATAACTTGCGCGTAAACAACAAGGAGATTTTAGTTATAACCAGGTCAATGGGGCGCACACCTGTGTGGCCGCACGGTAGTGAGCAATGTCAATTGATGGGTATAGGCAAAAGGGCGAGCGGTAATCTCTCAAGACCGCCCAAATTTGGACCCAGGGGATCTTAACTATAACTTGCGCGCCCGCAATGCACTGCTGATGACGTCACATATTACATCACTCATGACATGGTCAGTGACATCACTCATGACATCACCGATGACATCTCGAATGAGTGAAATGTCCAGCTAACTATAACATGTGTGAAACCTATGGTTTTTTCAGTGAATTTGCAAGGTTTTTTAAATGCTAATTCCTAACTATAACGTGACTGAAACCTATGTTTTTTTCAGTGAATTTCAAAGGTTTTTAAATGCTAATTCCTAGCTATAACGTGGCTGAAACCTATGGTTTTTTCAGTGAATTTCAAAGGTTTTGTAAATGATAATTTTTAAATGTATTCATTGTTATATTTGTTTATACAAATTTACTACATTGTTTTAAAGTATTTTTTTTTAGATATTTTATTTTTAAATCACATTACATATCTATACTACTATTATAAAGAGAGAACTGTGTCCTTTGAGCCAGGTAAACTCGAAAAGTACACCACCAATCAAAACACCCAAGACATCTTTGAAAACCTCAGGGCAAGCAGAAGGACATAGGCTATTAAAAATAAAAAATATACGTTGTTTAAAAAATTTAGAAATAAAAATAAAGTAGTCCCTTGCAAGTAGCGCCGGCCGCGACGTCTGCGTGATGACATCGTTTGCACTCCCAACACTTACTGAACACTTCCTGAAATGGCGGCGAAGATTGCGACCTGCTGGGAGGACTGCCGCGGCCCTGCTTGCTGCTGGGCGAAGTGGCGGCCTGTGCGGGCGGGGTGCCAGGATCGGGACCGGCGGCTGAGGTAAGGATCAGGTGACACGGGCGGGAGGGGGCCGGGCCGTGAGGGGGCCGGGCCGGAGGGGGAGGGGGGCGGGAGGTTGGGCGCAGGCTCCAGGACACAGACAATGTTGTGGCGGGTGGGGGCCGGGGCGGGCTGCACGCAAGCCTCAAATGCTGCCCCCAACCTCTTTCTGTCCCAGGCAACGCTGGGGCGGGCTGCTAGTTTTTAATGTAAATTGAAAAAAACGTTTTTAAAAATATTGAAATTGTAATATATTTTTTTATTTAATATTTTTTTTAAATGTATATATATATTTTTTATAAAGCAGGCAATGATATCCTATGGAAGGAAATTCAAGTTACTGGTAAGTACAGTTAAATGTACTTTTCAGGAATAGTAGTGAGCTGAAAGATACAGCATTGAGTAAATCGGAATCTGTAGTTTGTTTGATTTTAGAGGAATTTTTTTAAGTTCCAAAACTCCACACTTTGAAACATTTTCAAGTGAAACCAGTCAATGTTAGCCTATAGAAGGAAAATCAAGTTACTGTAAGCATGATTAGAATTACTGTTCAGGATCAGTAGTGTGCTAAAAAATGCAGCACTGACGTCTCTTGTGATAACAGGTGAATAGATCTGAATTCGTAGTTCGGCTGATTTTACAGGAATATTTTGCTCAATAGTGAAGGAAGGGGGTGGGGCCTGAGGTAACATGTGTGCAAACACGCCCTATGGCGTGTTTTAGATTGGGGAATGAATTCCTCTTCAACCCTGATGTCCCCTGTGAGCCAACTAGCCCACCAGGTACCTTCAGTATGCGCGAGGCAGCTGTGTTGCAGAGAGGTGTTCAGAGGGCTCGCCCCCTTTTACAACACTCTGCAACACAGCTCCGTGGCGCTTACTGGAGATGCCTGTTGGACTAGTTGGCCCCTAGGGGACCTCTGGATTGAAGAGGAATTAATTCCCCAACTTAAAACGAGCAACAGGGCATGTTTGCACTCACATCACCTCAAGCCCCGCCCCTTACTTTCACCACTGTGCAAAAGCGCCCTGTAGTATGTTCTAAGCTGGGGGTTAAGTCCCCTTGCATGCTGGGGGTCCCTGGGGGCCAACTAGCCCACCATGAACCTCCAGTATACGCCAGGGGGCTGTGTTGCAGAGAGGTGTCAAAAGGGGAGTGGCCTCATTACACCTCTCTGCAACGCAGGCCCCTGGCGCGTTTGCAGAGGGGGAACTAATTCCCCTTGCATACTGGAGGTCCCTGGGGTCCAACTAGCTCACCAGGAACCTCCTGTATGCACCAGGGGCCTGCCTTGCAAAGAGGTGTAATGAGGCCACGCCCCTTTATACACCTCTCTGCAACGCAGCCCCCTGGCGCATTTGCAGAGGGGGAATTCATTCTCCTTGAATACTGGAGGTCGCTGGGGGGCAACTAGCCCACCAGGAACCTTCAGTATGTGCAAGGGAGCTGCATTGCAGAGAGGTGTAAAGAGCCCACTCCCCTGTTACACCTCTCTGCAATGCAGCCCCCTGGCGCGTTTGCAGAGGGGAAACTAATTACCCTTGCATACTGGAGGTCCCTGGGGGCCAACTAGCCCACCAGGAACCTCCAGTATGCGCTTTGGAAGGTACAGAGTACAGTCATGAGTACCGTACAGAGTACCCCGCGATTTAAAAAAATAAAAAATTGTGGGGGGGGGGAGGTGGGGGAGGTCATGGGGGTCCTTGTGGGACCCCCTGAGCAGGCCTAGGGGATCAGGGTGTTTCTACCCTGCCTCCTTTGCGTGTTTTGCATGTTTGTTTCACTGCTTTCTTGTGCACAAGATGGCTGGCAACACTTCCTGGTTTGGAGTGTGTAACGACTCGGAGGCTGAAGAGGCTATTCAACATGTAAACTTTATTGAGCTCCCACGAAAGGCACTAGCGTGAAGGCTGGCACAGCGTAAAATGGCCGGCAATAACAGTTCCCCAACAGTCCCAGTAACGTCATAGGTGCAGCACGAGACAGGGACTAACAGAACCCACACGCACAAGGCAGCGCGCGGAGGTGCAGCCTACTACATATATCTCCTTCCCTACAGAGAAGAGGAAAAACAGAAATGGGAAAAATGGAGGGAAGGAGAGCGGGTAACCTTAGAGTGAGAGAAAGGAAGAGAAGCAACAAAGGCGAGGATGAGGGAAGAGCGAGGAAAGGAAGGGGGATGAAAAAGAGGAGCTAACGCCGGTACCTAATCGGCATCCTAACTACTCTTGTGCTCCTCCTAAGCACGGAGGGTGAATGACATGAATCATGAACACTGCGATCTCTGGGAATATAGTCGAGAGGCTCATCACATTTCTCAGTAGAATTGTGCATACAATCTACAACATCTTTAACTTTTACAACTTTGTTTAAGTTCCACCAGTGGCGTCCATTGACACGGACTGCACTGCCACACACTTTATCAACAATCAAAGGTTCACTGAAGTTGGAATCACCTTTTCTAACAAACCCCTGACTCTTTATTTTTACACAGTCACCAACCGCAACCTCCCTGCAAATGACTCGCTTCCTGTCATCAAAGTATTTTTTCTGTTGGGATTGAACATTTTTAACCTTCTCTCATGAAGTCAATAATCTCTTTAGAGTCCACTTTGGATACAAACTTAACCTCGGGCCACTTTGAGTAATAATCCATCATTACTATGGCAAACTTACACTGAAGAGGTAGAGAATGAAAAGGCCCTAAAACATCAATACCTAATTTCTCCCATGGAGCTTCAGGGAGAGGTATGGGAGTGAGGGGAGGATTAGATGTACGGAGACTTTTGTCGCTACTAGCACAAATGGTACACTCCTGCACCATAGCCTCAACATCCTTGTCCATCTGTGGCCACCAAAAGTACTCTCTGACCATACGTTTGGTAAGAGTGGCCCCTAAGTGTCCTTCATGAGCTTTCTCCAGTAAGGTGGGTCTAATACTTTCTGGACGTACATGCTTTTCCGACCTGAACACTAGACCATCCTCTATAGATAGCTCATCGCTTATCTTTACAAAAGGCTGCAGGTCCACATCCACATTCCTTTCCCTAGGCCACCCCTGGATTATGTATATTTTTACATTATTTAACACTCCGTCATTGGCCATCGCAGCATTCCACATTTTTTGCCCCACTGAACATACATTCATAACCTCCACACAGGTGATAATACAATCCTCTTTTTCATCATAGACAATATCTTCGTCACCTTGCACAGATTGACTGGTGGTAGGAGGCAGGCGTGACAGAGCATATGCTCTCACATTTTTCCCCCCAGCAATGTGAGTTACTTCAAAGTTGAATTGTAACAGCTTCGATGCAAGATGAGCAATACGAGGTGTAGCATTCCGGTTGTTAGTGTTTCCCAAAATAGCTACCAATGGTTTGTGGTCTGTTTGTAGAGTGAATTTTCGCCCCCAAAGATAATTCTTGAATTTTTCAATGCCCCACCAACATGCAAAAGTTCTTTTTCAATCACAGAATAATGTATCTCTGCTTCCCTCAGTACCCTGGAAGCAAAGCCAATGGTATATTCCTGATGTCCCTCTTCTTGTGTCAAAACTCTCCCTAACCCATAGCAACTGGCATCGACAGTCAAAGTACAAGGTACATCCGACACATACGGTTTCAAAGCTTTGACTGTACTCAGTTGTTCTTTGAGCCAAGTAAACGCTTGTATGCAGTCATTGTCCCATACAAATTCACTTTTATCCTTCAACAATCTCGAAATGGGACGAATTTTTGTGGCATAGTCTTGGATGAAGAGTGCATAGAACTCCGTCAAACCGAGCAGAGATTTAACTCCAGCTTTGTCTTTTGGAGCAGAGGCATCCATGATTGCCTGGTCAAGACTAGGCTTGGGCGTGACCCCCGCACTTGAGATGGTGTGCCCGAGATATTCTACCTTGTCTTTGAAAAACACACATTTGTCATGTTTAAGGACTACACCGTACTCTTGAAAAATAGAAAGAATCTTGTCAAGAACCACATCATGTTCATTTTGATCCTTAGCAAATAAGAGGACATCATCCTGAAATATTGCTACATTTTTTCTGCCTTTGAGTTAGTTGACCATAACTCTTTGGAAGACAGAAGCTGCCGAAGCCAGACCAAATGGCAAAAGACAGAATTGGAACATCCCCGAGGGAGAATTGAAAGCTCTCTAATGGCGAGACTCTTTGTCAAGTTCTATCTGGTGGTACGCAGAGGCCAGATCCAGTTTGGTGAAGACTTTTGCCCCTTCTACCACACCCAGCATTTCTGTTATATTTGGTAAAGGATGTAAGTCCACCCAAATCACTTTATTTAGACTGCGCAAGTCAATGCAGACTCTCAGTTCATTCTTTTTTTTCCTCGCTACAACTAAAGACGAAGACCAGTCCGAGGACCTCAATTGGTTCGATAACCCCTCTTTTATGCATGGACAAAAGTTCTTGTTCTAGGTCTTCTCTAATACTGAAGGGTATGCTTCTGATCTTATGCTTGACCGGCACGGCATCCTCCCTTACCTTTATTTTGTGTCTGAATCCTTTAATACGACCTAACTCTCCTGAAAATACTTTTGGGTATTTGTTGGCCAATTCTTCTACATGTGTGGAGTCACGGATAGCCAAGACTTGTTCTCTTGCACCTGGGCATAACATCATGATAAATAAACCTTGATGGAACCATCCTAAAATGTTCAGTCCATGGACAGCCACGTATATTTTCCCATGTATATGCCTGTTCTTGAAAACCATCACATCTTCGAAATACCCAAGAAGATCTATCTTTTGTCCTTCATAGGACTCAGGTTCATGGTCTGGTAGTTGTAGGGGTCTTTCCCCCCATTTTTCTCTGAAAAGTGACTCAGTAATCATTGTGATCCGTGCACCAGAGTCCACTAGTAGTTTCAGGTTTTTGTCACCAACTATGATATCCACATACGGATACACACAGTCATTAGGATCTCCACTCTTCACACTCCCATGGTTGACCACAAGCACCATGTCTTTCAATTCCCCCAAGGTATCCTCATTGTCGCTATCGCTTGAGTCTTTAAAACAGCTTATGCTCTCATTTTTTCTTTTAATAGTCTGACACATTTTGTCAAAGTGACTCATTTTGCCACAGCTGCGACATACGGCGTTTCTAGCGGGACAAGGTCTCCCACTTTTTGTGTGTGATGGATACCCACACCTGAAACAAATGTCGGTTCTCTTGAAAAAATTGTTCTGTTGAAAATCTTTCTTTTTCTTGAAATTCGTGAGGCGTACTGGATTAATCATTTCAGTGCTTTTATTATCCAGTTCCTTAATAGATGACTGAGAAGTTTCTATGCTCTTAGCTATATCAATGTACTCATTCAGAGACGGATTTTCTAGCGAGAGTAATTTTTGCCTGATATTTTTGTCAAGACATTTTCTTATGAATTGGTCACGTACCAACTGCACACTGAAATT
Source organism: Lissotriton vulgaris (assembly GCF_964263255.1). Classification (NCBI taxonomy): domain Eukaryota; kingdom Metazoa; phylum Chordata; class Amphibia; order Caudata; family Salamandridae; genus Lissotriton; species Lissotriton vulgaris. The sequence continues at coordinate 519,782 of NW_028240902.1, forward strand.
TTCAAATTCGCATTCAGCAACTAATTTCCTTAGCGCAGTGATGTACGTGTCAACATCCTCCTCTAGCTTTTGCTCCCTTTTGAAAAACTTGTGCCTCAGCACCACCACACTTGGTTGCTTGTCATATCTTTTTTTTTGTTTCTTAACAGTTCTTTGGTATTCATCAATTTCCTCTTCAGCCTCATCAACAAACTCTGATACATTTTTAAGTTTGTCTCGACCTTCAAAGCCTAAACAGTGAAGCAATAGAAATCTTTTCCTTTCTGGTCTAAATCTGTGCGCTCCTATTGCCCCCAGATAGTTTTCAAAGGCGTCAAACCATTTTCTCCACGCCACAGGCCGTTCCCCTAGAGCGTCAAGAAAAAGTGGTGGTGGTTGAACAGACTGCATAATATAAAAAGCTTAACAAAACTCACAAAGCTCTTGTTTTCAATGTTCTAGTATTTCAAATGTAGAGAAGGGAAATGTAGAGTAACTTCTCTTTTTTTTTCAACTACTTATTAAGGCCAAGAGACACTTAAATCTTTTGAACTGCAAATAGTGTTTTTAATATTTCACTGAAGCAAATGTGCCACTGTGTAATTCGGCGCACCGTTGTTTACGCTGAGATCTTTAGTTATGTCACCGTTTTTCATTCACCTGCAATATTACTGAAAGGAGGCTATGTTGGTTCGTAATGCACCGTCTCCTGACAACCAGCAGGGTTATATTATTTCCGATATTCCTCCGTAGGCCTTCTTTAACCCTTTCGCTGCTCATGACGAGCTCAGCTCGTCATGCAGTACACTGGTCGTGTGCTCATTACGAGCTGAGCTCGTCATGAATAATGGGGAAAATCAGTTGTCAGCACAGGAGGGGAATTGCCTTAGCAGTCATGTGGTTAAGCAATATGACTCCTGTTCCTTTAAGGGTGAATTCTCCATTCACTTCAGGCAGGCGGGGAGCGGTGCAATACAAGAACTGCAGGGGCGGAGCTCTGACGCAAGTTAACTTTTCCAGTCAGAGAACGCCTGCTACACGCCTCACCTCTTGTTCTTCGCCGCAATCGCCAACACCACAGCATTCAATCCGGAGATCTCCTCCAACACGATGCTGCTTCCCCCCCGTTTTGTTCGTAGAATAATCAGGTAGATTCTCTTTCTTTACTTCTCCTTCCGCACCCGACACGAAATCATAAACGATCTCCAGGCTGTCGTGGGTTCTCTGTGGGAGCTCATATGCCTCGTCACCAAAATCGAGTGTAACGACTCGGAGGCTGAAGAGGTTATTCAACATGTAAACTTTATTGAGCTCCCACGAAATATATATATATATACTCCTCCAATCCCGCCTTGTTTGAAAGACAGGTCTGACACATGCTCAGGCTTTTCAATTGTGTTTTTATTCCAACCAGTGCACATTTTCTATGCCTCGTGATGTCCACAGTGTCAGCGTCCGGCAGACGCGTTTCGGCGTGTGCCTCTTCAGTGCCGGTTCAATAGCTGACTGTGCTCAGGTGAATTTGACCACGTTGCTAAGGTTTAAAATACCGCCCAAGTGTTCCCATTGGTTGGGAGTCGATCTTGCACACAGCGGCCAGGGAAAGTTCCTTTGTTCGTATTTACCGCTGTGCTCCCTGCCAGGAACCTCGGACTTCATGCACCACAATCCCGCGGTAAGGAACCGTGGAAAAACAAACAGTCAGTTTAAGGTGCAGTGACCCAACTTCGCACGCGATAATGCCTCTGTTGCTCTTTCTTGGTTCCTCGAGTGCGGGAGGTAGGTCGGCTTTCTTCACAATTGGGCAACCTTTAAGCAATCATCCTGTTCGCTCCCTCTCCCCAATGCCCTCGAGACACTCCAGGTTGGGGGGGCGCCGCACTTGTGCCTTTCAAGCACTGTCCAGGAGAGTTTATCGGTTCTTGTGCGGAGCTCCAGACCGAGGGGCGTGTCAGATACGGTGGAGCCGACCTCCACCTTAACATACTCCTCCAATCCCGCCTTGTTTGAAAGACAGGTCTGACACATGCTCAGGCTTTTCAATTGTGTTTTTATTCCAAACAGTGCACATTTTCTATGCCTCGTGATGTCCACAGTGTCAGCGTCCGGCAGACGCGTTTCGGCGTGTGCCTCTTCAGTGCCGGTTCAATAGCTGACTGTGCTCAGGTGAATTTGACCATGTTGCTAAGGTTTAAAATACCGCCCAAGTGTTCCCATTGGTTGGGAGTCGATCTTGCACACAGCGGCCAGGGAAAGTTCCTTTGTTCGTATTTACCGCTGTGCTCCCTGCCAGGAACCTCGGACTTCATGCACCACAATCCCGCGGTAAGGAACCGTGGAAAAACAAACAGTCAGTTTAAGGTGCAGTGACCCAACTTCGCACGCGATAATGCCTCTGTTGCTCTTTCTTGGTTCCTCGAGTGCGGGAGGTAGGTCGGCTTTCTTCACAATTGGGCAACCTTTAAGCAAACATCCTGTTCGCTCCCTCTCCCCAATGCCCTTGAGACACTCCAGGTTGGGGGGGCGCCGCACTTGTGCCTTTCAAGCACTGTCCAGGAGAGTTTGTCGGTTCTTGTGCGGAGCTCCAGACCAAGGGGCGTGTCAGATACGGTGGAGCCGACCTCCACCTTAACATACTCCTCCAATCCCGCCTTGTTTGAAAGACAGGTCTGACACATGCTCAGGCTTTTCACAGTGTCAGCGTCCGGCAGACGCGTTTCGGCGTGTGCCTCTTCAGTGCCGGTTCAATAGCTGACTGTGCTCAGGTGAATTTGACCACGTTGCTAAGGTTTAAAATACCGCCCAAGTGTTCCCATTGGTTGGGAGTCGATCTTGCACACAGCGGCCAGGGATATATATATATATACATGAAAAGTGTTCCCCTCATGGAAAGATGAAGACACACTCGCTGTGTTGTAGGCATTGATTTACTTAAGAGCAGCACAGACAGTCCTGACGCGTTTTGGTCAACTTTTGTCTCGAAGGTGAGCCTAGCAAGCAGCAAAACCGGGTGACACACACACAGTCAATGGCACTGTTTTAATGTAATGTTTGACCCCAGGTGGACACCACGATGGGTTTGAGGTGCAGGTGCCTGCTGGTACATGTGGTCATGCAGCCGGTTATGATTCAAACCCTCCAGTGGGTATTGCCGATATTTTCTGCTGCCATCAATTAGGTATATTCATACGAAATGACTTTAAACCTTTTCCCTACAACGTTGCTCCTAAAGCAGTCCTATTCTCGAGGCTGCTAGGATCCAAACCGGAATCAGTTTCTGGTGGCAGCCCTTCACCCTTAGTCGTTTTCACGAGGCTCAGAAGGTTGGTTCAGGTGCGGGTGATAACGGCGCTCTTGTAGGTGGTGCTGTCTTTGTGGCGGAACCAAGCCTATATGTATATATATATATATACATACTGAGAAGGGTTAACCCATACACACATATTTTTAATCTTTACATATTACATTTTACGATTTAAGGTATAAAGAAATAAAAATGTATTGTCAGAATTCCTTTTTTTCTGAAACCATGCTGCGTTTGTTCATACTGATGTCTTCATGAACGCCCAGGACACAGAAACCCCATTCCTCCATGCCGACCTCATAAACAGTGGACATCAATGGAAACAAGCACCTTTGCTTTTCTGCTGTGCACTCTTCATTCTCACACAACAGTGCTGGACTCATTATAATTGCCCCACAAATCCCAACTCAGGTCTCAGCATTGTAGCTACGACTGTAGGGAGCCCAAGCTTTGGTCTTTTCCTGGCTCTCTCTCAGTTTGGCTGATGGGCCCAGTGCAGGAGGCTCGCTCCTCTTTGGGCCTCTAATAGAGGGGCTTCCGGCTGGAAACAGCCTACTGCAAGAAGCATCACTCTGCACAAAGACTGTGTTTGGAGAGCAGCCGGAGAGGGCACTTGAAGAGAAGCAATGAAACTGCTTAGGTAAGTGTGGGCAATGGATACCCTTCTGCAGTCGCTTTTACTGTACAAAATGGTGTACCCCACACTCCCTCCTGCTGTTCAGTTCCAAGTCCTGAGTCAAGGCTAAGGAAGGGAGTGCTCGGCAGAGTACTCAGAGGGCTGCTGAGCACCCAGAACTGGTGTTTGAATGACAGGCACCTTTCCAGAGGTGAGGGGACGTCTCAGAGGAGAGAAGCAGTGGGTTTCGGTGACGAGGCCGGGCCGCAGCTGCCTTGACGGACTTCTCTTCATTGATCCAGCTGAGAGTCAAGTGCTGAAGGGACACTACTTCGCACAGCTTGAAGAGACAGACCCCAGGACATCACAAACATACAACCCCAAACCCTAGGGTTAAAGCCAGTGGGCCCTGTTTGCTCCTTGGCCACCACAGTGAGCCTCACAGAAAACTTTTGCAGCTACACATAAATAGCAATACAGGTGATGTATCTATGAACTGACAGGAAACTGGATTATTTCATAAACCTTATGAGTCCCATGTGCCGATTATAGACCAACGCTTTCAAGGAAGAAAATCAGCTCCACAGGAATAATCTGTACCCCCCTCCCACAAGCACAGTAAATATTTATCACACACAGATGGTAATGGCCCATAGCTATTTTGTACACCAGGATTTTTGTAAATTGGCATGTGCACAACAATGTCTGCTACAGAGATCATAGCTTTGGACGCCACCAGATACCTGACTACAGTGTAGCCAGCCCAGTTCAGACACCCTTGTTAGACAGCATTAGACTTTCTACACGCAGACGTCACCATGGACGAATGCGGTCCCACAACTATTAGGACAAGATTCATTTGGATGTGGCCTCAGTGCTCGGCTGATGCCCGAACTGTTATAAAAGATTTGCGAGTCTTTATCAGCACATGCGCAATTGGCACGCTACACTCTGACCACGGTCCTGCGTTTAGCTCTCGAGCTTACAATGAGGCCATTGCCAGTCTGGGCGTTGCATTGTGGTTTTCGAGTCCATTCCATCCTGAGGGAAATTTTGTAGTGGAAAGAAAACACCGTGACATAAAGCAATCTATAACAGCTAGTGTATTAGGCTCGGGTGACGGGTGGGTCAAACATCTAATAAGTGTCCAACATAGTCTTAATAATCTGCCAAGAAATTCTCTGGGTGGAATCACTCCATATGAAATCATGTTTGGTACTAGAATGATCATCCAGGATCTTATTCATCACACTTCAGTGGAGGAACAACAACCCTTAGATATCAAAGACCGTTTGGCTGTTTTGCAGGACTTAAATGAAACACAAAGAAGTCTAAGCAACATAATACAGAAGCCAACGACTGCTGAAGAAAAACCACCTGTCCCAGCAAGATCTGTCTGGATTCCAAAGATTGGGGATCTAGTCAGAGAGAAAATAACAGATAAGAAGGAATTTGGGCCTTCTTACAGAAAACCAGTACCTGTCTCAGAAATCCAAGGAACAAGATCAGTAGTACTACCGCCTTTTGTTGGAAGAAAGGAGAACCGGTCTGTATCAATTGACCTGGTAAAACCACATCATGTGGCCGATAATAAGTAGTAGGCCCAGTGGACTCCAAAGATGTAGCAGACAGCCAAATCTTGCTACAATCAAAGAGGTTCAAACTGAGAGACTCATCACCTTTGAAGAATATGCAGTGCAAAAAGAAGGACTATGTAACAAAGCCATGGAACTCGAGCCTCTTGAAACCCAAATAACAGTTTGTCAAGAAAATCCCATCTACAATGACGTAGCATTTGACTATACTAATATGTCAAGGGATCAAGTAGCTCCAGTGATTCCAAGTAATCCGAATGCAATTCCAACAATTGACAGAACTGCCTCTGGCTATTTCATCAACTTTGATACGTTTTCTGAGGATCCCAGCGAGCCCGAAACGACGCCAGCAAGTAAAACTTTCAAAGAAAAAGTAACAGATCTCTTTTATCAACTTGAAAATACATATCTGGTTTCACCATGGGTTGAATTTTGGATTGGGTTAGGTGTACTTTTTCTCCTACTTTGGCTCATTCTTGTTTTAAGTTTGGGAAAGCTGATAGATGGAAAATATAGTAAAATGGACACAGCAAGCAAGAACGTCAACTTGCTCCTGAAGCCTCACAAATCATCTCATCGTGAACAAAGAGACGTGTCATCAGTGAACATCACAGCCGTTCCTATACCTGGTGGTATAGCATGGGATAGAACTGATTATGACATTTATGGTCCGGCCAAGCTGTTGAAGATTCCACACCAATTTAAGGCTTCCTTGAGTGATTTTGTTTCACCCAGCACATTTTCTGATGATTGGGACTTTGAGACTGTTAATATGAAACAATTGGACACCCACCATTTGACAGTGATTCTTAATTCTCTTAATGCCTCCTTACGGGAATCCATTGTACCAGAACAGTGGAAACACGCAATGGTTACCCCTCGTCTAAAGAAACCGATGACTGACCCCAAAGTGCTTGCCAACTACAGACCAATCTCCCTTCTTCCAGCCTGTTCCAAAATACTTGAAAGACATGTCCATTCTCTCCTTTCACAGTTTGTCAACACTAACAATCTCCTCCACCCTTCCCAATCAGGTTTCCGCTCTAACTTCTCCACAGAGGCAGCACTTTTGGGTGTCACTGAGAGGATTCGCCACCTTCTGGATGAAGGTCAGACAGTCGCACTCATCCTACTGGATCTGAGTGCGGCGTTTGACACCATCTCTCATACACAGCTTATCCACACCTTGAAATCTTCGGGTAGTTGTGGCTCTGCCTTGGAGTGGCTAACTTCCTTCCTGGACTTGCGCACTTTCCAAATCTTTTCATGTACAGCGCGTTCAAAAACGTACGCGTCACCTCAGGGCTCAATCCTGTGCCCTTTGCTTTTCAACTTGTATCTTAGGCGCTTGGCCTTACTCTCTTCACATACGCGGATGATTCCCAGATTGTCTTTTCCCTCTCAAGCTCCAACCCATTGGCACCCTCCTGCTTAAAACAAGGCCTCAGGAACATTTCAACTTGGATGACCCAAAACCACCTCAAGTTGAATGGTGAGAAAACTGAGGTTCTTATCCTTGGTAAGCAGAAAGACCTATGGTGTCCATCCCACTGCCCAGAGGAGATGGGCAACCTCCCTAAGCCTACTATCCATGTTCGTAACCTGGGTGTCATAATTGACGATTCATTGTCAATGCATCAACAAACTGTGAAACTGACAGCACTATGCTTTACCATCTTGAAGTGGCTTAAGAAAATCTTATGGATGCTGCCGATATCTACCCAAAAAACCATTGTTCACGCCCTCGTTACGTCACAACTAGATTACGCCAACATCCTTTATTTGGGATGTAATAAGTCCGTGATCCGCAGACTTCACTCCTCTGCAGAATCCCCAGGTTCTCCCCCATTGCTGGACATTTGAGGGATCTACATTGGCTCAGGGTGGAGAACCGTATCAAGTTCAAAGCCCTGAGCTGTATGTATAAAATCAAGACAGGCACTGCCCCTCAATACCCCCAAGCACTTGTCTGTCCTTATGTTCCATCCCGCCAATTAAGATCTATAACCAAGGGTAACTTTGTAGTACCCAGAATCAAACTTTCCAGAATGGGTGGGAGATCCTTTTCCTACCTAGGTCCTTCCTTCTGGAATACCTTGCCTTCCACCATACGTAAAGAAACTAACTACACCCATTTCTGTAAAACCCTTAAGACCTGGCTTTTTGACCAATAATTTCTGTTCACTGTTCTGGCTTTTGCTCTGTGTCCGCTATGGTGCCGGGAAACCCTTTTTGGGTAGCTGAGCACCTAAAATATTCAAATAATAAATAATAAGAAATTAATAACATGATGGCAGACTTAGAAATGTCAGCAAAATTTTAAAAACATGAATACTTAGAAGGTTCATCAGATTATGAACAAATGTATTGTTTTAAATATTATGGTCATCATTATTGGCATAAATCAGCAAATCCTAGAATTTTTTTTTCTTATAATCAATGGGTACATTGTCCAATGCCACATAAGGGGTGGCTCAAGAACATTTTATGAAAAATGTCCTTACTTCTCAGGTTTTAATATCACAAATCCAGAAACATTTTACTTTAAAAATGTAAATAAGACAGGAACGAAAAGTTTGTTGACTAATACTAAGCAAATGTATTCTACAGCCTTTTATGCTCAATTGTCCACACTAGGCTTTGACTATTGGAAAGACAATATTGAAACAAAAACTGTCTGGGGCACAAAAGACTGGCTGGTACAAGGTTTAGAAGCCTTATTTAGAGCCTGCATCATCCCGGGAACAAATAATGTATTTAAATGACACTGTCCAACAGACATGTTGTCTTGGCCAGGCTAAGATAAAAGATTTAAACAAACCGTCCATACTTAAGCCCACACCTGATAGCAATAGAACTACAGATGAGGAGGTAGACGTAAACTATATTTAACAACAGAAGAGAACTAATCCTGATTACAAAAAATGGTTAATCTGGCCCACAGACACGAATAACTGTCAAGATAGATTCCTGAACAAGACACAAGGGTTTACAGTAACTAGGCCAGATCCAAGATATGTCCAGCGACAACATCCAACAACAACTTACAGTGTAGGAAATCTATGTCTTGAGTTGCTACAGAAATCCACACTTCCAGATATAAAACAACACTTAACTTTACTTAAAGATGGCGTTGATTTGAGAGACTTCTTACTAGGACCTCGTAAACCACGTCATAAACGTTTCATATACGCTGGTATTTATGCTGATTATAATGAAGCATGGAAAATCACGCAAATGGAAACTGCAGAACGAATACGAGAAATGTATTGTATTAATTTAGAGAAAGCTCTCTCTGTAGTTGACAATGGGTTAACAACTCTGTCATCCAGAATTTATTCTTTGGAGAGTATTGTATCCTCTACCACAGACATAATGGAACAGGACTTGCTCATGTTACAACATGGCCAGTCTCAATTACGTTCTATAATGCTGCTAGGCTGGACGTTGCAAAATCTTTGTACAGGCTATGTGCCTTGGCGTCTAATCAACACCACGTCATTGTTTACTGGATTTAACCTTACAGATAAACAAATCTCTTTGGCACAGAGGGGAGCAGACTATATGGTGCTGAGCATAGAAAAACTGGAAAGATTTCCATTAACTGTTTCTGAGAAACCAGTAGTGGAATGGATAATACATGGCACCATCACAATATCAGTGACAATTTTCCAGTTTCAGTATTGATTGAAACACATACCAGCAGACCTGTATGAAAGGTTGGGTAAAGAATACATAAAGTCGACCTGGGATTTACCATACACACACAAATGTTGGAGTGGGGGAAAGGAAGTATTTCTTAGTGGTAAAAATTGCAAAAGCTCATTAAGCGGTTCACTTTTATGTCAGGGTATTAATTTACACAGAGCCTACGATGGTTCTTCGACCAACCTATCTTGCCACCTGCAGGGTTCCCCGGCAGCGGTGATAGATCCAATTTTTAGGCAGCTTTCCAATGAGAGCTACATAATGTTGAATGATCACAGCTGTTGTGGAATGATGCCAGGAATAGCCTATCTCAGTAGTGTGTCAGCCAGGGTCACTTGTTGTATGCAAGTATTGTTTCCTAAAACTAAGACAGACGGGGAGTCGCCGTTAAGGGCTTCACTGAACATCTCTTCTGTACGAATTGATACTCTAAGCAGAATGAAAGCCATTCTTTTACAACAAACTGTGCCACTGACCTCGTCCAAAGAAACGTATGATCTGCAAGTTGCAAGGTCCTCTGCAGAGATACATGCCCTATTATCAACAAACTTCCCCATACATTTCGTAGAAATGTTAGGTCGTATCTTAAACATGTCTGATACCAGTGGTATTGTACATCTATTTAAGACAATTTTTTCGGGACTGTTAGCACCCTTTGAAGCAGTCCTAGGCATTTTTCCAAACTTTGTGCACTCTGTGTTCGGCGGCCTGTCTCTCGTCTTGGGACTCGTAGCAGGGATACTATTTTTATTTATTTTCCTCCGATATGGCATGTCCAGTCACCAGCGATACCCAGATTACCATGGAGAATGCTCTTCTGGCAATGCAGTATCGTGAACGCATACCACAGATTCTTGACTTGGCTCGTTTGAGAGATCTGAATACCACATTGTTCCTTTCGTTCAGACCAATCTGGCAAGATTGCATCTTACCTGTTCTTCGATGCCTGCTTTGTGGAGAGGAATGCGTGTTAGATATCTGTCTGACACTTCCATCAGCACTGCCAACGGATGTTGACGCTTTCCCTGGTTCGGTAACGACTCATGAATTGTGTTGCCCACAACGGCTACCAATCCTGATGACGGCATTCATTGAGGTCTCACCGGCAATTCCAGCTGAGGGTGAGATTCGTGGACCAACAGGCACACAGGTACCATCTACTGCGAACATTGCTAATGCGACTGACGCTGACGGCGATGCTTCTCATTGTTGTACGATTGATCTACATAATGAAGTGGTTCAACTTTCACCTACTGTGGTAGACGATTTCTATGCCAGCTTAGAAGATTTAATGTTTTGTCCTGACAACGAGAATAACTTTTGAAATTAGCACACAGCGTTCTATGAACTCTGAATTCGACCTTTGCTTTTCAAAACAAAACTTCTAACTTTGGAGCTCTATTTTCCCCACGGTTTGATTTGCATTTTTTCAAAAAATTTTAAAAACATTTTTGGCACAAAGTAATCTGCTTAAAGTAGAACTATTCTTAGAGAACAAGAATTCCTTGAATATTTGCTAGAAACAATATTAACCTTATCCACAAGCCAAAACAGTTTATCTATTCTGCTATGGGATGGTCTCGAATTTTTCCTGTATTTAAGAGCCATTTCATAAATGTAATTTTCATGATTCATTCGGTTAGCATTGCCAATATCATACTATATGCTTACAATAAAAATCATTGCTTTTAAATTCGTACTGTACAAATGCTCATTTTATGTGTACAACCATTTTCAAATGCATTCTATGTATTTTTGGGTGAGATTGTAAACACATGCTTTAGATATATTTAAATGCTTAGAATGTAGTAATGTCGAACATAATAAAGTGGAGTGGGTGTTGTATAGCATTTTAGGACCCTAGTGTAATTTTCCCGATACATGCCCTTATATGGGTACAAATGACCTTGCCCTTATATAGGCATAGAAATCATAACCATATTTAGACATAGCCCATGCAGTCCAAATACGGCATGGCTACTTCCACTAGTTCCGAAAATCCACAATGATTTCTTGGAAAACTCGGCTTCAGCAGTTAGGGACTTCCCCTTGCTTGAATATTGATTTGTCCAAGAACTCATGGAGTTTTCAAAGAACTGAGAGTCTTTGATGACGTTATTATGTCCAACCTTACGTCAAACTCGGCACCTTCAAGGTATAAATATGCCCACACTTGCCCTAGCAAACACACAGTGGTTTGGAGCAGTTCGACTATCTACTTGCCCGACGCATCTCACTGCAGCAAGTGCCGAAGGAAGCAGACCCTCCAGCAGACGCACTGAGAGAGACGCTGTCTTTTCTCTTGCCGAGAAATCCAGTCCAGTGTTTCCCAGCTCCCCTTGCGGGGTGTTGGGAAATCAAGTCCTGAGAGAGAGATACCAGACCTCCTTCATTCTAAACCAAGGTACAGAGCTGATTAGACCCTAAAAGAAATCTTGGATAGATTCTTGGCAAAGAATACTAAGCCTATGCTACACCATACTTACTTTTTCCCTCGTACTAGACCAAGGTTAGGTACATTGGGGTAGGCGTATTTTAGAAGCACCAGTTGGGTACTTTTAGTCATTGTTATTTATGTATGTATTTTATGGCTTAGAAACCATACCATGCTCTTACAATATTATTTCATAATACTCTTCTTGCTGTACGCATTATGCTTTACAGCCAGTACTGCGGTTGTAGCAGTTCATTTCTTCTGCATGAGAAAGAAGACTGTTCAATAAATACTTTTTATTGAAAACGCCCGCCTCTCTATTTCTCTGCACCTCTGGTGAAACGAACCATGCACAATTGACTGAGTGAAATAACTATCTATTGTTTCCACGACTCTGAAGATACGTTTTATCTTGGGAAACAAAGTTGTCATGTTTATGCAGTTGTCAGAAACTAATCCCTTCTTGTTTATTCGAGAAGATTTCTAGTGACCTCTGAGCTAGCTGGCACTCACAATTAAGTTTAATATATTCGATAGAGACCTAGTCGACCAAAGTCCTATGTCAATTCTATAAGATATATTATTCCAATGCACAGAGCCTATTGGGAATATAGGAACTACACTACCACCCCTCCCCCTTCTTTTCTTTCTTTCTATCCCCCTGTCTTTTCTTTCTTTACCTCCCTCTCCTTTCCCAATTATTTTCGCTGTATTATTCTATGCATATGCATAATTCTTTATTTATTGCATTATGTCTTATTTTTGTAACAAATAAATTTCCTTTAAACTAAAAAAGAACACCTCATCACAGTGCATCCGCCATCTACAGCCCAGGTTTAGCTCCACCCCTCTGAATCTTTGACTTTGAAGCGTAATCTCCCATTGGACGAGGGTGAAGGTGGTCCTTATTGGATACAGTTTTCAGCCAATGGGGCAGAGATGTCAGTCAGCATCCAACATTGTATGAAGGTGCCACTGATGGTAACCACGCCCTAATAGTCTTGCTGACTCTAGTGTAGGTCAAGGTAACCCAGTGGGTTTTGGCAGTTGGCTGAGGATCACAGAAATATTCCCAAAAAACAAAGTCACCCAAAGAGCCACAACATAAAACAGCACATAGCTCCCTCCCACGTCATTTGGGCTTCGCGGCGCCAAGGGCTGGTTCCCAGTAAAAAAATGTCTCTGGCTCCACTTAACTGGCTTGCTGGGGGCCTGGCAATCAGGAGTCTATGTATTGGCACGGTTCAAGGGGACACCAGTTAGAACTCCTTCCTGGTGCCTTGGTAATCAAAGGTTTGAAAGGGGCCAGTTAGTGCCCATGCCAGTAACACCTAACACAACTTTGCACGGAGTAAGGGGCCAGATGTATCAACAGTTCAATTTGAAAGTCTATAATAGCGAATTTTACCGATTGGCTATTACAGACTCGCAAAATGCAATGTATCTAGGAATCTGCTAATATTTCGCGATTCCTATGCATTCCTTATTTGCGACTTGCATATTGCGAGTCGCAAATAAGGAATGGCTTCCAATTCATTCCTATGGGCCATTCATTCTAAGAGGCCCATAGGAATGAATGGGAATTGTGTGCGCAATTTGTGAGTACCCAATAGGTACTCCCAGATTGCGCACGCAATTTCAAGGCTGCAAGGGTTCGTAATGGACACCCTCCTGTACCCCTGAAATGTGCATGTGTGCACATGTGGTGCACATACATGCTCTAAGGGCATGTATGACATGTGGCGCACATACATGCCCTAAGGGCATGTATGTGTGTCACATGGTACTTTCAAAAATGCATGAAATTGCATTTTTCAAAGAAATCGTAATTTACCACCAACCTGAAGTAGGTGAAATTTTGCGATTCTTTACAGCAAAATCGCAATTTGCGATGGATACTTAAATAGCTTTTAGGAAATGGCAAATTGTTATTCTTTAAATGCTTGCGCAAAATAGGGAGTTGCAAATTTTGCGAGTATGTTTTTACTTACCTGCATTGCTCATGGATAAATTGTGATAGCAATTTACCATGATGCATTTGGCCCGGGCACTGTCTGGCCACTTCAGCTGTCATTGATGACGTCACCCACAGATCCTAAGGCCTATGGGTGTACTTAAAGATATCTGTCTAGCGCACACTGATCCAGGAAAAAATGTAGGGGCATATTATCAAAGGTGGCGATAGGGAATTTTCGCCGCTTTAGCGGCCGTTTTTGGCCGCAAAGCGGCGATAATTCTATCGCCCTATTAGCAAGCTGTAGCTAACAGCAGTTAGCAACAGCTTTTAGTTGATAGCGAGCGGTTTGAAGCCCGCTTTGCATGTTAGCGATATTTATCGCTAATGACATGCAAAGTGGGCGTACCCAAACTTTTAGCGATGAAAACAGTCGCTAACATCGCTATCGACTATTAGCAAGGCAGGCGTAGCGATGGAAATATTTGCGCTAAGCGCGAATATCTCCAAATACTAACACCTGCCCAGACCAGTTCTTAGCCATGTTATCCAATGAGAGGTGGATAGCATGGCTAAGAACATTTCATCGCTAATGCATTCTCAGCGATATTCACGCATTTCGCCGCTATCGCTGGAAAATGTATTGCTCTGGAGATAAACGTTGCTAATAGCACGTTATCGCTCAGCGATAAAAAAATCGTCGCTAAGCCTATTGGGCGAAAAATATCGCTACTTGTTGGTAATATGCCCCCTAGTGCTGAACTATGGGTGCAAACCAGGGGTACAAACTGCGCTGTGTACGTGGAGGGAGGTGCCGGGCGAATGCTCAAGGATTCACTCTTTGTGGACACAGTCTGCAGAGACTGTCTCTAGCTGCCTTGACACTCTCTTCTTTGGAAACAAGGACAGTTTTCATAAAACAGATTTGTTCTCCAGCGCTTCGAGCTCCTGACGTGCTGTAATCTTTCTGCCTCAAAGTCTGTTCATAATAAGCTGCTGTTTTCATGCCATCTGTCCACGCTTCCACCCTGCCACATCTTACCACTAATTGGATTAAATAATTCTCAAAATATTTCCACTTCTTAAGTTTTCATTTGTCCCTTGATTTATCCCCAAAGGACGCTCTAATTTTTATATTTTGTAATATGAGATAGTAATCAGGAAGCCAGCAGAAAATAAAGAGTCTGGTACGAGCAGTTCTTGAGTCTGAAAAAATCTTCTAACACTATTGCATTTCAGGAAATCCACCTTTTATACATTTTCTCTGGCATTCTGTGTCATATAATGTTTTTTACATTTAAACCCTGCTAATAAATAGATTTATTGTCTGATGAATATATCTTGCTCTGAATTCAAGGAAGAAAATCAGCTCCACAGGAATAATCTGTACCCCCCTCCCACCCCTCCACAAGCACAGTAAATATTTATCACACACAGATGGTAATGGCCCATAGCTATTTTGTACACCAGGATTTTTGTAAATTGGCATGTGCACAACAATGTCTGCTACAGAGATCATAGCTTTGGACGCCACCAGATACCTGACTACAGTGTAGCCAGCCCAGTTCAGACACCCTTGTTAGACAGCATTAGACTTTCTACACGCAGACGTCACCATGGACGAATGCGGTCCCACAACTATTAGGACAAGATTCATTTGGATGTGGCCTCAGCGCTCGGCTGATGCCCGAACTGTTATAAAAGATTTGCGAGTCTTTATCAGCACATGCGCAATTGGCACGCTACACTCTGACCACGGTCCTGCGTTTAGCTCTCGAGCTTACAATGAGGCCATTGCCAGTCTGGGCGTTGCATTGTGGTTTTCGAGTCCATTCCATCCTGAGGGAAATTTTGTAGTGGAAAGAAAACACCGTGACATAAAGCAATCTATAACAGCTAGTGTATTAGGCTCGGGTGACGGGTGGGTCAAACATCTAATAAGTGTCCAACATAGTCTTAATACTCTGCCAAGAAATTCTCTGGGTGGAATCACTCCATATGAAATCCTGTTTGGTACTAGAATGATCATCCAGGATCTTATTCATCACACTTCAGTGGAGGAACAACAACCCTTTGATATCAAAGACCGTTTGGCTGTTTTGCAGGACTTAAATGAAACACAAAGAAGTCTAAGCAACATAATACAGAAGCCAACGACTGCTGAAGAAAAACCATCTGTCCCAGCAAGATCTGTCTGGATTCCAAAGATTGGGGATCTAGTCAGAGAGAAAATAACAGATAAGAAGGAATTTAGGCCTTCTTACAGAAAACCAGTACCTGTCTTAGAAATCCAAGGAACGAGATCAGTAGTACTACCGCCTTTTGTTGGAAGAAAGGAGAACCGGTCTGTATCAATTGACCTGGTAAAACCACATCATGTGGCCGATAATAAGTAGTAGGCCCAGTGGACTCCAAAGATGTAGCAGACAGCCAAATCTTGCTACAATCAAAGAGGTTCAAACTGAGAGACTCATCACCTTTGAAGAATATGCAGTGCAAAAAGAAGGACTATGTAACAAAGCCATGGAACTCGAGCCTCTTGAAACCCAAATAACAGTTTGTCAAGAAAATCCCATCTACAATGACGTAGCATTTGACTATACTAATATGTCAAGGGATCAAGTAGCTCCAGTGATTTCAAGTAATCCGAATGCAATTCCAACAATTGACAGAACTGCCTCTGGCTATTTCATCAACTTTGATACGTTTTCTGAGGATCCCAGCGAGCCCGAAACGACGCCAGCAAGTAAAACTTTCAAAGAAAAAGTAACAGATCTCTTTTATCAACTTGAAAATACATATCTGGTTTCACCATGGGTTGAATTTTGGATTGGGTTAGGTGTACTTTTTCTCCTACTTTGGCTCATTCTTGTTTTAAGTTTGGGAAAGCTGATAGATGGAAAATATAGTAAAATGGACACAGCAAGCAAGAACGTCAACTTGCTCCTGAAGCCTTACAAATCATCTCATCGTGAACAAAGAGACGTGTCATCAGTGAACATCACAGCCGTTCCTATACCTGGTGGTATAGCATGGGATAGAACTGATTATGACATTTATGGTCCGGCCGAGCTGTTGAAGATTCCACACCAATTTAAGGTTTCCTTGAGTGATTTTGTTTCACCCAGCACATTTTCTGATGATTGGGACTTTGAGACTGTTAATATGAAACAATTGGACACCCACCATTTGACAGTGATTCTTAATTCTCTTAATGCCTCCTTACGGGAATCGATTGTACCAGAACAGTGGAAACACGCAATGGTTACCCCTCGTCTAAAGAAACCGATGACTGACCCCAAAGTGCTTGCCAACTACAGACCAATCTCGCTTCTTCCAGCCTGTTCCAAAATACTTGAAAGACATGTCCATTCTCTCCTTTCACAGTTTGTCAACACTAACAATCTCCTCCACCCTTCCCAATCAGGTTTCCGCTCTAACTTCTCCACAGAGGCAGCACTTTTGGGTGTCACTGAGAGGATTCGCCACCTTCTGGATGAAGGTCAGACAGTCGCACTCATCCTACTGGATCTGAGTGCGGCGTTTGACACCATCTCTCATACACAGCTTATCCACACCTTGAAATCTTCGGGTAGTTGTGGCTCTGCCTTGGAGTGGCTAACTTCCTTCCTGGACTTGCGCACTTTCCAAATCTTTTCATGTACAGCGCGTTCAAAAATGTACGCGTCACCTCAGGGCTCAATCCTGAGCCCTTTGCTTTTCAACTTGTATCTTAGGCCCTTGGCCTTACTCTCTTCACATACGCGGATGATTCCCAGATTGTCTTTTCCCTCTCAAGCTCCAACCCATTGGCACCCTCCTGCTTAAAACAAGGCCTCAGGAACATTTCAACTTGGATGACCCAAAACCACCTCAAGTTGAATGGTGAGAAAACTGAGGTTCTTATCCTTGGTAAGCAGAAAGACCTATGGTGTCCATCCCACTGGCCAGAGGAGATGGGCAACCTCCCTAAGCCTACTATCCATGTTCGTAACCTGGGTGTCATAATTGACGATTCATTGTCAATGCATCAACAAACTGTGAAACTGACAGCACTATGCTTTACCATCTTGAAGTGGCTTAAGAAAATCTTATGGATGCTGCCGATATCTACCCAAAAAAACATTGTTCACGCCCTCGTTACGTCACAACTAGATTACGCCAACATCCTTTATTTGGGATGTAATAAGTCCGTGATCCGCAGACTTCAGCTAATCCAGAATTCTGCAGCAAGACTCCTCTGCAGAATCCCCAGGTTCTCCCCCATTGCTGGACATTTGAGGGATCTACATTGGCTCAGGGTGGAGAACCGTATCAAGTTCAAAGCCCTGAGCTGTATGTATAAAATCAAGACAGGCACTGCCCCTCAATACCCCCAAGCACTTGTCTGTCCTTATGTTCCATCCCGCCAATTAAGATCTATAACCAAGGGTAACTTTGTAGTACCCAGAATCAAACTTTCCAGAATGGGTGGGAGATCCTTTTCCTACCTAGGTCCTTCCTTCTGGAATACCTTGCCTTCCACCATACGTAAAAGAAACTAACTACACCCATTTCTGTAAAACCCTTAAGACCTGGCTTTTTGACCAATAATTTCTGTTCACTGTTCTGGCTTTTGCTCTGTGTCCGCTATGGTGCCGGGAAACCCTTTTTGGGTAGCTGAGCACCTAACATATTCAAATAATAAATAATAAGAAATTAATAACATGATGGCAGACTTAGAAATGTCAGCAAAATTTTAAAAACATGAATACTTAGAAGGTTCATCAGATTATGAACAAATGTATTGTTTTAATTATTATGGTCATCATTATTGGCATAAATCAGCAAATCCTAGAAATGTTTTTTCCTATGATCAATGGGTACATTGTCCAATGCCACATAAGGGGTGGCTCAAGAACATTTTATGAAAAATGTCCTTACTTCTCAGGTTTTAATATCACAAATCCAGAAACATTTTACTTTAAAAATGTAAATAAGACAAGAATGAAAAGTTTGTTGACTAATACTAAGCAAATGTATTCTACAGCCTTTTATGCTCAATTGTCCACACTAGGCTTTGACTATTGGAAAGACAATATTGAAACAAAAACTGTCTGGGGCACAAAAGACTGGCTGGTACAAGGTTTAGAAGCCTTATTTAGAGCCTGCATCATCCCGGGAACAAATAATGTATTTAAATGACACTGTCCAACAGACATGTTGTCTTGGCCAGGCTAAGATAAAAGATTTAAACAAACCGTCCATACTTAAGCCCACACCTGATAGCAATAGAACTACAGATGAGGAGGTAGACGTAAACTATATTTTACAACAGAAGAGAACTAATCCTGATTACAAAAAATGGTTAATCTGGCCCACAGACACGAATACCTGTCAAGATAGATTCCTGAACAAGACACAAGGGTTTACAGTAACTAGGCCAGATCCAAGATATGTCCAGCGACAACATCCAACAACAACTTACAGTGTAGGAAATCTATGTCTTGAGTTGCTACAGAAATCCACACTTCCAGATATAAAACAACACTTAACTTTACTTAAAGATGGCGTTGATTTGAGAGACTTCTTACTAGGACCTCGTAAACCACGTCATAAACGTTTCATATACGCTGGTATTTATGCTGATTATAATGAAGCATGGAAAATCACGCAAATGGAAACTGCAGAACGAATACGAGAAATGTATTGTATTAATTTAGAGAAAGCTCTCTCTGTAGTTGACAATGGGTTAACAACTCTGTCATCCAGAATTTATTCTTTGGAGAGTATTGTATCCTCTGCCACAGACATAATGGAACAGGACTTGCTCATGTTACAACATGGCCAGTCTCAATTACGTTCTATAATGCTGCTAGGCTGGACGTTGCAAAATCTTTGTACAGGCTATGTGCCTTGGCGTCTAATCAACACCACGTCAATGTTTACTGGATTTAACCTTACAGATAAACAAATCTCTTTGGCACAGAGGGGAGCAGACTATATGGTGCTGAGCATAGAAAAACTGGAAAGATTTCCATTAACTGTTTCTGAGAAACCAGTAGTGGAATGGATAATACATGGCACCATCACAATATCAGTGACAATTTTCCAGTTTCAGTATTGATTGAAACACATACCAGCAGACCTGTATGAAAGGTTGGGTAAAGAATACATAAAGTCGACCTGGGATTTACCATACACACACAAATGTTGGAGTGGGGGAAAGGAAGTATTTCTTAGTGGTAAAAATTGCAAAAGCTCATTAAGCGGTTCACTTTTATGTCAGGGTATTAATTTACACAGAGCCTACGATGGTTCTTCGACCAACCTATCTTGCCACCTGCAGGGTTCCCCGGCAGCGGTGATAGATCCAATTTTTAGGCAGCTTTCCAATGAGAGCTACATAATGTTGAATGATCACAGCTGTTGTGGAATGATGCCAGGAATAGCCTATCTCAGTAGTGTGTCAGCCAGGGTCACTTGTTGTATGCAAGTATTGTTTCCTAAAACTAAGACAGACGGGGAGTCGCCGTTAAGGGCTTCACTGAACATCTCTTCTGTACGAATTGATACTCTAAGCAGAATGAAAGCCATTCTTTTACAACAAACTGTGCCACTGACCTCGTCCAAAGAAACGTATGATCTGCAAGTTGCAAGGTCCTCTGCAGAGATACATGCCCTATTATCAACAAACTTCCCCATACATTTCGTAGAAATGTTAGGTCGTATCTTAAACATGTCTGATACCAGTGGTATTGTACATCTATTTAAGACAATTTTTTCGGGACTGTTAGCACCCTTTGAAGCAGTCCTAGGCATTTTTCCAAACTTTGTGCACTCTGTGTTCGGCGGCCTGTCTCTCGTCTTGGGACTCGTAGCAGGGATACTATTTTTATTTATTTTCCTCCGATATGGCATGTCCAGTCACCAACGATACCCAGATTACCATGGAGAATGCTCTTCTGGCAATGCAGTATCGTGAACGCATACCACAGATTCTTGACTTGGCTCGTTTGAGAGATCTGAATACCACATTGTTCCTTTCGTTCAGACCAATCTGGCAAGATTGCATCTTACCTGTTCTTCGATGCCTGCTTTGTGGAGAGGAATGCGTGTTAGATATCTGTCTGACACTTCCATCAGCACTGCCAACGGATGTTGACGCTTTCCTTGGTTCGGTAACGACTCATGAATTGTGTTGCCCACAACGGCTACCAATCCTGATGACGGCATTCATTGAGGTCTCACCGGCAATTCCAGCTGAGGGTGAGATTCGTGGACCAACAGGCACACAGGTACCATCTACTGCGAACATTGCTAATGCGACTGACGCTGACGGCGATGCTTCTCATTGTTGTACGATTGATCTACATAATGAAGTGGTTCAACTTTCACCTACTGTGGTAGACGATTTCTATGCCAGCTTAGAAGATTTAATGTTTTGTCCTGACAACGAGAATAACTTTTGAAATTAGCACACAGCGTTCTATGAACTCTGAATTCGACCTTTGCTTTTCAAAACAAAACTTCTAACTTTGGAGCTCTATTTTCCCCACGGTTTGATTTGCATTTTTTCAAAACATTTTAAAAACATTTTTGGCACAAAGTAATCTGCTTAAAGTAGAACTATTCTTAGAGAACAAGAATTCCTTGAATATTTGCTAGAAACAATATTAACCTTATCCACAAGCCAAAACAGTTTATCTATTCTGCTATGGGATGGTCTCGAATTTTTCCTGTATTTAAGAGCCATTTCATAAATGTAATTTTCATGATTCATTCGGTTAGCATTGCCAATATCATACTATATGCTTACAATAAAAATCATTGCTTTTAAATTCGTACTGTACAAATGCTCATTTTATGTGTACAACCATTTTCAAATGCATTCTATGTATTTTTGGGTGAGATTGTAAACACATGCTTTAGATATATTTAAATGCTTAGAATGTAGTAATGTCGAACATAATAAAGTGGAGTGGGTGTTGTATAGCATTTTAGGACCCTAGTGTAATTTTCCCGATACATGCCCTTATATAGGTACAAATGACCTTGCCCTTATATAGGCATAGAAATCATAACCATATTTAGACATAGCCCATGCAGTCCAAATACGGCATGGCTACTTCCACTAGTTCCGAAAATCCACAATGATTTCTTGGAAAACTCGGCTTCAGCAGTTAGGGACTTCCCCTTGCTTGAATATTGATTTGTCCAAGAACTCATGGAGTTTTCAAAGAACTGAGAGTCTTTGATGACGTTATTATGTCCAACCTTACGTCAAACTCGGCACCTTCAAGGTATAAATATGCCCACACTTGCCCTAGCAAACACACAGTGGTTTGGAGCAGTTCGACTATCTACTTGCCCGACGCATCTCACTGCAGCAAGTGCCGAAGGAAGCAGACCCTCCAGCAGACGCGCTGAGAGAGACGCTGTCTTTTCTCTTGCCGAGAAATCCAGTCCAGTGTTTCCCAGCTCCCCTTGCGGGGTGTTGGGAAATCAAGTCCTGAGAGAGAGATACCAGACCTCCTTCATTCTAAACCAAGGTACAGAGCTGATTAGACCCTAAAAGAAATCTTGGATAGATTCTTGGCAAAGAATACTAAGCCTATGCTACACCATACTTACTTCTTCCCTCGTACTAGACCAAGGTTAGGTACATTGGGGTAGGCGTATTTTAGAAGCACCAGTTGGGTACTTTTAGTCATTGTTATTTATGTATGTATTTTATAGCTTAGAAACCATACCATGCTTTTACAATATTATTTCATAATACTCTTCTTGCTGTACGCATTATGCTTTACAGCCAGTACTGCGGTTGTAGCAGTTCATTTCTTCTGCATGAGAAAGAAGACTGTTCAATAAATACTTTTTATTGAAAACGCCCGCCTCTCTATTTCTCTGCACCTCTGGTGAAACGAACCATGCACAATTGACTGAGTGAAATAACTATCTATTGTTTCCACGACTCTGAAGATACGTTTTATCTTGGGAAACAAAGTTGTCATGTTTATGCAGTTGTCAGAAACTAATCCCTTCTTGTTTATTCGAGAAGATTTCTAGTGACCTCTGAGCTAGCTGGCACTCACAATTAAGTTTAATATATTCGATAGAGACCTAGTCGACCAAAGTCCTATGTCAATTCTATAAGATATATTATTCCAATGCACAGAGCCTATTGGGAATATAGGAACTACACTACCACCCCTCCCCCTTCTTTTCTTTCTTTCTATCCCCCTGTCTTTTCTTTCTTTACCTCCCTCTCCTTTCCCAATTATTTTCGCTGTATTATTCTATGCATATGCATAATTCTTTATTTATTGCATTATGTCTTATTTTTGTAACAAATAAATTTCCTTTAAACTAAAAAAGAACACCTCATCACAGTGCATCCGCCATCTACAGCCCAGGTTTAGCTCCACCCCTCTGACTCTTTGACTTTGAAGCGTAATCTCCCATTGGACGAGGGTGAAGGTGGTCCTTATTGGATACAGTTTTCAGCCAATGGGGCAGAGATGTCAGTCAGCATCCAACATTGTATGAAGGTGCCACTGATGGTAACCACGCCCTAATAGTCTTGCTGACTCTAGTGTAGGTCAAGGTAACCCAGTGGGTTTTGGCAGTTGGCTGAGGATCACAGAAATATTCCCAAAAAACAAAGTCACCCAAAGAGCCACAACATAAAACAGCACATAGCTCCCTCCCACGTCATTTGGGCTTCGCGGCGCCAAGGGCTGGTTCCCAGTAAAAAAATGTCTCTGGCTCCACTTAACTGGCTTGCTGGGGGCCTGGCAATCAGGAGTCTATGTATTGGCACGGTTCAAGGGGACACCAGTTAGAACTCCTTCCTGGTGCCTCGGTAATCAAAGGTTTGAAAGGGGCCAGTTAGTGCCCATGCCAGTAACACCTAACACAACTTTGCACGGAGTAAGGGGCCAGATGTATCAACAGTTCAATTTGAAAGTCTATAATAGCGAATTTTACCGATTGGCTATTACAGACTCGCAAAATGCAATGTATCTAGGAATCTGCTAATATTTCGCGATTCCTATGCATTCCTTATTTGCGACTTGCATATTGCGAGTCGCAAATAAGGAATGGCTTCCAATTCATTCCTATGGGCCATTCATTCTAAGAGGCCCATAGGAATGAATGGGAATTGGGTGCGCAATTTGTGAGTACCCAATAGGTACTCCCAGATTGCGCACGCAATTTCAAGGCTGCAAGGGTTCGTAATGGACACCCTCCTGTACCCCTGAAATGTGCATGTGTGCACATGTGGTGCACATACATGCTCTAAGGGCATGTATGACATGTGGCGCACATACATGCCCTAAGGGCATGTATGTGTGCCACATGGTACTTTCAAAAATGCATGAAATTGCATTTTTCAAAGAAATCGTAATTTACCACCAACCTGAAGTAGGTGAAATTTTGCGATTCTTTACAGCAAAATCGCAATTTGCGATGGATACTTAAATAGCTTTTAGGAAATGGCAAATTGTTATTCTTTAAATGCTTGCGCAAAATAGGGAGTTGCAAATTTTGCGAGTATGTTTTTACTTACCTGCATTGCTCATGGATAAATTGTGATAGCAATTTACCATGATGCATTTGGCCCGGGCACTGTCTGGCCACTTCAGCTGTCATTGATGACGTCACCCACAGATCCTAAGGCCTATGGGTGTACTTAAAGATATCTGTCTAGCGCACACTGATCCAGGAAAAAATGTAGGGGCATATTATCAAAGGTGGCGATAGGGAATTTTCGCCGCTTTAGCGGCCGTTTTTGGCCGCAAAGCGGCGATAATTCTATCGCCCTATTAGCAAGCTGTAGCTAACAGCAGTTAGCAACAGCTTTTAGTTGATAGCGAGCGGTTTGAAGCCCGCTTTGCATGTTAGCGATATTTATCGCTAATGACATGCAAAGTGGGCGTACCCAAACTTTTAGCGATGAAAACAGTCGCTAACATCGCTATCGACTATTAGCAAGGCAGGCGTAGCGATGGAAATATTTGCGCTAAGCGCGAATATCTCCAAATACTAACACCTGCCCAGACCAGTTCTTAGCCATGTTATCCAATGAGAGGTGGATAGCATGGCTAAGAACATTTCATCGCTAATGCATTCTCAGCGATATTCACGCATTTCGCCGCTATCGCCGGAAAATGTATCGCTCTGGAGATAAACGTTGCTAATAGCACGTTATCGCTCAGCGATAAAAAAATCGTCGCTAAGCCTATTGGGCGAAAAATATCGCTACTTGTTGGTAATATGCCCCCTAGTGCTGAACTATGGGTGCAAACCAGGGGTACAAACTGGGCTGTGTACGTGGAGGGAGGTGCCGGGCGAATGCCCAAGGATCCACTCTTTGTGGACACAGTCTGCAGGAACGATCTCTAGCTGCCTTGACACTCTCTTCTTTGGCAACAAGGACAGTGTTCATAAAACAGATTCGTTCTCCAGCGCTTCGCGCTCCTGACGTGCTGTAATCTTTCTGCCTCAAAGTCTGTTTATAATAAGCTGCTGTTTTCATGCCATCTGTCCACGCTTCCACCCTGCCACATCTTACCACTAATTGGATTAAATAATTCTCAAAATATTTCCACTTCTTAAGTTTTCATTTGTCCCTTGATTTATCCCCAGAGGACGCTCTAATTTTTATATTTTGTAATATGAGATAGTAATCAGGAAGCCAGCAGAAAATAAAGAGTCTGGTACGAGCAGTTCTTGAGTCTGAAAGAATCTTCTCACACTATTGCATTTCAGGAAATCCACCTTTTATACATTTTCTCTGGCATTTTGTGTCATATAATGTTTTTTACATTTAAACCCTGCTAATAAATAGATTTATTGTCTGATGAATATATCTTGCTCTGAATTCTCTCTGGCTGTGCCTGTGCACAGTATTGATTGTTTTCTGTTTGCAGGCGCCCCGTGTGATCCTCAACAATCCCGATATGAATAAGACCGGAGCTATCGATCTTCGATATCCCCAAACGCCGCCTCCGGTCGCCCTGGTGCTGCTGGGGTCAGCAACGAGTCCTGGGTCTTGTCTGCAAGGGACAGTGATTGAAAACGCCTCAGGAGGCCAACATGGAGTTTTTATTTATTTATAATTATTAATACCACGCTTCTTGAACTCAGGGGGTGTCAAGGCGCTTTCCATGGGCGCTTGCAGCACTAGGGCAGCTATGCAGTGAGCAAGAGGGAGGAGGTAGTAGTGAGGGGTGGGAGAGGGGTCATGGGGTACGACCCAAGGACATGGAGGGAGGGCCAAGCATCCCTTCTGACCAATGAGAGTGTCCCACACATACATTCAGCATTTACTGAAATACCATCTGATTTCTAAGAGTAACTTCTGTACCTTGAGGTTTACGTCACACGTTAAATGTGTGTGTAATCCATGGGCATCTCTACAAATCAGCTGGGATTTGCCAGTCAACTTGCGACACGCAAACCCACCCTTGCACCACCACAGATACGCCGCATTTACAATGCCGCGCGCAGCAAGGATAGGAAGATGCGTGTCATATCTGCCGGCGTAAGGTTGGCGCAGTACTGGAGTCGTGTCGCAGGCATGACGCAACTCCTGCACTGTTTCAAACCAGCCTACCTTTGACATTGTGCGTCACACCTGCTTCGAGCAGCCGCAAGGTTTTGACGCAGCGGCGTGGGAAAAGTGACTGAGTGAAATCTTGTAGAGGCTTTCCTTCGACGTAATGCCCACACTGCGGCGGTACGCCCACATTATAGCTGATGCAGGTATAATGTGGCGTAGGGGTTTACGGCACGGTGCATCTGCCTAGATGCGTCACTTTGTAAATCTGTTGCAGCGTGGCGCTTGCTTTATGCCGCCGCTGCGTCACATAAGTGACTCATCAGTGACGCAAATGTTTCGCACAGGGCTTGTAAATCTGCCCCCATATATCTAGGCCCCGGAGGGAGATGCGTGACACTCCTGCTTTTTGCTTCGAACATTTAATGTGAATATTGTGGACAGATGGCGGTCGCATCCACCCTTGAGTCTGAACCAAGCAAGGAAGGGGCGGGGAGGACACAACTGTGCATTTATTTCATGACATTTTGTGAATGTTCATGTAATTAGACTTGTTTCACGAGGCCTGCTCTGCCAATATCACGCGGGGTCTTTTTCACTCAAGTGCACACGCTGAATTAAGAAGTCCGCTGAGGTGCTTGTTCGAGCAGAAAATGTCTCTGGGAGGAACGTGAAGCATAATGTGAAATTCTTAGAATTACTGTAAATTCCCATAATGTGAAATTCAGAAAAGAAATGATTTTCGAAGGCAATCTAGCTCAGGCCTAGTCATGTGCCCAGCTGAGCTCCTCAGGTAGGGCGACCAGATGTCCCAGATTTGCCTGGACAGACAGGGGTTTTCCAGGACTGTCCTGAGACCCCAACACTTTTACTGTACATGAATGAGTATATTCCTCGGTTTTTTAGAACAGGCCAGGTGAGAGTTCACTTTTTTTCTATGAAGTGTACTTGGGGTGGATTTTCACCGTATGGACTCATAGTCGCTTAAGCCCATCAGTCAAGGCCCGGCACGCCTTGGGTCTCATCACGGTGTGAGTGAGGGGCGATTTGATCTCGGTGTCTGAGGCTTGCACAAAATCTATGCATCACTGCAGGAAAGTGCTGCTTTGACATGGTTAGCCCCACTTATTGCTTGATACGTGATGTGATTTCGAACTGTAAGTGCACTGAATCCTCGCTAACCAGGTTCCCACTGCCAGATTTCTTTACCCAAACACTGTACCACTTCAGCAACCAGTATAAGTCCCAAGTAAGTGGTACTCTGGTACCTACAGCATTGGTACTGAAGAGGGTCCTATGAGGAGGCAGCACCAATTATACCACCCTAAAGACCCCTCACCAAGACCATGCACACCGCCACTGCAAGCTGCGTGTCTTGGTGCAGAGAAAGCCCGGGCCCCATACACTGCATGAGGTATAGGTAAGTCACCCTACTGAAGGCCTTACAGCCCTAAGACAAGGTACACTGCATCCCATGTGTGGACCATGTCAGCATGAGCAGATATGCCCCTATAATGTCCAGTCCATTCTTGGATATTGTAAGTGCACAGGGAAGCCATAGAGAGTGCATGGAGGGGATTCTTGTCATTTCCAGGCTCCTCCCTCCATGTTGGCTTCACTGTACCCTAAGATGTTTGGAATCAAACGCCTCATCTTAATGCATCCTCACTCACGCCAGTATTGGATTTTTTACTAAATGCACACAGGAGACCCTTTAGAGGGTCCCCATAACACCTATCAAGCACTGGTGTGGTCTCTGACTAGTCATTGCCAGCCTGAAACCACCAGACATGTTTCTGCCCTCATGGGGGGGAGCCCCCACTCTCAAAGCCCCGAAACAAAGCCAGCTGAACGCAGGTGCTTCACACCTCCTCCAGGCTGGAATGGTCTTCCATTGCGGGAACCTTCAAAAGCGACGACACTGCCTTTCAAATGCAACCCAGGCTTCTCCAGATAGGGGAGGATGCCAGCCCCCCTTTCCTGCTCCACATCTGGCAGGAAAACAGGTGGGAAATTAGTAAGATTATGAGGCGTGCTCTCATTCAGCCAGCACCAATCCTAAGGTGGGGCAGGCGATGTGGACACTACTTTTCCAAATCCTCCATTTTGAGAAAACAGGAAATTAACCTATCAGGGCTAGGGCAGTGCCCCTTCCCACAGGAAGGGGTCGCTTAGAGGATGTAGCCACCCTAAAGATGGGCAACACTTTGGCTACTACCTATCACTCTCTTTAACACCCCTAAATTCAGTATTTAGGTGGCATCCCTGGATCCTGAATCTTAGATTCAGTATCCAGAGATCAAGAGATGGAAAAAGAAGAGCTGCTGCCCGAGAACTGAAGCCCTGCTGCAGAGAAATTGGTGCCAAACCCTGCCTGCTTCCTTAAGGACCCAACCATTGTGGTGTGCTGCCTTGCAACGATGAGGACTCCAAGAACCTCAGAGCACCTCCAGTATTTGACAAATTGTCAAAGAACCTCCCTTGGAGCAGAGGCCCTGCTCCCCTGCCACAGCAGGCATCGCACCGCAGACTTAGGTCTTACTGACTTGCTGCTATCCACCTACGCTGACACAGCACCCGGACCAAAAGTGGTCACCAGCACTGAAGTGTCAAATCTGTCCCCACACCAAGTTGGAAGACACCAGGACCTACCGCAGCTGTGCTGCACCAATACCTGGTGTAGCAGACCCCCTGCAATGTGCACCAAGACGGGCAGTCCACTCCAGACTCCAACTGCACAGAACGCAAGCACTCGTTGAGGGACACTGAGACCCCTGAGATCCACTTCGTGAGTGGCCCTGCTGTCCCAAAATCATCTCACCAAGCTGCCTGCTCCTGACCGTAAGGACATCTTGATGCATGCTGCCCGGCTGGACTATCTGCTCTGCACCCGGCCTAAACTCCACCGTTAATGATGATCCAGCTGCGCTACTGTGGACCTGGGGCTCTTGTGACCTGCTCCCTCGAGTGGGCCTCCTCGGTCTTACCTGTATTCCCTGAGTACTATGCATTTTTAGATGGCCCCCTCTCCCATAGTGCACCTGCTTCCAATGACTTCAGTAACCTGCTCACAGCCAAATCCATACCAATGACCTCAGCAACCTGCTACTAGCAGAATAAGGAACTCTCCAGAGAATGCGCTGGTGGAACATTGGACCTGGCCTTGCTAACTACTGAGATCCGAGAGGTGAACCTTGAAAGTCGACTGTATAATTTTATATGCATTTTTGTCTTTCATCCTCTTGATTTCAATGCTGTGTATTTGTGCACAAATGTGATGGATTTTGCTAACTCTAAAAATTCACAACTTTAAAAATGCTTACTGTAGAATGAAGTTCTTAGTCTGAAAAATGACATAAAAATCAATATTATTTTTGCAAATTGGTGTTGTATTTATTCTTGTGTGTGTGTCTCATTTATTGCCTCTGTGAGTACAACAAATGCTTAACACTATCCTCTGATAAGCTTAACTGCTCTCCACACCACTACAAATAGAGAGTTTGTATCATCTGCTTTTGCGTCTGTAAGCCAATAAGGAAACCACTGCACTCTCTGCACAGTGTACTTTCTTTTAGTTTACTATATGGAGAGCCAGCTTCCGGCAAAGAGCTGGATGCATTTTTTTAATTCCCATTGGAAATACTCATTGAGTTTTCAGCATTCCCTTTTCCATGTTTTGCCTTCTGGTACTTGTACCCCCTACTGTTCTAAATACAAGACCACAGCGGTCGATCTGTCAAATTTTGATCCTTTCCTTCACAAGGGCTATTGTGCCAGCTGCTTGGAAGGAGGCCTGGGTGTCTCCTATTATTAAAAAGCCTACGCTAGACCCCTTAAAACCCGAGAATTTTAGACCAATTTCCCTCCTCCCTTGGGTGGCAAAGATAGCCGAAGCCCATGTTAATAACATCCTATCTCAATTCCTGAACTCTAACAACATTCTAGATCCATCCCAGAATGGTTTTCGACCAGGCCATAGTACGGAAACCGCCCTGCTTGCCACCGCTGAACCTCTGCGGGCGGCTTTGGATGCCGGTCAAAGCGCAGCGCTGATCTTGTTGGACCTCAGCGCTGCCTTTGATACGGTATCACACGCCATCCTTCTCTATCGTCTGGAGGCAGCAGGAGTGACTGGGAGAGCGCTGGAGTGGTTTAGGTCTTTCTTAACTGATAGATCTTTTCAGGTGTCGGCCCCTCTGTTTCTGTCACAATCCCATTCCATCGGACAGGGGGTCCCACAGGGCTCAGCATTAAGCCCCTCTCTGTTCAATCTGTATGTACAGCCTTTGGTATGCTGTTGCTAAAAGATGGGATCTAACAATGGTGTCCTATGCGGACGATACCCAGCTGGTTATCACCTTAGCTGAGGGATCATCGGGAGCAGCCACCAGATTCAGAGAGAGGATGACAGCTGTAGCTCAATGGATGACAGAGAACTGTCTACAGCTCAACGCGAGTAAGACCGAGGTTTTGGTGGTCGGAAAGAATGCCACTCTTTGGAACGAGGACTGGTGGCCAGCTTCCCTTGGCCCTATGCCATCGCCTAAATCGGCGGTAAAAAATCTTGGGGTCTGGATGGATTCCACTCTCAGCTTCCAGACCCATACAAAGAGAGTTGCGGCCACCTGTGTTGGCCCACTAAGGGGCCTTAAACCGCTTCTGAAATTCTTTGATACGGCAGTGCGGCAACTTATTGTGCAGTCCACAATACTATCTCGCCTGGACTACGCTAACTCCTTGCTTCTAGGAGCAAATAAATCAGAGATTCCGCGCCTGCAACGAGTTCAGAACTCGGCTGCCAGAGCACTAGTGGGTCTCCCTCGCCACTGCTCAGTTGCGGCTACGATTCAAGGACTTCACTGGCTTCGGGTCGACAGGCGAATTCAGTTTAAAACCCTTTGCCTGTCGTTCAAAATCCTGAAGTCCAATAGCCCTAAGCTACTCTGTGGTCTGTTGAGTCCATTTGTGCCACATCGAACACTGCGCTCCCGCAGACAGCACTTGGCGATTGTGCTACGCTTTACTCGTGTTAGGGCTGGCGGATCCTCGTTTAGGTACTTTGCTGCTAAATTGTGGAATTCCTTGCCATTACACCTCCGGGTCATGGATGACCTGCTGGCCTTTCGGAAGGCTATTAAAACTTTTCTGTTCTCATCTGTATAGGACTTGACTGTCACACCCATGCAGCTCTCTCTGGAAAATGTTTGGGACTTAGGTCTGACAGCGTCGGGACGCCCCTTTGCTGGGGCAGCTGTGCGCTCTAGAAATCATTTAACATAACATAACATAACAAATCCCACAATGCAAAGCAAAGTGGGTTATGCTTTTCATGTGTTATGTTCAGGGCCACTGGAAGTATGCAATTCTGCACTTGCATCTTTTTTTGCATAGTAATGATTTTGCCGCATAATTTATTTTCTGCTGCATAATCTGCATATATTAACAAAAAAAATACTACCAACTCCTCAGGATCAAAAGTTATTAACAATGTTACAACAAGTGATCATGCGCAGTGGAAGGCTGGTGAGCTGGTCATGTTTCTGTTTATTTCGTTTTTTGGTGTTAAACTGATACTAGTGAGGTGAATTCTTCACCCAGACAGTATTATCTTGTGCAAACATTGCTAAATAGTGAAGTAATACTATAAAAATGGGCTGCATAATTAGCCTTTTCTTGCCACATAATGCAGTGAACTCTGATGCACAGTTTGTTGCGGCCATGCTGCCTTATTCCAGTGTCCCTGGTCATGAATGTTAGCCAACCGGAAATCTTCACCCTCCTTCTTGAGCTGGTGCAACTTGCATGAAATGGAAAGAAGTGGACAGCCCCTCCAACTTTGGTCTTTTGTATATCTTCTATGTTGGTTGTCGCAGTAGTGTACACATATATTGTTCGTGGTGGGTGCCAACAGTTAGTCCTAATAATATGTCTGTGTTCGTCTCAGATTTTGGTTAAAAACATATGGTCACCAACCCTAGGCAAAGCACTACGCTACGCTCGCGTAGTTTGCGAAGTTTGCGCTCCTTCGCACTACGCGAACTGCACGTAGCACAGGGCAAACACGCATAGCGTAGTTCAGCGGTCATTTTAGTGCTTGCTCGCTGTCCTCAACGTCCAGTTGGCGACCACGAGCAAGCAAAATGACATCCCGCCGAGACATTTTCCTTTTTCGCGAATAGCAACATCAAGTTGTCAATCGCGAGCGTGGAAAATAAACCTCCCGGCGAGATTCTCAACGTGGGAAGGTCAGGTTTCTCATTGTGAAGAGTGCGTATGCTCACAACCGCTCGCGATGAGAAACTACCAGTCCGCGTTGAGAAAGCTGCTGCTCAAGTAAAAATCTACTCGAGCGGCAGTAAAAGATAGCTTGCACTGTGCAAGATGCCGTTTGCAATGATTGCACAGTGTGGACATGCATCCGGCACAGTGCAATCATCGCAAACAGGGTACTACGCAGTTCGCGTAGTGCTACGCGTAGCTCGCGTAGTGCGAAGTGCACTTCACGTAGCTATGCGTAGCACTACTTCGCGAACTACGCCTAGGGTTATGGTCACCCTATCACAAAGTGAATGACCTGTAGAGCTGCGCTTCGTTAAACCTTGATGACACCCTGCAGGAAGGTTTAATTCACACCCCAGCCGCATAGCTCGTTCACTAGTGCAGTGAAGGATTTGCACCAGCGTCTGAAGGCACTTGGGACCTCAGTAGAGAAGATGATGGCTGCCTCGGATTGGATGTATGACCCCCCTCAAACCCACCAGACATCTGCAGGGGTGTCTAGCAGCAGCGACAGCAATGCGGTGGTGACTGTGTCTCCCTAGGCAGGGCTACTGCAATTATGCGGCAGGCAAACATCAAATTATGTGGCAAGGTTTGAATAAATTATTTGTCAAGAAAAAGCTAATTCTTTGGCATAATGCAGCACATTTTATAATAGTGTTACGCCATTATTTTATAATTTTTAAACAAGACAATACTGTCTCAGCCAAGACTTCACCTCGTTCGTCCCAGTTTACCATTCAAAGACATAAATAGGTAATTAAAAGATGTCCAGTTAACCTGTGCAAAGGCGCCTCCTATATGCGCGAAAACATATGGCCACCCTTTTAGTACCTTTTGATCTGTTTAGGTAGAAACAATGCGAACATCTGAAGATTCTGCAGCAGAGGGTGATTTATGTGAAAAATTTGGTAAATTTTCAAAATTGTGAAAAAATATGCAGCCGCATAATCACATAATTCCAGTGGCCCTGGGCATCGGGGGGGGGGGGGGGGGGTCGGGGTGGAGGGGGAGGGCGCTCCTTTTCCTACATTGCCACCAAACCCTGGAACGACCTTACCCTCCACCTCCGAATGGCACCCTCCCTGGCGGACTCCAGAAAGAAATTCAAGACCTGGCTTTTTGAGAGAGACACAGCACCCTCAGCGCCCAGATACCCCTAGTGTGACAGTGCGGCGCTTTATAACTGCTGATTGATTGACTCACCCCGATGACGACTCTCAGTAGTGGACAAACCTCTGACAGTTCACAGACCACATGGGGCGCAGGACTTCACAGGACAGAGCAGCGTTCCTGCCCCCACTCCAGGGCAAGGAGAGACAGGCAAAAGCAGCACGCACAGAAAGAGACTGTGAAAGAGACAGAGAGTGAGAGTGAGAGGTGAAGAGAGAGAGAGAGAGAGACCAGGAGAGTGACTGTGAGAGACACGCAGAGGCAGCACAGACACACACAAAGAGAAAGAGACTGTGAAAGAGACAGAGAGTGAGAGAGGTGATGAGAGAGTCCAGGAGAGTGACTGTAAGAGACACGCAGAGGCAGCACAGACAGAAAGAGAAAGAGACGAAGAAAGAGACAGCGAGTGAGAGTGAGAGAGGTGAAGAGAGAGAGAGACCAGGAGAGTGACTGTAAGAGACACGCAGAGGCAGCACAGACACACACAAAGAGAAAGAGACGAAGAAAGAGACAGCGAGTGAGAGTGAGAGAGGTGAAGAGAGAGAGAGACCAGGAGAGTGACTGTAAGAGACACGCAGAGGCAGCACAGACACACACAAAGAGAAAGAGACGAAGAAAGAGACAGAGAGTGAGAGTGAGAGAGGTGAAGAGAGAGAGACCAGGAGAGTGACTGTGAGAGACATGCAGAGGAAGCACACACACAAAGAGAAAGAGACAGTGAAAGAAACAGAGAGCGAGAGAGGTGAAGAGAGAGAGAGTCCAGGAGAGTGACTGTTAGAGACATGCAGAGGCAGCACAGACACAAAGAGAAAGAGACAGTGACAGAGACAGAGAGCGAGAGAGGTGACGAGAGAGAGACCAGGGGAGTGACTGTGAAAGACACGCAGAGGCAACACAGACACAAAGAGAAAGAGACGAAGAAAGAGACAGAGAGCGAGAGAGGTGAAGAGAGAGAGAGACCAGGAGAGTGACTGTGAGAGACATGCAGAGGAAGCACACACAGAAAGAGAAAGAGACTGCGAAAGAGACAGAACGAGAGAGGTGAAGAGAGTGAGACCAGGAGAGTGACTGTAAGAGACACGCAGAGGCAGCACAGACACACACAAAAAGAAAGAGACGAAGAAAGAGACAGAGAGCGAGAGGTGAAGAGAGAGAGACCAGGAGGGTGACTGTAAGAGACACGCAGAGGCAGCACAGACACACACAAAGAGAAAGAGACGAAGAAAGAGACAGCGAGTGAGAGTGAGAGAGGTGAAGAGAGAGAGAGACCAGGAGAGTGACTGTAAGAGACACGCAGAGGCAGCACAGACACACACAAAGAGAAAGAGACGAAGAAAGAGACAGCGAGTGAGAGTGAGAGAGGTGAAGAGAGAGAGAGAGAGAGACCAGGATAGTGGCTTTAAGAGACATGCAGAGGCAGCACAGACACACACAAAGAGAAAGAGACGAAGAAAGAGACAGCGAGTGAGAGTGAGAGAGGTGAAGAGAGAGAGAGAGAGAGACCAGGAGAGTGACTTTAAGAGACATGCAGAGGCAGCACAGACACACACAAAGAGAAAGAGACGAAGAAAGAGACAGAGAGCGAGAGAGGTGACGAGAGAGAGACCAGGGGAGTGACTGTAAGAGACACACAGAGGCAGCACAGACACACACAAAGAGAAAGAGACGAAGAAAGAGACAGCGAGTGAGAGTGAGAGAGGTGAAGAGAGAGACCAGGAGAGTGACTGTAAGAGACACACAGAGGCAGCACAGACACACACAAAGAGAAAGAGACGAAGAAAGAGACAGCGAGTGAGAGTGAGAGAGGTGAAGAGAGAGAGAGACCAGGAGAGTGACTGTAAGAGACACGCAGAGGCAGCACAGACACACACAAAGAGAAAGAGATGAAGAAAGAGACAGAGAGTGAGAGCGAGAGAGGTGAAGAGAGAGGGTGTTATATGCATATTATACACTTTGCTCTCTCGTGCTTGCTCGTCTTCAACATCGTACCAGCCTCCAGTCCAACCAGTCCAGGTCGTATAATTTTGGACATTCTCCAGTCCATCACCTGGCCCCCGGCGTGGATTTTTTTCCCTTTTTCCTGGTGTTGCTTGTTTTTGCCAGTTGCTACGCGCGCCCATTCACGCGCGCAACATTCTAACTTTTCCTCGCGCTGCTTCACGCGCGCTACGCTACGTCTTCAAAACAAGCCCACCGCCCTTGGAAAATCACGTCGTACCGTATCCTTGACTACGACGCTTGACAACAACGCTGCCGGCCATTTTCGACGACTTTCCAAGCCTTCGCCTGGCATTACAGTGCAGCATTAAGCACGTTTTGCCGTGTTTCATTTTATTTCAACTACAGCGATAGGCACGCTTTATTGCCTACCACGTTTATTTAACCTCTTCATTCCAAGTCATCTATCAACCACAGCGATAGGCACGCTTTACTGCCTACCATGTTTATTTGACTTTCTCATTTTAAAGTCATTTATTATCAACAGCATTAAACACTTTTTACTGTGTTTCATTTTTATTTTCACTACAGCGATAGGCACGCTTTATTGCCTCCCATGTTTATTTGACCTCTTCATTCCAAGGTCATCTATCAACCACAGCGATAGGCACGCTTTACTGTCTACCACGTTTATTTGACTTTTTCATTTTAAAGTCATTTATTATCAACAGCGGTAGGCACGCTTTACTGTTCATTAACATTTTTGACTCTATCATATTTTATTTTAGTCTTCTCATCTCACCATGGCCTCTTCTCAGCAGTTCCAAACACCAGCTCCTTTTCTCCAAACTCCTGGAAAACCTACTCTTGCTTGGCGCAACTGGCTCAAAGGCTTTGAGAACTATTTAGTGGCCATCGATGCCACCTAATATGATCCTCCTCGCAAGGTTGCCATTCTTTATGGTTGTTTGGGGGTTGCTGCTCAACAAGTTTTTGAAAACCTACCCCATATTTCTTCTCCTACTGGTGAGTCTGGTGACAACTGGAATGTTTACCAAGAAGCCATTGCTCGCCTCAACAAACAATATGACGATGAACCCAGTATTGTTTTGGAACGTCATAATTTCTTCAAACGTAAACAGAGCATTGATGAGAGCGTAGAAGACTATATTGCTCAACTCAGAATCCTAGCTTCTACTTGCGACTTTGGCGCTAGCACAGATACCTCTATCAGAGATCAATTTATTTTTGCTTGTTTTTCAAAAAAGATCCAGGAACGTTTATTAAGTTGCAAAAACCCTTCTTTAACTGAAACAATTGATATCGCCAAGGGGATTGAACGTGCAACTTATTCCTCTAAGATTCTACAAGAAAGCACATCTCAACCTTCTGTTCATTTAATCGAACAAGCTTCTGGTTTCACTTCCATTGACCTTGTCAACAATTCTTCAAGACAACCAAATAGGAAACCTCTTATTTGCTACAGATGCGGATCCAGGAATCATCTTGGCAATTCTCCCACATGTCCTGCCTCTGGCAAAAAATGCTCCTCCTGCAAGAAAATTGGTCATTTTCCTTCTGTTTGCAGGGGTCGCAAAAGATTCACTAGAGTTAATAATATTGAGATTCAAGAAAATGTAGAGTCTTGTTCCTCCAGACTCAATGATGTTATGTTGTCAATTGAATGTGATTCCCTTGAATTTACTAAAATTAAGAGTCCCTTGTGTGAATTGTTGATTGGTACAATTTCCATCCAGGTTAAAGCTGATTCTGGTTCTCCCATCACCATTTTGTCTGACCTTACGTTTTATGCAAATTGGAGTAAAGTTGTTCTTTCCATGTCCGATCTCCACCTCAAAGCATTTGGCGAAAAAGACATTAATATGTTGGGCTTCTTTTATTCCAACATTGCCTGTCTAGGCAGATACACTTTCACCAAAGTTTATGTTGCCCTCAAAGGCAGGGATGTTGTAGGTTGGTTTGACTTAGCCAGAATGGGCTTGATCCTCAAACCTGGTTCTGACCAACCCATTGCCTTAGGCGACATCCCTCATGACTATTATACTAGTCATGATTCTGGAAACTTTGACATTTCTGATCTCTCCTTTCCCAAAGTCAAAATAGACTCCTTGCTGAGTTCTTTCCCAAACTTATTTAAAAACAAGGTTGGCACCGTACTTGGTTTTAAACATGAAATTCGACTTAAACCCAATGCTCAGCCTGTTGTCCACAAAGTTCGTCCTCTTCCCTTGAGCGCTAGAGATTAACTTAAAAGCGTTCTTAAAAATCTTTGTGATGAAGGAATCATTGCCCCCTGTGATTCATCTGAATGGGTTTCCCCCATTGTCCTAGTTCGCAAGAAAACTGGAGAGGTCAGGTTGTGTGCCGATTTACGCTCCCTAAATAATAATATCATCGTTGATTGTCACCCCCTTCCCAAAATTCACAACCTATTGGCTAATCTGGGTGGGGCTAAATTTTTTTCCCTCCTTG
This sequence comes from Lissotriton vulgaris, assembly GCF_964263255.1. NCBI lineage: Eukaryota > Metazoa > Chordata > Amphibia > Caudata > Salamandridae > Lissotriton > Lissotriton vulgaris. The sequence goes on from NW_028240902.1 coordinate 557,799, forward strand.
ACCTTAGGTCTGCTTATCACCAAATTCCCTTGTCCCTCAGGTCTCAAGAGTTAACTACATTTATCACCCCCTTTGGTGCTTTCAAGTACCTTAGACTTCCTTTTGGCTTGGCCTCTGCAGCCAGCATTTTCCAAAACTGATGGACAGCCTGTTTCAAGACATCCCTGGCGTACAAGCGTACCAAGACGACATCTTGGTCTACGCCAACGACTCTTTTCAGCACAATCATACTCTCAATACCGTGTTACAAGTCCTGGAAAAAGCCGGCATGACTGTTAGACACGATAAGTGTAAATTTGGTGTCCAAGAGCTGGATTACTTGGGTCACTCCCTTTCTCCCAATAGTATCAAACCCAAGTTCTCTTTAATTAAAGCCATTCGTGATGCTAAACCCCCCAAGGATCGTGATGCTCTTCGCTCCTTCATTGGCTTGTCTGAATACTACGCCAGGTTCGTTCATGGTTACGCACAAATTGTTGAACCTTTAAGAACACTCTTAAGAAAAGGTGTAAAATTCGTTTGGTCCCAAGACTTGCAAAAAGTTTTTGACCAAGTCAAAAAGATCATCGAAGATTCACCTGCTTTGAATCCTTTTTGCGACGGCTCTATGTGTTTTATCACTGTAGACGCCAGTCTTACTGGTTTGGGCGCTGTCCTGGGTCAGTGGGTTGAGGGCAAAGAACACACGGTTGCCTTTGCATCCAGAACCCTTCTTCCTGCTGAAACCAGGTACAGCACAATTGAAAGAGAAGCCCTGGCTTGCGTCTGGGCTATTCAAAAGTTCAAATCCTACATTTGGGGTCGCGAGTTCGAAATTTACACAGACCACAAGCCTCTTATGCATATGCTCTCTGACAGTGCCCCCAATAGGGCTTCCGCTAGACTTGTTCGTCTCCTTTCTAAGCTTCACGAATTTCACTTTGTCATCAAACACATTCCCGGAGGTAAAAATTTCAGGGCCGATTGCCTTTCTAGAATATCTTTAACTGATGATTCAATTGTAAATGATGATGTTGAGTGTGTTGTTGCCACCATTGATGCAGTTGCCGAATGTCAACCCATTTCTGAAGCAGAATGGAATACAGCTTATGCTAATGATCTTGTTCTCTGTAAAGTTAAGGATTTCATTGTCAACAAATGGCCCGAACGTAGAACCATACCCACTGAACTTAAAGGTTTTGCTAATGTTTCAGAAGAACTTTCTTTGGTCAATGATATGGTCATGCGCAATGATCTATTTGTTCCCCCTCAGTCTGTTCGTGATCATATCATTCGTTCTGCCCATCAGGGTCACCTTGGCATTGTTAAAACCTGTCAACGCATCAAACAATTCTACTGGTGGCCTTCCATGGACTCTCATATTAGGAAGATGATTGACAATTGCACCCAGTGCATCCTCTCTGATAAGCATTGGAAAACCCTTTCCACACCTTTATGCCCTGTTCCTCTACCGGCCCGTCCATGGGACAAAGTAGCTTTGGACTTTTCTGGTCCATATGATGTCTTGCCTTTAGAGCACAAGTTTTTTATCCTTCTTGTTGATTATCACTCTAAATGGCTCTATTATTCATTTTGCAATTCTGCTTCTACTGACAATGCCATCAAATTTTTACAGTCTGTTTTTGACGTCGAGGGCTTTCCCAAGTCCATCGTTACTGACAATGGAACCCATTTTGTCTCTCAGAAAATGTGCTCTTTCCTCAAGTGTCACGATATTTCTCATTACAAAGTTGCCTTGTACTCACCATCCTCAAATGGTCTAGTAGAAAGATGTAATCGCATTATTAAGGAGGGTGTTCAAACTGCTATTTCTTCTAGGCTTGACCCCTTGCCTTTCGTTCATGACAAAGTGTGGGCCTACAATACCTCCCCGCATTCCACAACTGGGGTCTCACCATTTAGCTTACTTCGCAAAAGAGGAGTCCATTCTGCCCTCAATCCTAGTTGGTTGCATAAGGATTGTGATTTGTCTGATTCTTCTTTTTCTGTTCAAGATCATGTGAGTGCTAAACAATTGTCAATGAAATCACGTTTTGATGTAGGTAAGCATTCTGTTGATCACTCTTTGCAAAAAGGTGATATGGTGCTTATCAAGAATCCCAAAAGAGTGTCAAAAGGGAGATCTAAATTTTCCTCCCCAAATTTGGTCACACAAGTTAGTAAAACCTCAGCCCTTCTTGATGACAGTGGGTGGTGGAACAAGTGAGATCTTGTTAAGATTTCTCCACTTCAAGCTCATGTCATCAGGGAACATGCCACTTCAGATTCTGAGCATTGTGATTGGTTTGATTTCCTTTATGAACAACCACCCTCTTCCAATCCAGTTGCTGATACCTTCTCCAATCCAGTTGCTGCAACCTCTACGTCCTCTGAGGGTACCGCCTCCGCTCCTTCCCAATTTTCTCCAGACTCTCTCCCTTCCACCTCTGCTTTATCACAATCCTCTGTCCCCGCAGAGTTACCATTATCTCTCGAATCGTTTCCACCGGAAACTTCTGAGGTGGCTACAAAAAGGGCTATTCGTTTAAGACAGTTGTCCTGCAGATTGAGAGACTATGTTTTAGAATAATTTTGCATTACTTTACTAATTCTTTTGTTTGCTCATTGCATTTGCTTATGTTTTCTTTTGTATGTTTTCATTGTTTCCCTTCTTAGTGGGGAAGATGTTATATGCATATTATACACTTTGCTCTCTCGTGCTTGCAAGCACGAGAGATCTCTGCTATGATTCTGGAACCCAGACCTTCAGTTGCGAGGATTCCTCGAACGTCACTTTGGACGTTGGCTTCCTCACGACTGGATGGCGCTGGTTGTGGGTGTTTGTATCGGAGATTATTTCCAGAAATAAACCCCAGCTTGAACCTACGGTTGACTCTGGCTCCTATTCTTTACAGAGGGAGAGAGACCAGGAGAGCGACTGTAAGAGACACGCAGAGGCAGCACAGACACACACAAAGAGAAAGAGACGAAGAAAGAGACAGCGAGTGAGAGTGAGAGAGGTGAAGAGAGAGAGAGAGAGACCAGGGGAAAGGCTGTAAGAGACACGCAGAGGCAGCACAGACGCACACAAAGAGAAAGAGACGAAGAAAGAGACAGCGAGTGAGAGTGAGAGAGGTGAAGAGAGAGAGAGAGAGACCAGGGGAAAGGCTGTAAGAGACACGCAGAGGCAGCACAGACGCACACAAAGAGAAAGAGACGAAGAAAGAGACAGCGAGTGAGAGTGAGAGAGGTGAAGAGAGAGAGACCAGGAGAGTGACTGTAAGAGAAATGCAGAGGCAGCACAGACACACACAAAAAGAAAGAGACGAAGAAAGAGACAGAGAGTGAGAGTAAGAGAGGTGAAGAGAGAGAGAGAGAGACCAGGGGAAAGGCTGTAAGAGACACGCAGAGGCAGCACACACAGAAAGAGAAAAAGACTGTGAACGAGACAGAGAGCGAGAGAGGTGAAGAGAGAGAGAGTCCAGGAGAGTGACTGTAAGAGACATGCATAGACAGCACACAGAGAGAAAGAGACCAGGAAAGAGACAGAGAGTGAGAGAGGTGATGAGAGAGACCAGGGGAGTGGCTGTGAGAGATAAGCAGAGGCAAGACACACACAAAGAGAAGGAGACCGTGAAAGAGACAGAGTGAGAGAGGTGATGGGGGAGAGGCTAGGAGAGTGACTGTGAGAGACATGCATAGACAGCACACAGAGAGAAAGAGACCAGGAAAGAGACAGAGAGTGAGAGAGGTGATGAGAGAGACCAGGAGAGTGACTGTAAGAGACACGCAGAGGCAGCACACACAGAAAGAGACTGTGAACGAGACAGAGAGCGAGAGAGGTGAAGAGAGAGAGTACAGGAGAGTGACTATAAGAGACACGCAGAGGCAGCACACAGAGAGAAAGAGACCAGGAAAGAGACAGAGAGTGAGAGAGGTGATGAGAGAGACCACGGGAGTGGCTGTGAGAGATAAGCAGAGGCAAGACACACACAAAGAGAAAGAGACCGTGAAAGAGACAGAGTGAGAGAGGTGATGGGGGAGAGGCTAGGAGAGTGACTGTGAGAGACATGCATAGACAGCACACAGAGAGAAAGAGACCAGGAAAGAGACAGAGAGTGAGAGAGGTGATGAGAGAGACCAGGAGAGTGACTGTAAGAGACACGCAGAGGCAGCACACACAGAAAGAGACTGTGAACGAGACAGAGAGCGAGAGAGGTGAAGAGAGAGAGTACAGGAGAGTGACTGTAAGAGACACGCAGAGGCAGCACACACAGAAAGAGAAAGAGACTGTGAACGAGACAGAGAGCGAGAGAGGTGAAGAGAGAGAGAGTCCAGGAGAGTGACTGTAAGAGACATGCATAGACAGCACACAGAGAGAAAGAGACCAGGAAATAGACAGAGAGTGAGAGAGGTGATGAGAGAGACCAGGGGAGTGGCTGCGAGAGATAAGCAGAGGCAGCACACACAGAAAGAGACTGTGAACGAGACAGAGAGCGAGAGAGGTGAAGAGAGAGAGTACAGGAGAGTGACTGTAAGAGACACGCAGAGGCAGCACACACAGAAAGAGAAAGAGACTGTGAACGAGACAGAGAGCGAGAGAGGTGAAGAGAGAGAGAGTCCAGGAGAGTGACTGTAAGAGACATGCATAGACAGCACACAGAGAGAAAGAGACCAGGAAATAGACAGAGAGTGAGAGAGGTGATGAGAGAGACCAGGGGAGTGGCTGCGAGAGATAAGCAGAGGCAAGACACACACAAAGAGAAAGAGACCGTGAAAGAGACAGAGTGAGAGAGGTGATGGGGGAGAGGCTAGGAGAGTGACTGTGAGAGACATGCATAGACAGCACACAGAGAGAAAGAGACCAGGAAAGAGACAGAGAGTGAGAGAGGTGAAGAGAGAGAGAGAAAGACCATGAGAGAGATGGGGAGAGGGAGAGAGAGAAGGATATATTTATAGAAACGAGAGAGAGAGAGATGGGGAATGAGAGCGAACGAGACAGCGCGAGAGATGGGGAGAGAGAGAGAGAGATGGGGTAGATGCAGAGACAGAGAAAGAGGCAGAGAGATGGGGAGAGAGGGAAAGAGACTGAGAGAGACAGAGAGATGAGGAGAGAGAGAGAGACAGACAGAGCGAGAGATGGGGAGAGAGAGAGGGAAATAGAGTGAGAAGGAGAGAGAAAGACAGAGAGAGGGAGAGACAGAGAGATGGAGAGATAGAGAGAGAGAGAGAGAGAGAGAGATGGGGGAGAGGGAGAGGAATATAGAGAGACAGACAGTGAGACAGGGAGAGAGAGAGGAGGGAGAAAGAGACAGCGAGTATGAGAAAAAAGAAAGAGACAGAGAGTGTGCAAGAAAGAGAGGAAGACGGATAGAGAAAGAATGAATGAAAGAAAGAGTGCGAAAAGACAGTAAGAGAGAGAAAAAGAGATTGAGAGAGAGAAAGAGACAGAGATAAAGAGAGGGAGAGAAAGATGGGGAGAGAGAAGGAGAGAGAGAGGGAAAGAGAGAGAGCGAGAAATGGAGAAAGAGAGAAAGAAAGAAAGAAAGAAAGAAAGATTGAAAGAAAGAAAGAAAGAAAGATTGAAAGAAAGTGAGCAAGAGTGTGGGAGAGAAAGAGATAAAGAGAGAGAGAGAAAGATGAAGAGAGAGGGAGAGAGAGAAAGAGAGTGCGAGAGGTGGGGGAGAGAGAGAGAGAGAGAAGGGGAGAGAGAGGGTGCGAGAAAGAGAGAGAAAGGAAGAGAGAGAGGGAGAGAGGGATAGAGAGGGAGAAAGATGAAGAGAGAGGGAGAGAGAGATGTAGAAAGCGAGAGATGGGGAAGGAGAGAGAGAAAAAGAGAGAGATTGGGAGATAGAGAGAGAAAGAGACAGTGTGAGAGGTGGGGAGAGAGAGAGGGAGAGA